>NC_058404.1:96496739-96696986 GCF_002201575.2 Neomonachus schauinslandi
CACTGGTTACCAAAGGGTTAAATGACTTCCCCTCCCTCTAGCCCTAACTGGGATCCTGTTTCAATGGCTGATGGTTTGTTTTCCTTCTTGCTTGAAAATAGCTAGACAAAGAAACCATATGGAACAAAGCCTAAAAGTATTATGTAGCAGATTGTATTTTTGAAAAATGGTTGCAAAATAACTTCCAAGCCTCATGCACTCTTAGAACCTTGCCACTCACCCATAAAGAGTCTAATTCTCTCCCTTGCCTTGAATTTGGGTGGGATTGCACTTGCTTCACTAACAGAATGTAGTCTCATGCAAACTTCACTTTGCATGATAATTAGCTAAGAACACACTCTAACCTTCTATTTGGTTCTCCTGGGATGATTGTTCTGAAGGACATCAGATCATGTAGCTGACCACCGCCCCCACCCGCCCCAATACAGGTGTGCTGTGAAGAAGCCCAAATACATGGAGAGAGCAGAGAGAAACATTGCATCTGCATGGATAGCAATCTATGTCCAGCTCTCTCAGTTGCTCCAGTTCCTCCTTGTTCCAGTCCAGCTACTGTGTACTGTGTGCAAGTGAGTGATTGTACCAGAACCATGAGCCGAGCCCATTCTGAATTCCTGACCTATTATCATGAAAAATAAAAAAAAAATGATTGTTGTTGTCTTAAGCAACTACATTTTGGGGTGATTTATCACGCGGCAATAGATAATTGGAGCAGAATTTGATGCGACATGGAGTGCTGACATGACAAAAACCTAATGTGGACAGAATCCTTTAGGAAGAGACTGTTAAGTGAAATCCTGAAGCACCTAGGGAGGATGTTACTGAAAACTGGAAGGAACTCGAGGAGGGTGTTAGCAGAAGCCTAAAAGGCTTCAAGAAGTGTGTCTGTGAGGGCTTAAAGCAAAGTGAGGAAAACATAATTGGAAGTTGGAGAAAAGGGACCCTTTGTTATGTACTAGCAGCAAGTTTAGTGAAACTCTTGCCTATGTGAATGTGGAACATAGACTGTGTGCCTAATGAACTCAATGATCTGGCTTCTTCTTGCTGCCTATATTAAAATGAAAACGGACTGATGAACTAACGAGATTATTTAGCTTTGAATGGAATTCATAGAAAATACAAAGGATTCAGAGCAGTCTTTTCAGAGAGCAAATTGTTATCAAATTTAAAAAGGGCTTAAGGGGGCGACTGGGTGGCTCAGTCGGTTAAGTGTCCAACTCTTGATTTTGGCTCAGGTCATGATCTCAGGATGGTGAGATCGAGCCCTGCGTTGGGCTCCATGCTGGGTGTGGAGCATATTTAAGGTTCTCTCTCTCCCTCTCCTTCTGCCCCTCCTGCCCCTACCCCCTGCTTTCTCTCTCTCTCTTTCTCAAAAAACTAGGTTGGGGGGGGGGGGCTTTAGGACAAAGTTCTAAGGGATAGAAGATAGGGCTATTCTTTGTAAGACCTCAAAAGTTTCTAAGGCATCATATAACACATGCAGTACACGAGAGGCCCCAAGCCAGAACCACCCAGATGAGCCTTCCCTAAATTCTTGGCCCATAGAAACCATGGGAAATAATAAAATGGTTGCTATTTTAAGCCATTTCAATTTGGAGTGATGTTTTTTGGTCAAAATAGATAACCAGGACATATTCAAAAGACAAGAATTATGTATAAAGTAATAGGAACTCATTTTTAATTTAAATTTTAAATTTTAACTTTTATTTTTTTTATTTTTTTCAGAGTTTTTATTTATTTTGACAGAGAGTGAGAGAGGGAACACAAGCAGGGGGAGTGGGAGAAGGAGAAGCAGGCTTCCCGCTGAGCAGGGAGCCCGATGCGGGACTCGAGCCCAGGACCCTGGGCCCATGACCTGAGCCCAAAGCAGACGCTTAATGACTGAGCCACCCAGGCACCCCTTAAATTTTAACTTTTAAAAATGAATTTACCACCGGGAAGTAAGGTAAACATTATTCAGGTATGTGGATATTAAATAAATGTAACATGTGGATATTAAATAAATGTAACATGTCTGATTTACTTCAGAAGTGAAAATTTAAAGCAAAAAACCCTCCTATTTAAAGATTAAACCATATTTTATTTAAATGTTGAATCATGCATATGTTCTTTTCTTTATTCCTTCATCATTAAAACAGAATAGAAATATTTTTAGGCCAGGGAATTGGCTTTCACACTATGGGTGTTACAATATATGACACCCTTTTCAGAAAGAGAAGTGTTATAGACAGGGGGCCCATGAAAGTTTATTTTAATTAAGCACTTAATTTTCACCCAGAAGTGAAAGTTTCCACATGTAAGTAAAGTTTCTCATCATGTGGGCTTTCACAATGACTTGTTGAGAAAACTGATTCTAACTTTTACATAAAATTAAAATTGTAATTTTACATAAAATTAAAAATGAAAGGTGACTGGCATTTTGCCTTTAATTCATGATAGATATATATTGATTTAAATATAGCAATTTAGGGGGCTTTGGTGGTTCAGTCAGTTAAGCGACTGCCTTCAGCTCAGGTCATGATCTCAGGGTCCTGGGATTGAGCCCCACATTGGGCTCCCTGCTCAGCGGGGAGTCTGCTTCTCCCTCTGCCTGCCTCTACTCCTGGCTTGTGCTCTCTTGCTTACTCTTTCTCTCTCTAAATAAATAAATAAATAAAACAATATAAATAAACTCTATTGATGAAATTCATATGGGGTATATAGATGAACTTTGCAAAGGGATAATATTGTAGGATATCATAGTATTCCAAATTTTCTATAGGCTTCTTTTTTCTCCCTCACTCCTCCCCCACCCCACCTTCCTTCTTTCCTCCTTCCCCTCTTTTTTCTCCTTCCTCCTTTTGTGATTTTTTTTTTTAAAGATTTTATTTATTTATTTGTCAGAGAGAGAGAGAGAGAGCAAGCAAGCATGAGCTGGGGAAGGGGCAGAGGGAGAGGGAGAAGCAAATTCCCTGCTAAGCAAGGAGCCCGATGGGGGACTCTATCCCAGCCCCAGGATCATGACCTGAGCAGAAGGCGGAAGCTTAAGTGACTGAGCCACCCGGGTGTCCCCATCCTTCTCTGATTTTAAAAGATAATTTTTTTAATGATAGGTCAAAATTGTTTCTTTTTTCTTTGGTCCCTTTCTCATTTGTATCTGTATAATGTGTTTAGCCTATTTACTTGCTGTGTTTAAGAAAAAACCCTTCATTGTGTTAAAAATAGGTGACCTAGGTAATTATTCCTGACTTCAGGAAGTTCGCATTTTATTATAGTAAAAAGTCACGTACTGAGCTCATCACAGTATCCTCAGATACTTACATACAAGTCGAATGATGCACTTGAGACCACAGAAAAGAGAGTGATTAATATTTTGGGGTGAAAATGTGGTTTAAGCAGTGATGTGCTAGAGTTGGCTTGCACTGATTTAGGGATAGCTTTATGGAAGAGATGTCTTTTGAACTGAGCTTTAAAAGATAAGTAGAAGGGTTTTTGCCAAGTTGCAAGGGAGAACGGGCTAGGGAAGGGCACTAGGTGATAATCATGGCTACTATTTACTGGGTACTAGCTATGGGCCAGGTACTTGCTAAGTAAGCCCTTACACTATCATAATTCATCCTTGAAAGGTCCCATGAGTAGATCTTACCAACACCATTATACACAGAAAATAGAGGCTCTGGGATTGAAATCATGTCTGTCATTTTAAAGGTTTACCATTGCACTTGACTGCTTCATAAATAAATAAATGGATATGGGGAAGTTTGGGGGAGTACACTAAGTTTAAGAAAACAGAGTATTTCTCTTGTCACCACTTTGCATAGCCTGCTATTTTCTGAAGTTATATATAAACTCCTCTGGCTGGGACAAACTTATTCTCTAGGCAAACTCACTGATAAACCCCCAATATTATAGAATCTCATGGCCCTTTAAGATATTTTGTATTAAGATATTTGTATGTGTATTTTGTGTTAAGATATTACATTCAGAATATTAAATTCCAGGAGAGTGGTGAGTGATAAGATTAAGATAGCTAACACATAAAGTCAATTGAAATTGTGACCTGCCCAGTGTTTTGGGCCAGGAAAGTTGGGTGGCCTGCAAGGAAGGGGAAGGCATTAGAGAAAGTCAACTGACAGAGACAGACTGAGAGAGACTTTTGCAGCATGTAGAACCAAAAAAGAGATTAATACCTAGAATATAAAAGGAACTTCTGCAAATCAACAAGGATAACACAGGAAAACCAATCTAAATGGGCACAATGCACAAATAAGCAATTCACAGAAGGAAAAATCTCAAATGACCAATGAGTATGTAAAGAGATGCAAAACCTTACTAGAAATCCCCCCAAAATGCAAATTAAATAACCTAGCCTTCAGCCTCTCAAAAAAGTATGCCACAATTTTGGTTAAACTAATACTTGGTGCTTAGATTATTATGATTATGTGAATATTATTCATATCTATGATTTTATATCATTTGATTTATGGCTTTTAAAGATATTTGTTAAGGTAAGATACACAATACAAGTACACATTTAAAGTGGAAAATTTGACAAGATTTTACATACGTTTATATCTGTGAGACCATCACCATAATCAAGATAATGGACATACCCACCACCCTCAAAATTTCCTGTGTCCCTTTGGAATCTTTCTGTATTCCCCATTACCTGATAGGCAAACACTGATATGCCTTCTGTTGAATAGATTAGTTTTCATTTTTAAGAATTTTATATAATCAAATCATGGAACATTAGCCTTTTTTTGTTTGGCTTCTTTCACTTATTTTGAGATTTTACAATTATTTTGAGATTCATTCATGTTGTTGCGAATAACACTAGTTTATTTTTATTGCTGAACTTATTCCATTATATGGATGTGCTACCATTTATTTATCTATTCACCTGTTACTAGATGTTTGGATCATTTCTAGTTTTTTGTTATTACAAATAAAAATACTATGAACATTCATGTACAAATCTTTGTATGGACATATGTTTCATTTCTCTTGGTTAAGTACCTAGGGGTGGAATGGTTGTATCATATGGCAGGCAAATGTTTGACTTTTTAAGAAACTGCCAAACCATTTTCCAAAGTGCTTGTATCATTTTACATTCATATTATCAATGTATGAGAGTTCCAGTTCTGCCACATCTTCTCCAACACTTAATACTATCAGTCTTTGTCTTTTTAATTTTAGCCATTCTAACAGGCATACAGTTGTATCACCTTGTGATTTTAATCAGTGTTGCCCCAACAACTAATGATATTAAGCATCTCTTCATGTTCTTATTTGCCATCTGTATATCTTCTTGAGTGAAGTATATGTACAAATCCTTTGCTCATTTTTATTTTTTTAATTTTAATTAATTTATTTTTAAGTAGGCTCCATGCCCAGCATGGAGCCCAATGCAAGTCTTGAACTCATGACCCTGAGATCGAGACCTGAGCTGAAATCAAGAGTCAGACACTTAACTGACTGAGACACCCAGGCAGCCCCCTTTGCTCATTTTTAAAATTGAGTTTTAAAAAATTTTCTTATTGTTGAGCTTTAAGTTCTTCTTGATATATTTGGACACAAGTCATTTATCAGATCTTTGATTTACAAATATTTTCTCCCAGTTTGTGGCTTTTCTTCATTCTCTTAACTTTTGAAAATCTTTCAAAAATCAAAAGCTTAAAATTTTGATGAAGTCTGTGTTATTTTTTCCTTTGTAGATTGCGTTTATGGGATTGCGTCTAAGAACTCTTCGCCTAATTCAAGGTCACAGGGATTTTCTCCTGAGTTTTCTTCCAGAAGTTTTATAATTTTAGGTTTTATATTTAGGCTTATGATCCATTTTGGATTAATCTCTGTGTGTGGTGTGAGGTCTAAGTCAAAGTTCTTTTTGCATGTGTGTGTGCATGTGGATTTCCAATTGTCCCAGCCCTATTTGTTGGAAAGACTTTCTTTTTTTCACTGAATTCCTTTTGCATCTTTATGGAAGATCAGCTTTGTGGGTCTATTTCTAGCTCTCCATTCCATTCCACTAATCTATTTATGTATCTTGACTCTAGTATCACATTGTCTTTACTGTAGTTTCTTTTTTCTTTTTTACTTGTCACAGTGAAGTTTATGAAAAACACTGGTATGGAGACACGGAGATAGACAAATACATTTAGGTGGGTTGGCTCAGGTGCAGTTGTGGTTTCTTTACACTGATGTCATATTTGCTGAGGGCAGAGGTCAAGTCCTCCATGGTTAGAGTGCACTTGTGGTCCTTTCTCTGCCAGAGGCTGTGCCCTTCATTTTGCAGTGCCACAGGACATCATTGGAAATATCTGAGATGAATTTCTGGGCATCTAGAGAGATGAGCCAAATTATGCTTGGATTTGAGGCCCCAGAGCCAGCTTGGTTCAGGGAGTAGCCAGTCACGGTATCTGGGATCTTAGGTGTGTAATTCTCTAGGTACGCCTGAGAGTCCGCTAGAGGCTTACTGAACACTTCCAGCTTCAGGTCTTTGTTGGCTATGCTTGGT
The DNA here is from genome assembly GCF_002201575.2 of Neomonachus schauinslandi. Taxonomy (NCBI): domain Eukaryota; kingdom Metazoa; phylum Chordata; class Mammalia; order Carnivora; family Phocidae; genus Neomonachus; species Neomonachus schauinslandi. The sequence continues at coordinate 96,503,233 of NC_058404.1, forward strand.
AGTATGTAAAGCCTATTAGACACGGCCCAACCCAGGGTGAAGGCGGGAGGGAGGGGCAGGCAACCACTGCTCCAGTCCCCTAGGCCTCCCTGCTATCCCCAAGGGGTCTGGTCTTGTTCTACTGAAGGTTCTGGGAGGCTAAATAGTTGTATCATGAGTCTTGAAGTCAGGAAGTATTAATCTTTAAACTTTATTCTTTTTCAAAATTGTGTAGCTATCCTTTGCATTTACAGTGAATTTTAGAATCAGCTTATCAATTTCTAGAAAAACCCTGCTGGGATTTTTCCTTGGATTTTAAAAATCTGTACATCAATTTGGGAATAACTGACGCCTTAACAATACTGAGTTTTGTGACCCATCAACAAAATATCTCCCTCCATTTATTTAAATCTTTAGTTTCTCTCAACAATGTTTTATAGTTGTTAGTGTAGAGGTCTTTCGCACTTTTGATTAGATTTATTCTTATTTAATCGTATTTGCCTTCTTTCACTTAGTAATACGTATTTGAGTTTCCTACATTTCTTCTTGCAGTTTGATAGCTCATGTCATTTTAGTACTGAACAGTAGTATTACATCGTCTGGATTTACCACAGTTTATTTATATATTCACATTCAATAGAAGGTCGTCTTGGTGGCTTCCAAGTTTTGACAATTACGAATAAAGTTTCTATAAACATCCTTGTGCAGGTTTTTGAGTGGACATGATTTTTCAACTCATCTGAGTAGATAACAAGGAGCATAATTGTTGGATCATATGGTAAGAGTATGTTTAGTTTCCCAAGAAACTGCCAAACTGTCTTCCAAAGTGGCTTTCACGTTTTGCATTCCCATCTGCATGGATGAGCATTCCTGTTGCTCCATATCCTTACCCGCACATGGTGCTGTCAGTGTTTTGGATTTTGTCCATTCTAATAGGTGTGTAGTGGAATCTCATTGTTTTAATTTGCAATTTCCTAATCTTGCATGAACTTGGTAATGCCTATTTGCCACTGAGATTCCCCCACCCCAATTTATTGAGATACAATTGACATATAACACTAAGTTTAAGGTGTACAGTGTGTTGAGTTGATATGCTTAAATATTGCAAAATGATTACCACCCTAATGTTAGCTAACACCTACATTATGTCACATAATTTCCATTTTTTTGGTGTGTGTGGTGAAGACATTTAAGATATGCTCTCTAACAACTTTTAAGTATATAATACAGTACTGTTAACTGTAATCACAATGCTGTACATTAGATCCCCAGAATTTGTTCATTTTAAAACTGGAGTTTGTACTCTTTGACCAAGATCTCCCCTTTTACTCCACGCTGCAAGCTCCTGGTAACCACCATTCTAGTCTCTGATTCCATAAATGTGATGTTTTTAGATTCCACATCTAAGTGATACTATAGAGTATTTGTCTTTTTTTGTTGAGTCTTTTTCTTTCATGGCTTATAGTATGGTGAGTTTTGTGTGCACTTGAAAAGAATATGTAATGTGCTATTGGATGGAACATTCTCCCATAGATCACCATCTTTTGTTGCCTACTGTCCAGTTCTTGAAAACCAGTGTTTCACATATATTGTCTTTTGTTTGTTTGTTTCAGGTAGTAGAATAAGTTCAGCTCCTGTTAATTCATCTTGGTTAGAAGCCCAAGTTCTCTAGTGTAATACTTTCCCTTTCTCTTGGACCCTTTCTTTTCCTCCTTTTTGCTTTCCTTTGTTTTCTTTGTATCTGTCACTAATTATCCTTAAACTTCATGTCAGAAATTTGAATTTCCTCTCTCTGTATGTTCAGACACATCAGGTAATATTATCACTTTAATATTTTTCTGAGGGATATCCTTTCTAAAACTTTCCTTCCTCCTGTTTCAATGTAGACTAGTTGCTGTCTTTGTTTTGGTTATTGTCCTGGGATTTCTGTTAACTAATAGTCTATAAATATACTTCTTTAGTCTCCTGTGTTTTTGTGGACCTCTTACCTACCTTTTTCTTGGTTTATTCCCCAGTTTTAGTGGAACACACCTTGCAGTAGCTTCCTGAAAATAAATACATGAGAAAAATATTTTTTCTTGAGAACTCATAGGACTAAAAATATCTTTATTCTATGCTCCCATTTGACTTTAAATTTGTATAGTTATAGAATTCTAAGTTGGAGATGAATTTCCCTCAGAATTTTCATTGTGTCATTTCCCCCAGAGTCCAGTATTGCTACTGAGAAGATTGACAACCTTTTTAATTCCCATTCTTTTGTCTGCAATATGTTTATCTCTTTGAAGCCTTTTAGGATCTTCTATTTTTATCCCAAGTGTCAGAAAACTTATCATTGATCCCAATTACTTAGCACTTTTTAATCTAAAATTTACATTTAATTTCTGCAATAATGATTTAAAGTTTTCAGGAACTTGTTTCTTTTTCAATGTTTCTTTTTTATTACATTCTATTTTCACATCATGAATTTAATATCTTCCCTTATCTCTTTAAGGGTATTAATTTCCATGTTTAGAAGTTTTATTTTGTTCTTTGTATTGACTGTTTCTTTGACCTTCATGTTTCTTTTTTATTTATTTTTGTCACTATCATTCATGTCAAAGATTACTCTTTAGATATCTGGTAAAATTTTGCGTGTTCATAGTTAAGAACGAAAGATTTAAGAGTTCACTGAAATCTGTGTGTGTGTGTGTGTGTGCATGTGCGTGCCCACAGGCCTACAGGGTGTGTTGATTGACAAGCTTCTATGTAGGTTATTTGGGTGGGGATTGTGCTGCTTCATTGTTCATACTCAACTTGAGTATGTAGATCTTTTCTTTATACATATTCAGTTTTCCCAGGTAGAAATCCTTTACTTTCTTGCCTAGGGGTTATTAGGGTCACTACCGGAGCTCCAAGAGTCAGGGTGCCATGGTAGCGGGGGGTGAGTTCAAGGGTCTCCCTATTTAGTGTATAAATTTCACTCAGTATGGCATCTCTGCCTTCAGCTGTGCCCGATGACTCCTAATCCAGTTTCCAAGGTTTGGCTTTTTTAGTCTTTTACTGGGGTGATGGAGGGCATTTAGGTACCTAACTGCTTTCTATACAGACTGATAACCAACCCTTCTATTTTCAGTCCCACAAGTACCTGAGCTTCAGTGGTACTTGTGAGACCCAACTCTTGAGCCTTTTCAAGGTTCGTGTCTTGTTTCTGTGTAGGAATTTAGATTTCCTCTTGTCTTCTAAGTCAGTTATTATAAGTCCATATACTTTCCACCTTCCAAAATTTAGTTGACATCTCTCTTTTCTATATTATCCTGGAACTTAAAAAATCCTTTTAATGTAATTTTAATGTATTCTCAGGAGACAGCAGAGATTAATGAATGGTTGAGATATGTTCTCTTTTGTTTAATTATTTTTTTTAACCATGAAATATAACAAATGTATAGAAAGCGTACAAAGAATATAGTTCACTGATTTTTACAAAGCAACCGGTCAGGTTAAGACACAGAGTATTGCCAGTCTAACAGAGTCCTCTCTGCTGTAAGAATCTTTATCCCATCACAATAAGTATTATTTCAGTGCAACCCGAATATCCTGAAACCTTTTCTATAGTTTCCTGAATGTGTCACTTGATAAGTAATCCCAAATTAGCTCAATTTGCTCTATATTTTCCTGGTGTCTACTGTATGGAAAAAACATTCCATATAATAGACAATAGTCAGTGTTGATATAGAGCAAGATATAACAGAGCTTGCTGACTAAGTTTTATCTTAGTGAGTGTAGTGTTTTGTTAAGGAACATTTGCGTGCAGGTACAACTTGACCTTATCCAAAAGAAACTTCATCTAACGCAGAAAACTATTCCTCCTTTGAGATATTCATTCTGTAATACTAATCTAATATTCCAATGTGATTTTTTTTTCTGTTTTAGAAGGTTCTGGGGGAAACATTGAAGTTAGACTGTGATATAGAGCCAGTATAAAATAAGTTGAAAAATAATATTTCTTGGTAATATCATTTACTCTCTACTTACTTGAAGCCCAACACCCTTCCTTTACAAAGGTCATAGTTTTCTGTGACCCGGAAAAGCTATAAATTTTACCAGCTGGTTTTAACTGAAAAGAAATCTCAAAAAAATTTCCTCCTGTGGGCTCTATAAATGCTGAGATAGTAGACTGACACATGAAATATACTAACTGTAGTTATTCATGCCTTTACCCCCGTCTCATACATGTTCTAATGATTTGTTATTCTATTCCATTTATAAATAGCCATGGAGCAGAGTCTCACTGAATGAGAAGCCTGCTGTTTTTTCTTAATGTAAAGTGTCAAGTGAGTTGGATATTTTTGGGCACATAAATCCTTGTTTGGCACCTAAGCAGAGAACATGTTAAGGATTTAGCATATGGAGGGTAAATTGGTTATCAAATTTTGTCTACATTTAGTTTCTTTTTTCTCCTTCAGGAATTAAGTTGAAATTGATATCTTTTTGTTGTTGTTGTTGTTGTTTTTGTTTTTGAATTTTACTCTTTGTCTGCAATCTAAAGAAAAAAGGTGGGAAAAATAGACAAGTATATTTAATCTTTCTTTCCATGAAAGTGCAACATTGGGAAATTTCTGCAGTGCATGAGGCATTCTTCTGATGAGAAACAGGATGCTAGATGAAATCTCCGAAACCTTCTAGTTCCAGTACTTGCTTTGTCACATTCAATCTCCAGCAGTTTTGTGTTGTCTTTTTCCTACTTAAGAGTTTTAGATTAGCTATTGAAATGGACATCCAAAAACATAATCTCAGGGAAAACAATTTGCATAAAGATTATATTGGAGATTTTCTAACCTTGCTGAACATTAGAATCCTCTGTGCAGCTTGTTGAACAGATTCTTGGGTCCTGCTCCCAGAGTCTGATTTTCCAGCCATTGTTGATAATGCATTTGGTTTCTGCTCCTGTAAGAGTCTACACTTACAGGAAGGGGCCTTTTCATTGTAGCTTCCCAAACTCTGAAGTTCAAACACCATTTTCATTACATTGCTTCTCTATTCCTTAGAGTAGCAATTTTTAAGTACTAGCAATCTCTCAAGGAAAGAATAGGGATAGATAATTTGGGGGCATGAGGCTCAGTGAGAGAGAACGGCAGGCTGGAGGGCAGAGGACGTGGGAGTCCTTTGATATCAGGTTTCTTAGCAGCCACTGTTGTGAAAGAAATGCAGAAAAGGAGAGTGGAGGGCACCTATGAAGAAGCTATTTCCCCTTTCTAACCTTTCCCTCAGTAAGCACATATGTGTGTAGCCACTTATTCCCTCAGCTCAGCCAGATGCTTGAATGGTTCTGTCCAAACAGCTGGAAGCAACCCCAATAATCCGTCAGTATGGCAGCTCAATGTTCTCCCGAGGTCTGCTCTGTGGGACGTAGGTTAACTCCAAGTCCACTGGGTTAATTCATGACTCAAAGAAACATTTGAAAATATGGGGCTGAGGGAAGCACACCTGAAATGGGAGTCAGGAGACAAAAGTTCTAGTTCCAGTTCTGTTGTTTATTGCCAAAGTGAGTTCCTTAATATCCCTGAACATTAGTTTTTTGTTTTGTTTTGTTTTGTTTTGTTTTTCTTACTCAAGAAAGGTTGCATTAGATGATTCTTGGGTCCCATTTAGCTCTTAATCTGTTATTCTGAGAGGGCTGTTTCGGAGGCAGGAAGCTGGTTTCTGATCAAAGTTCTGCTGCCTGGTGTTGTCAAGTAACTGTTGCCCCACTCATTTGGTGAGATTCTTTCTCTTGGGAAGAAATCAGTGTTTTTTTTTTTTTTTTAAAGATTTTATTTATTTATTTGAGAGAGAGAGAATGAGAGAGAGCGAGTACATGAGAGGGGGTCAGAGGGAGAAGCAGACTCCCTGCCGAGCAGGGAGCCTGATGCCGGACTCGATCCAGGGACTCCAGGATCATGACCTGAGCCGAAGGCAGTCGCTTAACCAACTGAGCCACCCAGGCGCCCTGAAATCAGTGTTTTTGATGAGGTTGGCAACATTGCTTATTTCTGCTTATTGCTGAATATTGGCACACCTTCTGTTTTTATAAACTGTAGATTAGTTTGTGCAAAGTATAAAAGTTGCAAAGTATAAAATTGAAGAGGCTGGGACTTGGAAATGTGATATGAGTTGCAAACTGGTCACTGAATTCCTGCTTGTTTGAATAAAGGTTGAAAATTCTCTTAGAGTATTGTTCAATCTCCTGATAGAGTCTCAAGATTTTGTTTAGTCTGTTTTCTTTTAATATTACAGTTATTAATACTATTAGTATTCTGATGGATACAGATTCATAAGTAAAATCCATTTTCAGGAATAATTAGTAGCTTAAACTCAATCTGCCCTAAATAAACTGATCTTTCACTCAAAATGTGCTTTATTTGCTGTATTTCCTAACATTTTATTATTTTTTTTAATTTAAAAAATTTTTTTATTTTTAAAGATTTTTATTTATTTATTTGACAGAGAGAGAGATAGCAAGAGCAGGAACACAAGCAGGGAGAGTGGGAGAGGGAGAAGCAGGTTTCCTGCCGAGCAGGGAGCCCAATGTGGGACTCGATCCCAGGACCCTGGGATCATGACCTGAGCTGAAGGCAGATGCTTAACGACTGAGCCACCCAGGCGCCCTGTATTTCCTAACATTTTAAAAGAGATACCTTCATAATCACATCTAATCCCTTCTCCTCCTATACTGTCCACACTTAATGAAGGGCCAATTTTGCTTGGTTCTACCTCTAAAGTGTCGTTATATGAGCCTTATTGCTCCTGACTCATTACTTCTTGCTTATATCATTGCAATAATCTTCTATCTTTAATACTTATCCTCACCAATTCATACTTTAATGTCACGAGGATAACCTTTCTTTCTTTCTCTTTCTTTCTTTCTTTCTTTCTTTCTTTTCTAAGATTTTATTTATTTACTTGACAGAGAGAGAGACAGCGAGAGAGGGAACACAAGCAGGGGGGAGTGGGAGAGGGAGAAGCAGGCTTACCGCTGAGCAGGGAGCCCGACGTGGGGCTCGATCCCAGGACTCTGGCATCATGACCTGAGCCAAAGGCAGATGCTTAACTGACTGAGCCACCCAGGCATCCCACGAGGATAATTTTTCTAATGCACCATTCTGATCATCTCTCTCTCTTGCTTAAAAAACATCAATGACTTGGTTTTACTCACAGGATGAAATCCAAACTTTCTAGTGAGACTTTAACATTTTTCTTGTTTGGACATTCACATATTAATGTGATTCACTACTTTTGCTTATGCCATTCCTGTAGCCTTGAATGCTCCACCTCTGTCTGGCAAAGTCCTACTCATCCTTCAAGATCAAACTTCAGTGTCCTCCATCATGAAGCTTTACCTGAGAATTTTACAGCCAAATAAATGCTCCTTGTTCTGAGCTTATAGCGGATCTTTTTTTTTTTTTAAGATTTTATTTATTTTTTAGAGAGCGAGCGAGAGAGAAACAGCATGAGAGGGGAGAGGGTCAGAGGGAGAAGCAGGCTCCCCGCTGAGCCGGGAGCCCGATGTGGGACTCCATCCCAGGACCCTGGGATCATGACCTGAGCCGAAGGCAGACGCTTAACCATCTGAGCCACCCAGGCGCCCTCTTATAGCGGATCTTATTGCCTTAATATTTTGCTACTTTGTATTACCTTCATTCTTATTTTTTCTTGAACATTAACTGTTCTTAATAAGCATTAGGTAGACTTTAGGTTAAAACTGATGCAAATTTTACATGTATTTGTGTATTTCTGGTAAGAGCAGCTGTATCTTTAACCAGATTTTCAAAAGATTCAACAACTCCAAATGGTCGAGATATAATACTATATTGTAAACTTTTTGATTAAAAAAAAGATAAATTTTGCCAAGTGAAAATTTCGTGCAATACCTTCAACATAATCAGTAATCAGCTGGGTAAGAAATAAATGAATATTACATTTAAATACAGTTTAATTGAGAAATTCTCTAAATTTGTATTCAGAACAATGTATTGGATTATTGTTAAAACTTGCCATGTTTCTACATATCTAGGATAAAGAGGTTTGATACAGGTGGATACTGTTTTATAAAAAGGGTTTGTGGTGATTGTTTGTTTGCTTTTTTTTTTGGCTAAGATTGGAACTTAAGTAGGATATATCTGGTATATTTGGATAGGATTAGAAATCCCTTCAAGTCCCTTGAACTATTCTCATGGCCCCTGAATCAGGTGGTAGTCTACATTAATATTCAACGGAGTACCTAGGACCCAAGGCAGATTTAATCTGTCTGAGTGTCTGTGGTGTGGCTTTGGACTGAAACTAGTCTTGGCTCTCTACCCTCCCTTGCACTCACTCAATTCCATCATCTGAATTTACATTTAGACACACTCTTGTTTCTCACAGGCAAACACATGAGGATACACTCTTAGCAGATGTGAGTACCCTCACCCTCAGCAACAGTTTCTCCTGTGTTTTCCCCAGCAGGGGAGTTGAGAAGATAACCAGGCCTGATGAATCAATGTAGAAGCAAGGCGTGACTGGCAATTTACCTGTTGGTTGGCCTGCTTTTTCTTGTCTTTGAAATTAGGGAGTGGGAATTGTTTGCAGATTTAGGGAGGGCTTGCCAAGGACAGAGGGAATGATTACCGATGAAGGAGAAAGTGTTGGCAGCCTGAGAGGAGTCCTACATACTCTGGCTTATAGTTTCTTTAAATAGAAGGCTGCCTCTGGTATATGGTAAGCATAAGTGATAACAGAGACAATAACTCATCTTGAAAAATACATTTTCTTCTTCTTAGAATATTGCTTAATTTGCAATACTTACTTATAACAAACTGAGGTTAATCTAAGGGATTATAGCCTATTTAGGAATAAAATGCATAAATGCAAGAGGAGGGCATTTGGGATTTGTAGTTGTTCATACTTTTTCATATATATTATTCCATTTACTCCTGACAATAATTTTTTGAGGTAGGTAGGGACAGTATTATTATTCGAATTTTTTTAAAAAAGGAACTTATGCTTAGCAGCATAAATAAGAATCAGAACTAAAATTCAAATCCCCTAGTCCTGTGCTCTTTCAATTACATCTTTTAATGGCAATAACTATTTCTAACTCAGTTGTAACAATCTGTAACCTGTGGGTAATTTTGCACAAAGAAAAACTTCTTGTACAAAATAAATGTCCCAGGCATTTACTCAGGGACCAGATATACTTAGGTGTCCTTTGATAATATGAACATAAATATTACTATAAAGTACTCTCATTTAAAAGTAATAAGATAAATTCCACATGTCTTTATACTAAAAGTTCTTTTTTTTGAGTGAAGGAGGCAAGCAAAAAGATCTTACTGTCTAAGGATATTTGTGTAAAAGATTTGGGTTGTTTTTCAAATATTTTGAGGTAATTCTGAAGTGTAACCAGTGTTGAGAACTAGTGTGGAAAGGCAAGGTTGAAGTAATTGGAGAGAAATGCCAAAGACTGGAACCATGGTAGTGGCAGAGGAAAGGGAGAGGCATTTCTAAACTAATATTTAAAAGGAATGTTGATCAATTGAGAATAAGGAGAGAGAGAAGTCTATGCTGAGTCTGTAGTTTCCAATCTGCTAACAGAAGTGGGTAGTCTTGGCAGTAAGCTGATTTGATGGGATGGGACTAGGATAGAGAGACATTGATAGCCTGATTTTAGACATAAGACGGTGGTAGAGATATAGTCAACCATACGAGAATAGACTATTCCTTGAGTGAATTGTTCTAAACCTTCTTCTGCTAGATTGACAATTACAATAATGACAGTTTTTTTAAAGTAATATTTGATAGGCATATTCTTGTGGATGTTCATTAGTCCATTCTAAATTGAATAAATTAGCAAGTGCTATCTTACTACTCCTCCCTCTGATGGATTTAAACTAAGGAGAGCTGAGGGGAGAGGAGATAACCTTGAATGGTTCTTGCCTAAAAAATATCACAGGGCACCTGTTCACATTTCCACTCTGAAGGAACTCAGTTTCTTGGCCCATAATTATATTGGCCTTCATGAGTAGGTAGTGTAGATATTATTTTTACTTGTACAATGGCTTCATTATGGGACTTTTGTTATTATTTTTGTTCTTTTTGGGGGGCACAGGGTTAAATTCCAGCTGGGTGGGACCCTATGTGTATATTTTGTGGCTACAGACAAAGCAGTATAAGGCGTTTCCTTCTGTTCATTTTCCAGGGTATTTCTGGGAAATCAGACCATGAAGTTTGCCCCAGGAAATTGTTTCTTTGTGGCCAAGACCAGTGTTTACACATTCTCATTGAGGGAATCTTTAATAAGCTGTTTCATTTGCACACAAATTGCCCAAAGGAGGTATTTTTACCCTCTTTTCTAAAACCTTGGCATTATAAGAATGTATTAAACAGTGGCTCAGTTGTGAGAGGTTATCCAGGGCTGAAGGTTTGAGGTTCTTTTTTTAAGAATGCTCTACATTTAAGCATCTAAAATGACTTAATCTTGTAGATTTCATGTCTTTCCTTCATTGGAGGGATGATCCCTTTTTATCTTTGGAGGAAAAAAAAGTAACAAAATTTCAACACTTCGCAGTGGTTTTTTGAATTTCAAAACAATTTATGAGGAAAGTATAGGAAGATACTTAGCTCTATTTTACCAGTGAGAAAGCCATGGCCTTGACCTGGTAAGGTTAAAATACTTTCTCAAGCCTCCACAGGAAGTCAGTTGTCTAGCTTGGAGAAGGATCTTTGGCTACTTTTATTCCTTTACATCAAGAATTCTAAAATATTAGATCTTGCAAAAGTTCAACATCAATCTTGAAAAGGTCTAATGATATTTGAACAGATTTAGAATGGCTGTGAAATATAAGAATAAAACAATTAAACCCCTCTTTGTTTTTGAAGCAGGAATATGACATTATCCACTCAAGAGAGAAGCCTTGTATGGCCTGCCTAAAATGACTTTTCTTTTGTTTCTTCTTTGTCTCTACTAATTGTTTTACAGTACATCTGCTCTTATTACATTATTCTTCTCCGCACTATTTTATGACCCTTTATAACATTTACTTAACTTGAATATTCCAAGTATATGGTTACATACCAAAGGATAGGGAGAAGATAAGGATGAGATAGACACAACTTTTCTCACTGGAGGTTGTCATATGGTAGGAGAGTATGCATTAGCAGAAGAATGGAGAAGATATTATATTAGACCAACATTCTTCAATATAATGTTGGGAGAATTTTTCTTTTCCAAGTCAAGTTCGTGCTGGAAACTTCCTCTCTCCCCTGAGTTGATGTGAACTATGTGGTCCAGAGAATCTCTTAATTCTCTCCTCCTTGAAGTTATTCCAAACTCCAAATGTCCATGCTAGGGAGGATGGTTATTAAGAATAACATACTCAGTTATATATTTTTCATCATAATTAAGGATAATTCTGCTGGAAGCATTTTTTATTCCTTTTTTTATTGTTGTTGTCAAAAAGATTTGCAAGAGTTCAGTGATAACTCAGATTTATTGTTCATATAATTATCTCTTCCTTCTTTTTCATTGGCATCTCCAGTGAGAAAGCCAGGAGAATATGAACTATTTGTGAAGCTCTTTATCTGGGATCTGAGGACTTGGGTATGTTATTGACATCTCCAACCAATATTTCTAGGTTTCCTGACAGGAATTAATTTTTCCCAATATTCTTCTTCTTTACCATAGAGTAAAATGGAAGATTAACAAGCTCTATCTCCCTCATATATTTACATAATTAGACACCACAGTAGGATATTGGAGAGAAATGGTGATTGCCATCCCCTTGATCATACGTTACGAATAGAATTCTCTCCCTGGGGCGCCTGGGTGGCTCAGTTGGTTAAGCGACTGCCTTCGGCTCAGGTCATGATCCTGGAGTCCCTGGATCGAGTCCCGCATCGGGCTCCCTGCTTGGCAGGGAGTCTGCTTCTCCCTCTGACCCTCCCCCCTCTCATGTGCTCACTCTCATTCTCTCTCTCTCAAATAAATAAATAAAATCTTTAAAAAAAAAAAAAGAATTCTCTCCCTGTGAGAAGGGCATGTGGTTGGTCTGCTGATGGTCTAGTGATTTTGATTCATTTTCAGGTCTCCTTCTTTTCTTCATTCTTTCTTTATTATCCTTCATCAGCTATTAACTGATCACATACCATGATCTAGGCATCTAAACTATTTGAGCACACAACCCCAAATTCACATTTTATTTTCATTAAAAATATTATATATAATTGTCTGTATTTTATAATGTAGACAAATAGACATTAAAGAAGGAAAAGATAAAACTAAATAGAAATAGAAGTTCTAATAACTTCTTATATACACAAAGCACACAAACATAATGGAGTCCAAGGAATAGTCCTTGGTATCCAAATTCCAAAAAGAGCCTGGGTTATGTGCATACTGTGGCTAATGAAAATGTTACTCATGGAAGACCCCCCAACTTACATAATTTCCATCAAGGCTCATGGCAGTTTTATGTATACATTTATAAGGGGAGACTCTTAAATACTACTACTGTTCTATATCTAAGGGGCTAAAGTACTTTCAGGAAAGACTGTTTAATCTTCTTGTGTTTTTGAAAAACATAAAATGAGGTGATGACTGGCAAATGAGAGCAAGCCTGTTTAATATTAAGATTATGACGTATATTGACAAAAGCTCAGACATTCCAAGTCCAAGTTGCTAGGCACCTTCTTCTTGCTTCCATCTGAGTATAATGATGTATTGTCAGCCTTAGCTGAGGTACAAAAGGGTTATTAGACCTTGGAGTCCATCTGCTCCCTGTGCAAAGGAAACAATTGAACTAATACTGCCTTCTCTTTTCCTTGGTTTCTTGCCACCTTAATTATAGTTCATCTGGGCTATGTGTGTACTTGCTGCCTTGAGCAGAACATTTTCCAGAACTCTAAGAGAGAAGAGCAAAAGCTCAGGTAAGGGAATTGAAGCAGTTTGCAGTTAAGGCTTGGGGGAGGGTGTTATCTGATGACTCATCCAAGCAATCAAAGCAACAACACATGCTATCAACAATTTATGTCACCTTGATATTCACTATTACCGAGCTATTTTCACAGTTTTTCAATTCAACGTTGGTCTCGGTTTTTATTTTTAAATGTTTTGTGCATGTGTGTATGTATGTTTTTTGTTGAGACTGGTACATCAGGAGTTCTTTCTTTTTGAATTGTAGGAATGAGAGATGAACCATCTTACCTTCCATATTTATTTACCTGTAATTTTTTAGACCAGTAGTCAGCCCCCTGTTTCCTGCTGGGGTGCACCTGGCAGATGTCTTCATGCACAAAATGACATGGGCACACCAGGCAACTAGGTCTGTGGCTTGGATAAAATAGAGTCTGTGATGAGCATCTCATGTGAGTTACTGTAACTCTCTCTCTTTTTGTACCATTAGTTTGAGACCAGTTAGGTTACTATAATGCAAATAAAACTTGCTGCTCTAAGAATATGCCCAATAGCTTCAGAAAAGGTGACAAACATTTAAATTCTGGAACTTAAAGGAAGATTTTGCAAGAGCCTTTCCTTCTCTCTTTATTTACAAATGTTTGCACTGTGTCCAGAGTGGCTTTTCCTTACTCTGTGCAATTAGGACTATTGAGAAGGCTTTGACAATCTTTTGCTTAAAACAAAACTTTCTTGTTGCATTAACTCCACCCTCCCCAACGCCCTGCCTATAATATCAAAAATGTTCTTTCTGTTTGGGTCTGATTCTGTGTCCTGTGCACTCTAAGAAATTTTGGTTCCTTTAAATAAGTATATAGTTGAGAAATGTGGACAAGCTATTTGCAAATTAATATAGGTAAGAATACATTCTCTCTGCTCATTGTTGGTAGGTCTGACTTTCATTATTTTATGCCTAAAATTTTTTTATTAGTAAATTTATTGTTTAAGATGCATTTTTCGTCAAGAAAATTAAAAAATTTAACTTGAAATTGAAATTTGTCAGTATCAGTTGGATTGCTTTTAATAACCAACAGTTTATGAGGGCTCTGGTCTGCATTTGGTTTATAAGAGTGCTGTTTTATGTGCCAGAGGATTGAAATGATGCAATGGGAGTAAATTAGTGGTTTCCCACGCTGTCAGCTCATAAGAATCACCTGGACCTCATCCTCAGGTGATCTGGATTGGAAATAGAGGGAGGCAAGAAGTTTGTCTTTGATTAGCCCAGGTGATTCTGAGAATCAAGCAGATATGGGAACCTCTAGAGGGGTGGTAAGTGTTTTTCTCTCCCTGAGTTCTAAAATTCCATGACTATTCTCCATTTATTATTTCCAAATCATAAATATTTAGAGCTAGGAAGTATCTTAGAGCACATTTGGCCTGAATTTCCCATTAAAAATAAAATATTTTTACCCATTCCCCCACCAACTTCCCCTCTGGTAAACCATCAGTTTGTTCTCAACAGTTAAGAGTCTGTTTCTTGGCATGTCTTTTTTTTTCCTTTTGATCATTTGTTTTGCTTCTTAAATTCCACATATGAGTGAAATCATATGGTATTTGTGTTTGATTGACTTATTTTGCTTAGCATTATACTCTCTAGCTCCATCCACATAATTGCAAATGGCAAGATTTCATTCCTTTTTATGGCTGAATAATATTCCTGTGTGTGTGTGTGTGTGTATGTATATCGCATCTTCTTTAGCCATTCATCTAACAATGGGCACTTGGGCTCCATCCATAATTTGGCTATTGTAAACAATGCTGCAATAAACATATGGGTGCATGTATCCCTTGAATTAATGTTTTTGTATTTTTTTGGTTAATACCCAGTAGAATGATTACTGGATTATAGGGTAGTTCGTTCTTTAACTTTTTGAGGAATCTCTACTGTTTTCCACAGTGGCTGCACTAGTTTGCATTCCCACCAACACTGCAAGAGGGTTCCTTTTTCCTCCACATCTTCGCCAACACCTGTTGTTTCCTATGTTGTTGATTTTAGCCGTTCTGAGAGGTGTGAGGTGGTATCTCATTGTAGTTTTGATTTGCATTTCCCTGAGGGGTGAAATAGGTGATGGAGATTAAGGAATGCACTTATTTTTTGTTTTTTTAAAGTGGGTTCCATGCCACGTGGGGCTTGAACTCACAGCCCTGAGACCAAGAGTCCCATGCTCTACTGACTGAGCCAACCAGGCACCTCAGGAGTGCACTTGTTGCAATGAGCACTGGCTGATGTATGGAACTGTTGAATCACTATATTATACATCTGAAACTAATATAACCCTCTATGTTAACTATACTGGAATTAAAATAAAATAAAATAGCAAGTGCAAACATGGAAAAGTAGTGGTCAAAAGCAAAAGTTTAAAAGTCAAGACTTTCCAACTTTAAAATTTTGTAAAAATAAAAAAAATAAAGTGAACCTTCCTTCATTTCTTAAAAATATAAAATATTTTTAGAATTATTTATAGAAAATTTGGAAAATGGACATAAAAAGAAGAAAATCATTATCCCTCCTTTCACCATTTACTCTCTACACATTATTATTATTATAATTTTAAAATTTGAGTATCATTGATATACAATGTTATATTAGTGTCAGGTGTACAACAAAATGATTCAATTTCTCTATACATTATGCTATGCTCACAACATAATTATTATTTATACATTTGCAATTTTTCTTCCTTCCTCTTAAATATATATTTCTTTAAAAAAATGGGAGCACACTATACATATATGAATGTTTGTACATCTCTAACCTATTTTCACTTAATATATTTAATTACTTTCCATTTTTTTCCTATTATGAATGATGCTGAGATTAACACCCTGATTGAAAATTCTTTGTGTATATCCTTGATTATTTTCTTAGGATAAATTCCCAGAAGATGAAGTTCTGGAAGTACAGTATAGTAGCAGCATGGACTCGGAGCCATACAGCCTGGGTTTGTATCCAATTATTGATTTTGTAAACTCAGGCAAATTTTAGCGTCTCAGTTCCCTGATATGTAAAATGGGGTTAATTATTAGTACAACTTTGTAGAATTTTTGTGAGGATTAAATGAGCAAATATACTTAGAGCACTTAAAACAGTGTGGGACAGAGTAGGAGTTCAATATTGGCCATTATTCTGGCACTAAGGCAATGTACATTTGGAAACTCCTAGTTTTTGAAAGTTATTGCCAAGGTACTTAGGAAATTGTTAGAGAGTTATGCCATTTTTCCCTCCAGAAAGGCTGTAGAAAGGCTGTAGAATCAATGCTCCCACTAGAAGTGTTTAGAATCCATTTTCCTGCATCCTCATCCACCCTTTTTTCATTTACAGAGGAAGAAAAATGAGGTTCCTGTGAGATTGAGAAATTCCAGAGAAATTCCTTGCACTGGTCTCATTGTCAGGCATTGACAGATTCGGGACTATAGTACAACCCCACAAACCTGCCCTCATTACAATTCTAGATTAAGAATCTTACATTTGTATATATAATGTATCTTGTTCTGCAGGATTAATTGGAATTAAGCCTTTTCTCCCCTCCAGATAACAGTGTAACTCTGGGAGCACTGGATAAAAAAGGGAGTCATTCTCTAGTGTGCTGTGTGGATAATTGATTGTAACTTATAATTTCCCCCATTAGAAATAGAAATTGGCATTTATAAATATGTGTGGGGAAAAAAACCTCCCTGGAAATGTGTAAGACTCATTAAACTTTTTGTTCTCTGAAGTTGAAATAAAAGTCGGTCTTATCAATGGGTCACTAGAGGGCACTGTGACTCTTCAAGTTTTCAAGTTGCACTGTTTGGAAAAGAAATTCTGTTGTAAAGGGTTTTTTGACTTCAGTGAAGATTTTTGCTGGCATCCCCAAAAGTGAAATCAAATATGAAGAGTGAGAGAGGTGCATAGAAATGGATACAAGACTGTGTATGAGTTGATCAGGAGGTTACCTTTTTTGGTTACAGGGAAATCCAAGTTTTGGGAGCTTGTAAAATATGAAAATGGTTATGTTTTGATCTACCTTCCTTTTAGTGTAAGACAGTGTTCTGGTCTTGAGATTTCTCATTGTTTATCCCGTCTGGAAATATTTTATGTTACAGTCGTAGTTGTGAGTGTTAACTTGAGTTACCACATGGGCATAAACCAATATTTATGAAATATGAATTTATATTGTAGTTATTTTAAAGCATGTTAGCCATTATATAATGCATTCCCCCCCTTAACCCTCCCGAACTGACCTGGGCCTTTAGTAGGTACTTTAGAATTTACCTAAAATAGCTTCAATGGCATCCTTATTTTTACTTCTTTTAAATACTGTGCTGAAGAGAAAGCTCTTCTTTCAGTTGATTTTTCCCACTCCATTGCTAAGCCTGGGATTAAGTTAACAAAACTGGTTAGCAGCATTGCTTTGCCCTTCAAAGTAACCTTCCTGAAGTACTTCCTACTGAGTAGTGCATCAAGCAGCATCTTTGTTAACAATTTAAACTATGATTTCCATTCACAACATAAAAACCCAAGAGCATTTGAGATGGTAGTTGCTGGTTTTAATTTGATAAATCTTGCAAATGATTTACCAAATTTTTTCTTTTGTATGTTTGTCATCTTGTAGTAGGCTGTTTAGAAAAAAAAATCCACACATCATTAAGTTTGAGTTTGTTCTGGCCTTATTAAAGAGATTTGGTTTAAATAAAGAACGGTTTGGGGCGCCTGGGTGGCTCAGATGGTTAAGCGTCTGCCTTCGGCTCAGGTCATGATCCTGGAGTCCCGGGATCGAGTCCCGCATCGGGTTCCCTGCTCAGTGCAGAGCCTGCTTCTCCCTCTCCCTCTGCCACTCCCTCTGCTTGTGCTCTTCTGTCTATCTCTCTGTCAAATAAATAAATAAAATCTTTAAAAAAAAAAAATAAATAAATAAAGAACGGTTTTGTACAGTCTTCAACAACCAGATGCTGGGTCCTTTCTTTCTTCCAAAAAATAAATAAACTAATTCAATAAAAAGAAAGACTCTTAGTAGTATATTGAAAATATAAGATATTAATATTATATCTAAAATATATTTAAAAAATAAAAAGAAAGTTTCTATTATTGCTCCTTTCTGGAAGATAATATATCAAAAGTTATTTGTTCAAATTGATTTCCTTGTGTGTCCTAACCAACCTCACCTTCCAACCCAGTTCACCAGCCCCATCCTCTCCACATTCCTCTCATCTCCTCAACTCAGAATTTATGTTGGTAAGATTCTTTAATTCCTTCCCTTCCTCCCTCCCTCTCTTTCTCTCTTTCCTTCTCTCAGTAATCAGTCTAATAGGCTGCAGGACTCTATCTCCAATTGTGTATGTATGTGTGTGTGTGTGTATGTATATATATATATATACATACACTTTCATTTCTAGAGTGACATTTTCTAAAAATTGCCAAATGTTGTCATATAGCATCTTACTATACCTTGAATTGAAATCATCTTTTTGTGTATGGTTCATCGTTTCACTGAAAAGCAGAACATTTTAAATAGTGGTGGCAAGTCTTCCCCCCCAGTATCAGTATTAGAGTTTCCTATATGGAAAGTTGAGATCAACAGTGAGTGTGTGTTGTGCGCTGTTTGTTTCCTGGATTAGGAGAGCACATGAAATTGGCAGTGAACTAGTGGCCAGTTTAGCTTTTTATGGGCCTATATAGATATGGGGCTCACTACTTTAAGGATCAGTTCTTTCCCTACTGTGGCACTCTGATCAAATCTGTTTCTGCTTCCTTTCTGCAGCATGGTAATCACAGCTAACATTATTGAATACCAATATATCTGGCAGGCTAAACCCTTCATATATATTATAGGGTGCATCCAGGTCTCATCACGCTCTCTTGGCCTAAGCAGGATTGGCAATGTGCTCTTTTGGAATTCAAAATGGAACATATTCCCAGAAAAGGTTATCTTGTTGGCAGTTACTGAGAATTACCTGGCTGTCTGTGACTTTCAGAATGACCCTAGGACTCCCATAATTACACTTTAAAAATAATATTTTGGGGAAAAGATTATAGAAGTAGAAACTATGTGATGAAGAATCTTGTACATATTAAACTCTTGTTTTTTCAAGCGCCCCCCCCCCCCCAATTAATGTTTCCCTGCAGCATTTCACCATTACGGTTGTTGAATAGGGGAGAATTGCTGCCTTGGGAAGAGTAAGATGGATGGGAGGGAAGTCTAAGTCAGGCCAAGTAAACACAAAATCAGGCGGGGGCTGAGGAAGCAAATAGTCAGACATGCGTGTCAGAGTTTACTCCGCGGTGGGAGGGCGTGATAAAAAGCAGGGGAAGCTTGGCTCTCACTCCCAGGAAACCTGAGGGTGGCCATGGGAACCAAGAAAGCACCTCACTGTGCCTCAAAGTGAGTGACGGCTGCGCAGACTGTGCGTGCCTAGGCTCAGGGACGAGGGCAGCGCTGCGCAGGCGCGAGCCAGGCCAGCTCCTCAAGAGAGCAGGAGACACAGGGAAGGCTGGGGTCAGCGCAGGCCGGTGGCGGAGGCGGTGCTGCGCGGCTGAGATGCGCGGTACCCTGGGAGAGCCAGGCGAGCCCAGACTGGGTGGACGACGGCCCGGCGGTCGCCCGTCGCAGCTTGGGGCCTCCAGTGGGGCCCAGATGCCAGGTGAGGCAGCACATCTTTGGTGGGTTCCGGAGGACAGAGACCGAGGCCTGGAGGTAGCGAGCGGGCGAGGCGCAGCTTCCTGAGCTCCTCAGCCTCCTTTTTGGAGAGCAGGAGGGGAGAGAAACCTTTAACAATCCATTGCCCCAAAGAGGCAGAGACTACCTGGAAGTTACTGTTCTATCCAGGAACTGTGTTTTACAATCGGAAGAAAGGGAGTAACCTTGATCGACAGGTTTACTTCCTAACTCCACTGAAGAGTGGGAACTTGAGCGCCATGTTATATCAATTAAATGGAAAAGAAGGCCACATTTTCACGAAACGCGACTGTAGTGTGTACTTTTTCAGTCTTACAAGGTACAGTTCGTGTTAAAGATAGAAAAGTAGAATGAAAAAAATTTTAAAAAGCTTAAGGAAAAAAACCCCCTCAATATTTGGTTTTCTTCAAGGAAATACACAGTAGTATCCCAAAATTGGGGCCATATTGTATATACAATTCCCTGCCCCAATTTTTATACTTAATACTTTATTTTGAGTGTTTTCCCAATTCTTCAAGTATTTAATGGCTATAACTTGACTGCACTCTTCACCTTCCTCTTCCGTTTTCTCAAATGTTTCTCCTAGCCCTTTTTACTGCCACAACTGTCTCCTTTATACCTCTCCTGGGTGCATCAGGCTTCCTCTTTTTCAGTTATGCCTGTATTTTGGGGAGCTTTTTAAAATAATGCAGCCACCATTAAGTACTCAGAGACTTTGTTGCATTGTGCATACTGTGCTCCATTTGTGAATTAGTGCCTCATTCATAAATGGAATTGGAATCAGGAAACTATGGGCGGACTGACCCCCTAAATAAAAAATTATTTATTTTTATAAATAAAAATATATTTATTTGAAATATATTTGAGAACTAATGTGAGGAGTCTTACCAGAGAAAATGTCCATAACCATCACAAACTGTATTCTCTAATTTTCCAGCCAAGTCATAAATACTTGATAGGGAAGGGTGGTTTAGTTGGGATTAAAAAATCATGACCACGGAAAATGCTCCCACAACTGTAGGAACATGCGCCTGTGAGTATTGTTTTTTTCCCGCCTGTATACAGAAGGCAGTTCCCTTTACATGTGGGAAGTTTATTATTACTATGTTTTTGGGAAATGTGGGTGTATTTTCATTTTCTCTCCTTAAGATACCTGCAACTTTATTCTCTTTAGCTATGACTGGCATATATATCTGTAGTTGGTATTTTCTAATCTCGGAATTAATTTTTTTTTACGAGGTAACTTTAGTTCCTACCATGACCTTAATCTATGTGAAGAAACAGGTCTAGAATGAATGAATGACTAGGCACTTGTAGTGGCAATTATTTAAGAACAGCTTCAGTAAGTTTTTTTTATATTTTAAAACATAAAGATACCTGGTTTTAGGTTTGATTTGATTATTTAAATGAACTGAGAGTTTCTAAGAAGATTTTGAGATTATTTTTTGATGAAGCAAGCATTGAAAAGGAAAACCTATCATTCCCCTTCCCCCCCATGTCAAAGTACACCCTCCCCATAACAAATCCAGCAGAATCCAAATTTGTCAATTTCTCTAAAATTAAGGGGAAATAATTTTGAGTTTGAAATCTTGAACAATGATTACTTGCTGGGCATATATGAAAATAGAAGAATAACTAGAAGGAAAGGTTTATTTTAGAAACATTAAGCTTAGGCATACTAATATTATAATATATAATATAATGTATATTATGTTGTATTATAATCATAATGTTAGCCATATTATTATATAATACAGTATATATTATTATTGCCTTTTTACTTCCTTGGCAAAGGTAGAGATGCTATTGCGGTTTCTATTAGGTTCGATTAAAACATGTAAAATTATTCTCAGACTGGGGTCTTACATATTACAAATTACATTATAGAGGTCATCTCTTAGAGCCATATTACCAGGCTTAGCTCGAGGAAGGAAAATTATTTTATAGCAATTAGGAATTTAGAACCATAGTACCCAGGCCTCACACTGGATAAAAAGAAATGGAAGAGTATTAATTCAGTTTAGGCTGAGAAGACTCTTAGGATAAATAGCCTCTGGCTATGTGAGTTTAAGTTTTATACATTAGGGGCAAAGTACATGTGTTTTATCTGAATTCAGTACTAAACATGGTTGCTTAAAGAGTAGACATAATGAATGCCACATCTGTCAAACATGGAATAAAAGTGTGCTTCATCTGGAGGCTCTCCCATACAAAGGTACGATTTTTACATTATGATGCTAGGTGGGTTATGAGAAGAAATTGGAAGAAAAAGAGGCTGTTCTAGAATATTGATACAGGATTAAATGGAAAAAATTCTGCAATATATTGTAAATATAAATAAACCATGTGTAGAGAAAACTCCACAAAAAATTATATCATAATAATGTGAGAAGGGAAGTTAAGATTTAAAGGGGCAGTGAAGGTTAATAGTAACTTTTACCCTGAGGCCAGCACAATCCCTTTATTTATTCATATACTATTGGGTTTCTGTACATGTGTTTGAAGAGAGATGTTTGGATCTAGGTTACATAATCCATTGTTCTTTGCTCCAGAACATTGTGTTGCATCTTTGGAGATTTCCTGTCAGCTTCTCTGCAAAAAGAATTGTTCTCAAAAACTCTGCTGCCTGGAGCCATGCTTCAGCTGGGCAGTTTTTCCCTATTAACCTTACTGATAAGCAGAGCCTACTTTAAACATAAGTTTGATGCAAGTTGGGAAGAAAAGGAAATAATAATGAGGCTTATTCAGTCTTGTATAAATTTTCCTGATGAAAACTGGTACAAATTTTTATTATTTAATTATTTTTTAGGCTTGTTCTCACTCTGTCACTTTGTGGAAGGTATTTGCCCCATCAGCATACTGAAAGTCTATTCAGCAGACCAAGGGCTAGGCAATAGACAGCATTTTCTCTTTATTATTTATACTGTTAAGATTGGAAAAAAAAAATGAGTGTAAGGAAGCATATTTGTGAATATAACATTTGAAGAACATTTGGATATTGGGGATTAATAATAGGTTAGCCATGTGAATAGAAAATATCCTAAAGCCCTTGAAACTTTTATTTAATACTTGGCATTTGCATTCATCAATCTCTTCTAAACCTTTTTTACCTCACAACAGTTTTGAGTAACAACTATTTCTCCCATTCTCTGACATCAACCGGTTGTACTACAAGTCAGTTCAGTTATGACACTAACTACCATAGTTAGCACAGACCTCATAGTTTAAGGGCTCAGTTTCACAAGACTGCCCCATTTCAAATGCCAGTCACAGTCCCAGGGTGCCCTCTATACTTCTGACCAGCTAGCTGTATATTGAGGCTTCCCATGACTCCCTCCTCAGATTAGATAATTTAAGAATGGCTCATGGAACTCAGTAAACTTTACTTACGTTACTGATTTCTTATTTATTTTTTTTACAATTATAAAACAGCTTTTTTTAACATTCTTTTTAAATTTTTTATTGTTATGTTAATCACTGCACATTACATTATTAGTTTTTGATGTAGTGTTCCATGATTCATTGTTTGTGCATAACACCCAGTGCTCCATGCAGAACGTGCCCTCTTTAATACCCATCACCAGGCTAACCCATCCTCCTACCCCCCTCCCCTCTAGAACCCTCAGTTTGTTTTTCAGAGTCCATCGTCTCTCATGGTTCATCTCCCCCTCTGATTTCCTCCCCTTCATTCTTCCCATCCTGCTATCTTCTTTTTTTTTTCTTAACATATATTGCATTATTTGTTTCAGAGGTACAGATCTGTGATTCAACAGTCTTGCACAATTCACAGCGCTCACCATAGCACATAGCCTCCCCAGTGTCTATCACCCAGCCACCCCATCCCTCCCACCCCACCACCCACTCCAGCAACCCTCAGTTTATTTCCTGAGATTAAGAATTCCTCCTGTCAGTGAGTTCATATGATACATGTCTTTCTCTGATTGACTTATTTTGCTCACTGTAACACCCTCCAGTTCCATCCACGTCGTTGCAAATGGCAAGATCTCATTCCTTTTGATGGCTGCATAATATTCCATTGTATATATATATATACCACATCTTCCTTATCCATTCATCTGTTGATGGACATCTTGGCTCTTTCCACAGTTTGGCTTTTGTGGACATTGCTGCTATAAACATCGGGGTGCACATACCCCTTCAGATCCCTACATTTGTATCTTTGGGGTAAATACCCTGTAGTGCAATTGCTGGATTGTATGGTAGCTCTATTTTCAACTTTCTGAGGAACCTCCATACTGTTTTCCAGAGTGGTTGCACCAGCTTGCATTCCCACCAACAGTGTAGGAGGGTTCCCCTTTCTCCGCATCCCCGCCAACATCTGTCGTTTCCTGACTTGTTAATTTTAGCCATTCTGACTGGTGTGAGGTGGTATCTCACTGAGGTTTTGATTTGGATTTCCCTGATGCCAAGTGATGTTGAGTCCTTTTTCATGTGTCTGTTGGCCATTTGGATGTCTTCTTTGGAAAAATGTCTGTTCATGTCTTCTGCCCATTTCTTGATTGGATTCTTTGTTCTTTGGGTGTTGAGTTTGATGAGTTCTTTATAGATTTTGGATACTAGCCCTTTATCTGATATGTCATTTGCAAGTATCTTCTCCCATTCTGTCGGTTGTCTTTTGGTTTTGTTGACTGTTTCTTTTGCTTTGCAAAAGCTTTTTATCTTGATGAAGTCCCAATAGTTCATTTTTGCCCTTGCTTCCCTTGCCTTTGGCGATGTTTCTAGGAAGAAGTTGCTGTGGCTGAGGTCGAAGAGGTTGCTGCCTGTGTTCTCCTTTAGGATTTTGATGGACTCCTGTCTCACATTGAGGTCTTTCAACCATTTGGAGTCTATTTTTGTGTGTGGTGTAAGGAAATGGTCCAGTTTCATTCTTCTGCATGTGGCTATCCAATTTTCCCAACACCATTTGTTGAAGAGACTTTTTTCCATTGGACATTCTTTCCTGCTTTGTCAAAGATGAGTTGACCATAGAGTTGAGGGTCCATTTCTGGGCTCTCTGTTCTGTTCCATTGATCTATGTGTCTGTTTTTGTGCCAGTACCATACTGTCTTGATGATGACAGCTTTGTAATAGAGCTGGAAGTCTGGAATTGTGATGCCACCAGCTTTGCTTTTTTTTTTCAACATTCCTCTGGCTATGCGGGGTCTTTTCTGGTTCCATACAAATTTTAGGATTATTTGTTCCATTTCTTTGAAAAAAGTGGATGGTATTTTCGTAGGGATTGCATTAAATGTGTAGATTGCTCTAGGTAGCATTGACATCTTCACAATATTTGTTCTTCCAATCCATGAGCATGGAACGTTTTTCCATTTCTTTGTGTCTTCCTCAATTTCTTTCATGAGTATTTTATAGTTTTCTGAGTACAGATCCTTTGCCTCTTTGGTTAGATTAATTCCTAGGTATCTCATGGTTTTGGGTGCAATTGTAAATGGGATCAACTCCTTAATTTCTCTTTCTTCTGTCTTGTTGTTGGTGTATAGGAATGCCAGTGATTTTTGTGCATTGATTTTATATCCTGCCACTTTACTGAATTCCTGTATGAGTTCTAGCAGTTTTGGGGTGGAGTCTTTGGGGTTTTCCACATAAAGTATCATATCTGCAAAGAGTGAGAGTTTGACTTCTTCTTTGCTGATTTGGATGCCTTTTATTTCTTTTTGTTGTCTGATTGCTGTGGCTAGGACTTCTAGTACTATGTTGAATAGCAGTGGTGATAGTGGACATCCCTGCTACATTCCTGACTTTAGGGGGAAAGCTCTCAGTTTTTCCCCATTGAGAATGATATTCGCTGTGGGTTTTTCATAGATGGCTTTTATGATACAGAGGTATGTACCCTCCATCCCTACACTGTGAAGAGTTTTGATCAAGAGAGGATGCTGTACTTTGTCAAATGCTTTTTCTGCATCTGTTGAGAGGATCATATGATTCTTGTTCTTTCTTTTGTTAATGTATTGTATCATCTTGATTGATTTGCGGATGTAGAACCAACCTTGCAGCCCAGGGATAAATCCCACTTGGTCGTGGTGAATAATCTTTTTAATGTACTGTTGGATCCTGTTGGCTAGTATTTTGGTGAGAAATTTTCATCCATGTTTATCAAGGATATTGGTCTGTAATTCTCCTTTTTGATGGGGTCTTTGTCTAGTTTTGGGATCAAGGTAATGGTGGCCTCACAGAATGAGTTTGGAAGTTTTCCTTCCATTTCTATTTTTTGGAACAGTTTCAGAAGAATAAGTATTAATTCTACTTTTTTTTTTTTTTTAAGATTTTATTTATTTATTTGACAGAGAAAGATACAGCGAGAGAGGGAACACAAACGGGGAGTGGGAGAGGGAGAAGCAGACTCCCTGCCAAGCAGGGAGCCCGATGCGGGACTCGATCTCGGGACTCCAGGATCATGACCTGAGCCGAAGGCTGTCGCTTAACCAACTGAGCCACCCAGGCACCCCAGTATTAATTCTTCTTGAAATGTTTGGTAGAATTCCCCTGGGAAGCCATCTGGCCCTGGGCTTTTGTTTGTTGGGAGATTTTTTATGACTGCTTCAATTTCCTTAGTGGTTATAGTTCTGTTCAGGTTTTCTATTTCTTCCTCGTTCAGTTTTGGTTGTTGATACATCTCTAGGAATGCATCTCTTTCTTCCAGGTTATCTAATTTGCTGGCAGAGTTGCTCATAATATGTTCTTTTAATTGTTTGTATTTCTTTGGTGCTGGTTGTGATCTCTTCTCTTTCATTCATGATTTTGTTCATTTGGGTCATTTCTCTTTTCTTTTTGATAAGTCTGGCCAGGGGTTTATCAATCTTGTTAATTCTTTCAAAGAACCAGCTCCTAGTTTCATTGATCTGTTCTACTGTTCTTTTACTTTCTATTTCATTGATTTCTGCTCTGATCTTTATGATTTCTCTTCTCCTGCTGGGTTTAGGCTTTATTTGCTGTTCTTTCTCCAGCTCCTTTAGGTGTAGGGTTAGGTTGTATACTTGAGACCTTTCTTGTTTCTTGAGAAAGGCTTGTATTGCTATATACTTTCCTCTTAGGACTGCCTTTGCTGCATCCCAAAGATTTTGAACAGTTGTGTGTTCATTTTCATCGGTTTCCATGAATTTTTTAAATTCTTCTTTAATTTCCTGGTTGACCCATTCATTCTTTAGTAGGATGCTCTTTAGCCTCCATGTATTTGAGTTCTTTCTGACTTTCCTCTAGTGATTGAGTTCTAGTTTCAAAGCATTGTGGTCTGAAAATATGCAGGGAATGATCCCAGTCTTTTGGTACTGGTTGAGACATGATCTGTGACCTAGGATGTGATCTATTCTGAAGAATGTTCCATGGGCATTAGAGAAGAATGTGTATTCCGTTGCTTTGGGATGGAATGTTCTGAATATGTCTGTGAAGTCCATTTGGTCCAGTGTGTCATTTAAAGTCTTTATTTCCTTGTTGATCTTTTGCTTAGATGATCTGTCCATTTCAGTGAGGGAGGTGTTAAAGTCCCCCACTATTATTGTATTGTTGTCTATGTGTTTCTTCGCTTTTGTTATTAATTGCCTTATATAATTGGCTGCTCCCATGTTAGGGGCATAGATATTTACAATTGTTAGATCTTCTTGTTGGATAGACCCTTTAAGTAGGATATAGTGTCCTTCCTCATCTCTTATTACAGTCTTTGGTTTAAAATCTAATTTGTCTGATATAAGGATTGCCACCCCAGCTTTCTTTTGGTGTCCATTAACATGGTAAATGGTTTTCCACCCCCTCACTTTCAATCTGGGCATGTCTTTGGGTCTAAAATGAGTCTCTTGCAGACAGCATATTGATGGGTCTTGTTTTTTAATCCAATCTGATAGCCTGTGTCTTTTGCTTGGGGCATTTAGCCCATTTACATTCAGGGTAACTATTGAAAGATAGGAATTTAGTGCCATTGTATTGCCTGGAAGGTGACTGTTACTGTATATTGTCTGTGTTCTTTTCTGGTCTATGTTGCTTTTAGGCTCTCTCTTTGCTTAGAGGACCCCTTTCAAGATTTCTTGTAGGGCTGGTTTTGTGTTTGCAAATTCCTTTAGTTTTTATTTGTCCTTGAAGCTTTTTATCTCTCCTTCTATTTTCAATGACAGCCTAGCTGGATATAGTATTCTTGGCTGCATATTTTTCTCATTTAGTGCTCTGAATATCATGCCAGTCCTTTCTGGCCTGGCAGGTCTCTGTGGATAGGTCTGTTGCCAATCTAATGTTTCTCCATTGTAGGTTACATATCTCTTCTCCCGAGCTGCTTTCAGGATTTTCTCTTTGTCTCTGAGACTCGTAAGTTTTACTATTAGATGTCGGGGTGTTGACCTATTTTTATTGATTTTGAGAGAGGTTCTGTGTGCCTCCTGGATTTTGATGCCTGTTTCCTTCCCCAAATTAGAGAAGTTCTCTGCTATAATTTGCTCCATTATACCTTCTGCCCCTCTCTCTCTTTCTTCTTCTTCTGGGATCCCAATTATTCTAATGTTGTTTCATCTTATGGTATTGCTTATCTCTTGAGTTCTGCCTTCATGATCCAGTAGTTGTTTATCTCTCTTTTTCTCAGCTTCTTTATTTTCCATCATTTGGTCTTCTGTATCACTGATTCTCTCTTCTGCCTCATTTATTCTAGCAGTTAGCGCCCCAATTTTTATTGCACCTGATTAATAGCCTTTTTGATTTTTACTTGTTAGAGTTTAGTTCTTTTATTTCTCCAGAAAGGGTTTCTCTAATAACTTCCATGCATTTTTCAAGCCCAGCTAATATCTTTAAAGTCATGATTCTGAACTCTAGGTCTGGCATCGTACTAATGTCCATATTGAGTAGGTCCCAGCAGTCGGTACTACCTCTTGTTCTTTTTGTTGAGGTGATTTTTTCCGTCTTGTTATTTTGTCCAGGGGAGAATAGATTAATGAGAGAGCAAAATGCTAACAGGGTAAGAACGTCCCCAGAAAATATACTCTAAACAAATCAGAAAAGACCTGAAGCCGGGGGAAAAGAAAGGGAAAGAAAGAAAAAAGAAAAAGAAAAAGATAAAAACAAAAACAGAACAAAACAAAACAAAACAGAAAATGATCAAATATGATCAGGCTGGCGCATAGATTAGTGCCACACACTAGATTTTGGGTGTATTTTGGTCTGTTAGAAGAAAGTGCCTCCCAAAATTTTAAAGAAAGAAGAACTTATATATGTACAAAAATAAGGGTTGATATGATGAAGGGATGGAATATGACTGTAAAGATGAAAATTATAAAAAATTTTATAAAAGGAATTGATAAGAAGTTGTTTGGGGGCACCTGGGTGGCTCAGTCATTAAGCATCTGCCTTAGGCTCAGGTCATGATCCCAGGGTCCTGGGATCGAGCCCCACATCGGGCTCCCTGCTCCGCAGGAAGCCTGCTTCTCCCTCTCCCAGTCCCCATGCTTGTGTTCCTGCTCTCTGTGTGTCTCTCACTGTCAAATAAATAAATGATATCTTAAAAAAAAAAAAAGTTGTTTGAAAAAAGAAAGAAGAGGATTTAAAAAAAAAAGAAAAAAAAAGGGAGAGAATGTGATCAGGCAGGGAGTATAACAAAACCATACACTAGAGATTTAGGGTATATTTTCATCTGTTAGAAGAAACTATCTCAAAATTTTGAAGAAAGAACAACTTATATATATATGCCAAAAATAAGGGTAACTACTATGAAGGGATAGAATATGACTCTAAAAATGAAAAATAAAAATGTTTTTTTAAAAAAGGGATTGATAAGATATTGGTTGAAAAAGGGAAAAAGAAAAATTCGAAAAAAAGAAAGTTAAAAAAATTAACTTTGAAAGACTACAGAATCATGGTAAAAAAGCCATGGATTCTATATGCTGTATTGCCCTAGTGCTGGAGTTCTGCCGTTCTCATTGATCCGTAGACTTGGTCTTGGTTGGTTGTTCTTGCTGATCTTCTGGGTGAGAGCCTGTTGCTGTTCTTTTCTTCGATCTCCTGTTGAGTTTGTAGGTGTTCAGAATGGTTTGATCCCTATCCAGCTGAATTCCTGAGACCACACGAAATCCAGGTCTCTTACTCCTCCGCCGTCTTGCGGAGAAATCCCCTGATTTCTTATAAAAGATAAAATTCAGGAACAGCCAAATGGAAAAGTGCGTAGGGCAAGATATAGGGGAGGGGCATGTGGAGCTTGCATGTCACTCCCTGCACCTTGATGTGTTCACTAACCCAGAAGCTTTCTGAACCTTATCATTAGGAGTTTTTATGGAGGTTTTATTGGTTGATTAAATAAATCACTGAGTGTTGGCAGTGAACTCAATCTCCAGCCCCTCTCCCTTCTCTAGATGTGAAGGGGTGGGGCTGAAAATTCCAGTACTCTAATCTTGCCTTGGTCTTTCTGGTGACGAGGCCCATCCTGAAGCTATCTAGGGGCCCACCAAGAGTGGCCTCAGTTGAAGAAAAGATGCTCCTATCACCCAGCAAGTTCCCAGGGACATAGGAGCTCTGTATCAGGAACCAGGGATGAAAACCAAATATTAGAACAAAAGATGCTCCTATGAACCTTGTCATTCAGGAAATTATAGAGGTTTTAGGAGCTCTGTTGAAGGAACTGTGGGCAAAGACCAAATATATGTTTGTTTTTTAATCACATTCTCCCTTTCTAATTTTTGATCATAGGAGAAATACTGTCCTTCCTCCCTCACCCATCATATGTGTCAATTATATTTAAGTATCTGACATATCCCCTTAGAGCTTCTTCACTAAGATATATTTTCATGAAAATTCCAATAAAAGGAACAGAAAAGAGAAACTTCCTCATACAGGTTATGTTCTTTTTTCCCCTTATAATCTTGGTACATACTGTTTTATGAAGGGTATGATAATGTCCACAAAAGTCTTGTGAGTTGATATAAAGATCATAAGTTACAGATAAGTTTCCTTTGTGGAACAAAGTATGGCAAATGGGAAATAATAATCTATCCTAGAATGTTTTTGTTTACGTTTCTGCCTGGTTTAAAAAAATGTTGCTATTTCTTATTCTGCTTTTGCTCCTTTCTGTCCTCCATAGTACACATGTCACTTGATTATAGTCAGTCATACATGTTTTCAAAAATTACCTATACACTAGTGACTTCCAGATCTATATTTCCCAGATCCTAAGTTCCTGATCCATATAGGCAGAAATCTTTCAGTTTTCCCACAGACATTTTAATTTTAAGCATTCATTTATTTAGTGCGTTTTATTTTATTTTATTATTTTTTAACATTTGTTTATTTAAATTCAATTAATTAACATATAATATGTTGTTGGTTTCAGAGGTAAAAAAAAGGCCTGTGATTCAACAGTCTTATATAATACCCAGTGCTCATTACATCACATGCCCTCCTTAATGTCTAGTGCATTTAAAAAAATTTATTTCTTTCATTTCTTGAATTACCATTAACATAACAGGGTTGTATTAGTTTCAGCTGTACAATATCATGATTCAACAATTCTATACATTACTCCGTGCTCGTCATGGTAAGTGTATTCATTTTTTTTTTTTTAAACCATAAGCGTACTCTCAATCCCCTTTATCCGTTTCACTCATCTCCTCACCTTCCTCCCCTCTGGCAGCTTTCTCTGTATTTAAGAGTCTGGTTTTTTTTTTGTTTTGTTTTTGTTTTTTTTTGTTTTTTTAGTGCATTTGTTTCTCAGTGCATTTTTATTGAGGGCCTATTATGTGCTGGCACTTAACACGTCCAGAACTTTTCATTTCTATTTTCTCTGCATAAGTAAATACTTATCTCCAGATAACAAACATAGAAACATGGGGACTGATTTTCCCCTCATTCCTTTGATGATGATGATAAAAAGAACTGGTCTAATACTATGATAGGCATTTAACATACTTCATTAACTCATTGAATTCCCCTAACAATTTTGTGAATGAGGAACTATTATTTTAAAGTCAAGGAGAAATTTGAGTTGAGAATTCTGTAAATTATTTAAAGTCATATAGCTATTGGGTAGGAGAAGCAGGTCTGAACTAAGGTCATATGTAGTAAGAAAGACTCCAAGCTGATTTTCCTTTGTTAACATCACTGATATAAATCTCCCTCTTCTCCATTCTCACTGCTCCAAGTGTAGTTCAGTCCATTGTCAACTTGGCCTGGGTTGCTTTAACTGATTTCTCTTATATTGGTTCATACGTCTCCGTTTCATCCTCAGTAGTGCTACCAGATAAATCTAAGATCTGATCATGTTACTTGTCAATTAAAAACCCTCCTATGGCTTCTCATTAACTACATGGCATGGTACAAACTTCTCTCCAAATATTCATCTCACTCTCCTACTGTCCCCCTCCAAGTTCTTTGCCAAGAGAACACAGATTTTGTTTGTAGTGTAGTAGCAATGTGCCCACTCCAGTGGCTGGTCACAGTTGGTCTAAGCCAGTGTTTCTTGGTGGAGGTGTTTTGGTGTTTTGAACAGTACAAATCTCCATTGTAGGGGATTGTTTTCCACATTTCAGTGTTTTTAGCATCTCTGGCCTCTAGGCATGAGATGCCAGTCATGCCATTGGCTTCTCTTCATCATTTTGATGATCAAAATGTCTTCACACATATTAAAACATTCCCTTGGGGTTGAGGGAGAGCCACAGGTCTAAGTTAATTATGGTATTCCTTCCCCCTACTCCCAGATTCCTTCTTAGCTAATTGTAGCCAGGTGATCCCCTTAGGGTCCTTGAGACCTAAGGGAAGTCAGCTGCAGGATCTTTAGGGAAAGCTTTTCGTTTTCATAATTGAAAGGACAGATATAGCTGCTGATGCTCGTCTCTTTTTTCTCCCTGCCCTGAATGACGGACTAGAGCAAAGCTGTAGAATCCATTTTGCAACAAGCCAATGTGCCAAGAGTAGTGAAATAGAAAGATAGAAGGGCCTGAATGTTAGCACCAGCATTGGCCTCTTTATCTCTTTGTAATTTATTTTTTAATCCTATACATTATGAAATGCTTACTTTGATTTACCATGGGTCACCATACAAAGTTATGACAATATTATTGATTATATTTGCTATGTTTCATCCCCATGACTCATTCATTCCACAACTGTAAGTTTGCACCTCTTAATCCCCTTCACCCATCGTGCCCATCTCCCCACCTTCATCCCCTCTGGCAACTACAAGTTTGTTTAGATAGATTTTTGAGAGGAAGAATTGTTTTACTTTGAATTATGAACTCTGTCATACTTGGTATCTAATACGGTATGTGTTAGTCTAGAACAAATTAAAACATTGGATATAATTCTTGCTTGAGGATAGTATTCCTTTAGACTCACATTTCTGGCTCATTGTGTCCTACTTTCAGTTGTGACATCATTTTAGGGGACTAGTTCTCTTCCTTCACTCCACTGGTTCCTTGGCTTGGCTGAAACTCCTCTCTCCAGAGTCACTAGTAATCTTGCTAAAGCCAAGAGACATGGCTCAATCCTTATGTTATTTGACCTCTTTCTTGTATTTGACACTTTAGATTCTGACACACTTTCTTCCTTTGACCTCCCGATATTTTACGTAAAAGTTTCCTTTTACTTTTCTGGCTGTTCTTATTCATCTTTGCAGGATTCTTTCCCTGAGGAGTCTCTCCTACAGCCTTCTCTTTTCATTCTATAGTTCTTTTACTAGACCATCTCTTCCCATGACTTAAAATACCCACTGTATGCTGATGATTTCCAAGTGGTTGATTCCTTCTCAACAATCAGTTTTGAACTCCAAACCAATATATACAATTGCCTATTAGATGTTTTCATTTGGCTATCATATTGGTATTTCAAAACAACACATCTTATCTCCTCCCACAAGTTTGCTTATCCTTTGTTGTTTCCAGTCTCATTACATGGCATCATCTGGTTATTCAAAGGAGAAACTTGAAAATGACCCTTGACTCGTCTTTCTCCTTTATGTTCCGTATCTAAAGATAATTGGATCCTATTTGTTCCACCTTCTAAATATTTCTCTGATCTGCTAACATTTCTTTATTCCTGTTGCTATTTTCCTAGTTCAAGTTGACATTTAGCTGTCATCTGGATAAATGCAAGAGCCTCCTATTTCATCTCCATGCCTTAATCTTTCCTTTTGTAAATCTACTCAAATGCACATATTATTATTCACCTGGCTAAAATCCCCCAAGAACTTCTAGTTGCTCTTCTGGCAAACTTTTAAGCATGGCTTCTAAGGTTCTACTTCTCTGAACTCTCCACTAACCACTTAACCTTTTTTATTCTCAGCACTAGACATACTAAAGTTCTTTTCATTCATTTTTCACTCATATTCTCTCAGTCTCTCAAATCATATTTCATGATTTGGTACATGCTCTCTTCTTCCTACTTCAATTTGCTTAACTCTTACTCATTTTCTAGATTTCATCTTAGATATCACTTCCTTTAGAAAGCCGTTTTTTTTTTTTTAAGATTTTATTTATTAGTGAGGGAGTGCACGAGAGAGCACAAGCGGGGTGGGTGGGGGGGCAGGTGGAGAGGGGCAAAGGGAGAGGGAGAAGCTGAGCAGGGAGCCCCATGTGGGCCTTAGTTCCAGGACTCTGGGATCATGACCTGAGCGAAGGCAGATGCTTAACCGACTGAGCCCCTAGAAAGCCTTTCTGTTTCCACATCCCCACCTTAAGTCTGGGTAGGTCCTATGGCACCCTGTATGTATGTCGTCATGGCATTTGTAATAATGTATTTACTTGTGTATTTGTCTGTGTCATGGATAAGACTGTGAGTTCTGTAGGAGCAGTGACTAGGTCAGCATGGCACCCTAGGGTCTGGCACATTACATGGTAATAAATAGAGACTTAACACATGACTGAAAGAATAAGTGAGTGGGTGACTTTTAACTGATTAAATGTATAGAGTGAATGAATGGTTGGGACCAAAAAACCTAATATATGAGTTTGAAGTCCAAATTGGCTGATGTTGCCAATCATTGGGGAAAGGAATCTGGAAAGCAGAGCCATTTTCGAAGTGAGATAGCTGAAACATTTTTGTGGAGCTATCTGGTGAGCAGCTGAATTTATAGGACTGGTTTCAGGAGAGGGAAATGAGCTGGAAACATTGATTGGAGGTCATCAGCCTATGAGTATGAGGGAGCCCAGGGAGAGGCTGTATAGTGGGAGAAGAGAGCAAATTGACAGATTACTTAGGAACACTGGCATTTATGACATGAGCAGAACAACAGGGAACTCACAAAGGCATCTGAGGGAAAGTTGACAGGTTATGGGAAAGCACCCCACTTGGTGTCATGTAAGCAAAGGGAAGAGAGAGTTTCAAGGAGAGATAATTAACAGTGTCAGATTAATTAGTTTTTTGTCATTCAACAAATTGAATTTCTACAAAGGATGTAGTGTCAGGTGTTCTTTGCCTACCTTGCTTCACTACAGGTTTCTTGAATGCAGAGATATTGTCTTATTTGTACTTTTAATCCCAGAATTTATCTAAGTATCTGACACCCAGTAGAATTTGATAAATAGGTGTTAAATGCATTGCTCTGGTTAATTGATGGACTCAAAATGTATGGCAGCATAGGCATAAATAGCTGATTTCTCTTATTCTATAAAAATTTTCTTCTAAATCATGTTTGGATTTCAAAGACATCTGGAAAGTGGAATACAGTTAGGTGCTTCCCATTGTATAATTTTAAAATGGGTCAACCTTAGTGAATATTTTCAATTTTGACATCCTTGACTTTTCTGTATTTTTTATCTACCCAGTTTCTTTGCTTTATTTATTTTGTAGACATTGCTAGTTCTGTGTCTTATTCTGAGGATTAAAAAAAAAATCTGATAAAAATAGGTAATTCATATTAAATAGTATTGACTTAAAATGTTAAAAATCCCAGGGATGCTTTCATCATAAAAGAAGACTTAGTAGAGTACAGAGCTCACTTATCAGTAGGTTAGAAGTAGTGGTAGTAGAGATGGTAGGACAGGGGCTCTATACTCTCAAATACAGAGATTGCCCTAACAGTCCTATGTGGAGAGAGTGCTGGTTCTCAAATAACATCTGTTTTGAATCCACACTCTTCACTTACTAGGTGGGTGCCTTTGAATATATCCCAGACTTTCTGAGCTTTAAATTCCTTATCTGTAAAAGGATCATAAGAACTTCCCTGCGAACCTCTTGGGTAATCCAGAGGATCAAATGAGATTGAATATGTGCAGCTAGTTTGCACATGAAAGACTGTTATTCTTTGCAAGCACTACTTGAAAGTGTCTGATACTGTTGCATTGTGTTTTCCAGTCTTAGGTTTCCACCATTTGGTTTGCTGTTTGACTACTCCAGAGCTGCAAAAAAGTTTATTATGTTATAGTATAATTGTAACATTATATAATATAATGCAAAGTAATTATTTAGAGGTAGAAATACTACAGTGTAACATAGGCATTTAGAGGTAGATATACTGTAGGTATGCAAATGCTTTAAGCCTCCTCTCCACTTAAAAAAAGAAAAAAAAAAAAAGCCAATAGCCTAGGACACAGAAACAATCTTCCCAGTTTGTTCTTCCTGGAGACACCCAAACTCTTCAGAGAGCTGATTGGTGTTCATACTTCCCACACAGCTGCACTTGAACCTGTGCAGTTACCTCCAGGGGATTGTTTTGGCTCTAGTGTGTTGGATAATTGCCTATTTGGACAACTTTGCCTTGGATAATTTCCCTTTGTTCAATCACGGGACTCATAAATCCGTGCACAGGGGGACATATTTCAGAAAATAATATTTGGCCATAGATAGTTGCAATTTCAAGACCCTTTCAAAGGGTGATAATGACATATTTTTACTGGACAATGTAAGTTTTCAAACTTTGAAGATAAATTCTGGGATCCAGATCATTTATGCACCAGTATAGAAAATGCATTGCTTATCCACCAACCTGTTTTAAAATGTTAAGGTCAGGAATAAGAATGTTCCACAGCCCATAAAATACTTTTCTTGGAGTATAACTTAACCAGGGGGAATATTATTAAGTATGTAGGAGTTCTACTTTGGTATTCAACTGAGATATAAAATGAGAGAGAAAAAGACCCATTTCTTTCAAAGAATGTTTTCCTTATAATATTAAATGTTTAGAAAAGAAAATGCACAGAAAGATTTTTTTATCCTTCATCTCTGAATTTATTTTTGATTTCATCATGGAAATTTGGATGAATGGCTTGAGTGGTTATCTCATCTGTAAAATCTGTTTGGGCATATTGGGTTATGTTTTCCAGAAAATACTATGTGCTAAATGTGGGTCAGGAGCATTTAGAAAGGAGGATACAGCTGTATACTATTCCTGTGAAAAAAGAAACAATGTCAGGAGTCATCAGAGAGACTTAGAGATGCTCTCTGCAGGCTTTCCAAATTTCAACAAAATTGTTTTACCCTGAATAATGGTAGGTTTAGTCTTAGCCAAAATGCAACTGGGCAATCTGTTACTTCCCATATGGAAAGCAACTGTTCAAGTAAATTATATAATTGTACATTACAACTGTGCTTCTGTCATACATTATAAATTCAGTTCTGTCCCAAACTGAGACCATTGCACGACTGAGCCAAGTTTAGTGTTGCTGTAACCAGCCTTTCTTGTCGTAGTTGCATCCAGCAAAAAAAAAAAAAAAAAAAAAAAAAAAAAAAAAAGAATTCTCTTTATATTTCTCTTACTTGGCTTCTTGGAAATAGGGATTTTGCTTGGACCTGTCACTGGATGTCACTTTTCTCCTGATTGGGAGAATCAATCAACAAGATTTTCTAGAGTAGCCTGTTGTGAAATGAAGAGCCTAATAGGAAAAGGTAATTGTTCTCTTGGATTAATTTTTATTTTCTTCTGAATTAGATTGTTAGTATTAAAATTTATAGAGCATCTGTAAAACCTAAAAATTATTACATGGACCTTTTTATTTTCTCACAATGGTGTTCTGTCATGAGAGAGCTGAGCTCATGGTCTCCCTGGGCTGGTGCTCGTGAGGCATTGTAGAATGTTCTCTGTTTTGTCATGTTGGCAAAGGAAATTACACCAGTGCCATGATTGTCAGAATGATGCAGCACCTCTGAGGAAAGGGATTACTGCCTTATTAAAGATAGGTTGGGGTGAACTATGCCAAATGTTGAGTGGGATTTATTGAGTACCCTACAAATACAATGTGAAATTTCTGTGTAGTTTGGTTGTGAGAAAACAAGTATTGGTAAGAAAAGAACAAAAATGCAAGTGGGAAAATAATAATCATTATATTCTGGGTCCTTTCATGAGGCAAAGGGATGAAGTCTAAAAAGAACAGCAGAGACTCCTAAAAATTAATAGATTTTACTGTCAAGAAAACATTAACTTAAGTGAGGCAAGTAAGTAATGTTATTCGTGCTTTATAGTAAATTGAATAGCTGAGACTTCCTGTGATGTGTCAGGCTCTTTACTAGTGGTTTTGTTTCCTTTTACTCAGTTTGTGAGGATGTGTTATAAATGTACAATTATATTCACCCTCTCTAAAATTCCAATGTTTAAAACATTCCAAGACTTCTCAGGTTAAAATGATAACTTTCAAATTATAGGCCATCATATTAAAATATAAACTTTGAAAATTTATTAACCTTTGCATGAGTGATTTGTAGTTTAATTCTTTTTTATGTGACTTATTTTTTAGAATATACAATGATCCTTGTTTGGAGTTGTCAGATTATTCGCTTTAAAGCAGATTTACAAAGTAAGCTCATTAATGTACTCTGCCTACCTTTAAAAGGGGCTCATGTAAAAGAAGAAAAAGCTTACTGTTTTTTTATTGAACAGTGTCAGCATTGGGCTATGCAAACAGCTTAATGAACACTTGGGAAACCCTGAAAATTATTACTTTTTGTTATTAATAATTTTCTTCTTATATCTTGTGTCATTTATCTTTATTATTATAGAGTCTTAGAGAATTAAAGGGAAGTAACAAAAGATAATTTAAATTACAGCAATAAATAAGGGTAACTTTGTCCTGCTTAAAAACTTAAGAATAATGAATTATGAAAATTTCAAAGTGAAGCTACTATTCAATTTTTAATTAGGCAAGTTTATTCATCTTTCATATTTGGTGCCACCACTGACCATAATTCATTAAGATATCATTACAAATTAACCTCTAGTGAATAATTGATACATAAATTATCATTTGATAAATAATGGTTTATAAGGTTGGCAGTTTAATGCATTGATTTCATGGACTGATAAAGGTACTACAAAGTGATACAGAATTGTTTGATGACATTTGGAATATTAGTACCTCAGGAAGTAGGTAGATAGGTGTGCATAAAAGTCATTTAAGCATATTCAAAGACATTTTGACATCATAGTTTAAATTGTGAAGCCAGAACTAGATTTGTTAAATGCTAATCACAGTGTAAAATTAGACTTATTCTTGAATGCCTTCCCCCAAAACCAGCATTCTGAAAACTGGCAGTATGTCCCTTAGATAAACTGTACCTTTAGTCTCAACTTGTGTACTTCCTTCTCCGTGTATTATTTCTTTGAGCCATCTCTTCCAATTGCCTGTATGTTAAGACATGAACAAGAAAATACCCTTTAATGTCTTTGAAAATTGTTGCTTTTATTTCGTTAATCTTTATAGCTCATAGAAATATATTTTCAGATTGCTTGAAGGAGAAGTAGGCAAGTGCGAATGATATATCTTTCTAGTGCACAAAGTCAGTAATGAAGTTAGTAAAGTTTAAGTCCATTCTTCTTATTAGGAAGACTGAGAAACTTGTGCAGAAAGGAAGTTAAACTTTAATTTTTCTTTTAATCAATAAGCAAAGCAGACAACTGTTTCCAGTTTCTTTTACCTCCCTCACTGTTAACATGGCAGTTTGGTACCTCACTTTATATTTGGAAGTATTTGCTTTCTCTGTGTTTATGATGCAGCAACAGAAGTGTACAAAAATCTACCACCAGTGGTAATGGTACTTCTGGGGAGTATAAAAAGTTTTTTAGTGGATAGCAAGAGGTAAAATGAGCTCCAATAATGATGTTACTTTCTCCTCTAATTGAAGGGATTTCCTTAATTTCGAAGGAAGATGAAAAGAGTTAAACATTAAAAAAAAAAAAAAGAATGCCTTTCATTATTTTTGAGTTAAATGTTAGTCTAAAGCATTTCCCCCTTGAATAATGTAAAGGAGAAGTCACATGAGATTAGCACAAACGTGAGACAATTAAGGCCATAAATTAGAATTTTCAGAAGCTCTGACTGATTACTGATCGTAGGATTTATTTTGAAGACCTTTTGGTAACCTCAGCTGTGATGTTTGCTTCCACAGAAGTCTCAGTGAGTTGGGGGAGGAGTCCACATGGTCCCTTTATGTCGTAGCCTGCATTTAAAACTGATTTCCAACTTGGGGCTCACACTTTTGTTCCAAACCTGATCTTTTTGGCATCAGAGCTCATGTTCTTATGGCCAATTTGGATTTTTAAGCAAAGAAACTAATTTAAAAAGTCTTTTGGACAACAAATAACTTTAAAAAAATAACATTTTAATGATTTAAATGGAAACAACCAGAAGAAGCTGGATTAAATTTCCCTTAAAGTATACATGCTTAGCGATTAAGAGGAAAAAGTGGCTGAAAAAATGCTGTCTGTTATTTTTCTTCAAAACCCCAAATAGTTGAACAATTGAGTAGCTCAAAAGACTTGAATTGGGATATCTTTGTGGAAAATATTTTTGGCAATGAAAGTACTGCTAATAAAAGAATGAGAGATAATAAACTTTAACAGTGAGTTTTTAATCTGATCAATATTAGTGATAAAACTATTGAAGATTCTTTAGAAGAAGGTCAGCCTTGTTCAGGAATTTCAGGAACAGAAAAAAAATTAGATATTTAGGGAAAAATGGTTGTGAATTAAGGTTTTCCTAGATGGCACTTGCTGTTATTATGCTTTCCTAAGCTTTTAATGCCAAACTGTTTCTAAGTGTCTGCATTTTCTTAGCTACCATAGATTTTGCATATGATGAGGAGAGGGGGAGAAGACTAGATTTTTTAAAAATGTGGGCTTGATTTAGATGGTGAAAAGTTTTGTTGAAGAAGGATGTGTGTGACGGGGAAAGAAATTTAGAGTAGTGGAAAATTTTAGTAGACAGGCAGAAGTATGGTAGGTATTTGGGTTTGAGAAGATTAGGTAAATAATGTTCCTGATTTCTTCTAATGTTTTGAATGAACTGAGAAATGATATAGGAAGGATGGGAGATCAAAGCACCACCTTTATTTTTCATAAAGCTGATGTTGGTGGTTGTGGTTTAGCTGTAGGGACAGTGAATTTCCTCAAAACAGGCTCCAGAGCTAGGCAGTCTTCCCTCCTCAGTCCCAAACAGCACAGAACTAGGCAGGCACTGCCCCATAGGGTCAGACCTGCCCTATACAACCTTCAGCCTATGGAGGTAACACGGAATGTTTGCTTGCTGCAGTCAGATTGTTTCAAAGAGAAAGGGAATGGGAAAGGGTTGAACATGCCATTATATTTTTCTTAAATTTGCAATCAGTAAGTTTGTGTGCCTCTCTTGGGGAGGAGGGAGTAGAGTTTTGGCAAGAGCCCAAGAATGTTACTTTAATGGGGCTCCCTTCATATTGGAAGGAAACCTCAAGAGCAGGAAAGGAGTTACTTTTAGAAATTCTTATTCTTTTAACCCAGTGGTTCTAAACCAGGGTAATCTTCCCCTAGGGAAGTTTTTGTTGTAACAATGATTATGGAATACTGATGGTGTGTAGTGGGGTAGTCGGGGGTGGGGGGCAAGGATGCTAAATATCCTGCAGTGCACTGAACAGTCCCTTATAATGAAGGATTTTCCCCCAAAAAGTCCCCTAGAGACACCCTGAACCGACCTTATTGGGTTATGTCTGCTCCATGGGAGCAGTGATGAGTACTGTATCAAGAGCATTTCCTGCTACACTTTCCTGAGACGGGTCCCTCAGTGCAACTCATTGCTTCTTTTGGATCCTCTTTGAGCTATTGGTGGCAACATAGATTTTGTTCCTCGCAGGCTCTGCAGTGGGTCAAAACTGCACATTATTTAAGTGGACTCTAAAATTCCTCTGTATACAAGACAGAAACCTGACACCCATTTCCCATAAAAGCTATGATGCCCATATTGCCAACATAGCTTAGAAATTACAAAATGAAATCAAATTATATAAAAAAATGAAACTATATTAGATTGTGCCTAAAATGAAATGTAAAAAAAAAAATGCCCTAAATTTGAAGATGAATATTTTCCCATTATAAATTTCTTGGGGGAAAAAAAATGGATGTTCAAAGATTCACCTCTTTTCAAGTGAAGAATCCAGGGGAATTAAGGTTAAATATGAAATTCTTTTGGAGATTTGAACTAAAATTCAAAGAAACTGAAGTTTTGTATTGACCTCAAATTTTTATTCTCAGTCTCAGCTAGAAGGTTCTTGATATCTTGAGTAGCGTT
This sequence comes from Neomonachus schauinslandi, assembly GCF_002201575.2. Lineage (NCBI taxonomy): Eukaryota > Metazoa > Chordata > Mammalia > Carnivora > Phocidae > Neomonachus > Neomonachus schauinslandi. The sequence continues at coordinate 96,545,247 of NC_058404.1, forward strand.
GTTTTTCTGTCCAGTTATAGCCTATACTGTTTTTGAACTGGCATTGATGAAGTTTCTTCAAGGTCTCAGAGCTTATATTGATTCTGAATCAAATCTCTGATAAACCTGATTTTTAAAAAAGATTCTAAAGGGCCTACAGACCATCTAACACTATCACACCACTGATTCCTCACTCAAGTGGATCTTAAGTCCTGAAAACAGCTATCCCAGGCCAACTTATTTTTCCTAAAACCTTGTACTAGTGTTTCTGAAGGTCCATGCCAGAAACGCAATGGTATCTTCATTAGCCAGGGGCCCTGTAGGAAATAGATGGCACACTTCTACTTCAGATAATTTGAGGGGAATTTAATAAGGTTGTGGGCACTGAGAAGACACAGGAAATAGTGTACACCCCTGGGGCTGGTAATTGGAAGGCTTTTACCACCCCTAGACCTGAAGGGGGAAATGAGAGATTAATTGGAACCCTGAAAGGAAGAGAGTTGTGTGAGAGGATCTTCAAACCAAGGCAGTGAGAGAACCTGGGGAGTATATAGTCCAGTGTCACTCTCTTTCCTTTCTCCAGTCTCCTGCTGTTGCTTCCAAATGACTGAACTAGCCAGAAGCCAGAGGCCACAGGAGCCCATTAATTGGGGTGCAAAGTGAAGATATCTGGCATAGTAACTGAAAAATGGAAGAGTGAAAGGAAGAAAGAGAAAATCTTGTTTCACTTTCATCTGGATGCCAGTGGAGCCGGACATCCAGTATCTGTGACCAATGAGTTTAAACTTGATTGAAAGAAACCCTTTATTAAGAGATTAATTTTGGCAACATGAATTAACTATGTCTGGAGGAAGGAAATACCTATGCATAATTTCTCACCCTCAGAAAGTGGCTGTAGAGACTTTTTTTTGTTTTCTTGCTAAGTTTAAAAATTGCAGTGTTGGCAGCCCTAATTTTAATTACCAAGTCTCACCTGAGGTATTTTTTCCCTACCTCAGTGCAAACCTGTTAATATACTCTCAAAACCTTTTTATTTCCATATTCCCTTTGAGCCCCATGTTCCTGATATCCTGTGGTGAAATCTTGTGTAGTCTCTGTCTAGTGACAGAGCTTCTAAGGTGCCTGAAAGGGGGTATTTTCAGTCTTGTGGAATTGTTTAGGGCTGTGAACTGTTTTTTAGGGAGGGTCTACTGGTCAGGCCCATGTTGGTGTTGGTTGGATATCTGGGACAGATACTTTTATTTTTATTTTTTAATTTTTTTAAAGATTGTTTATTTGAGAGAGAGAGAGAGAGAGTGAGCACGTGTGGGGAGCTGGGGGCAGAGGAGAGGGAGAAGCAGACTCTGCTGAGCAGGTTACCCAACGCAGGGCCAATCCCAGGACCCTGAGATCATGACCTGAGTTGAAGGCAGATGCTTAGTTGACTGAGCCATCCAGGTGCCCCCAGATACTTGCTTTTATAACAAGTTTCTAACAGTGTAAAGCTAGAACTCACTACTGTTTTGAATTGGAACTCTTGCAGTTAAAAGCAGCAAATATCCACCCAAAGGGGATATGGAAATTTCTAAGAAGTTTTTATCTCACTCTAACATATTCAAGCCATACTTGTGTAGTTCATAATCAAGCTGCAACATCCCATTCTCTGAGTCTCCACCATTGGTCTATGGCCTCTTCGACTGAAGTCTCTCATCCCTGTAGTACTGCCTTGCTGAACAGCCATTCAGTATGGACAAGGCACCATGGGCTGCAGTGGGAATCCATATGGCAGCGCCTGAGGCCTCCAGTGACCTGCTTCTGTCACAGTAGTCACAATAGTTAAAAGCCAACTGTATAGCTGATAAAAACAAGGAAACCCAAGTCAGTAGCCGAATATATGCTGTTATATGCTACCAAGATCAAAATGTTCTGCCACTTACTAAAAACCCGGGTGCTACCAAAAGCTTATCCAACTGTTATTTATTTTTATTTTTTTAATTACTAGACTTTATTTATTTAGAGCAGTTTTACGTGAGTAGAAAGTACAGAGAGTTCCTATATACCCCCTCACCATCCCCATCCCTGTCCAATTTCTTCTATTATTAGCAGCTTGCATTAGTGTGGTATATTTGTAACAATCGATGGACCAATATCGATACATTATTTTATTTATTTATTTTTCTAAAGATTTTATTTATTTGTTAGAAACACAGCGAGAGAGGGAACACAAGCAGGGGCAGTGGGAAAGGGAGAAGCAGGCTTCCTGCCGAGCAGGGACCCCGACGTGGGGCTTTATCCCAGGACCCTGGGATCATGACCTGAGCCGAAGGCAGACGCTTAACCGACTAAGCCACCCAGGCACTCCTCGATACATTATTTTTAACTTAAGTTTACATTAGGGTTCATTCTTTGTGTAGTACATTGTATAGGTTTTAACAAATGTTAATGACATGGATCCACCATTACAGTATGATACAGAGTAGTTGCACTGCCCTAAAAATCCCATGCTCTACCTGTTCATCCTTTTCTCCCTTCCCCAGAACCCTTGGCAGCTACTGATCTTTTTACTGTCTCCATAGTTTTGCCTTTTTTCAGAGTGTCATATAGTTTTAATCATATAGTATGTAGCCTTTTCAGATTAGATTCTTGAACAACTGTTACTTTAGTAAGTAAATTTCACCTACTAGTTTTTTCTGAAGTGTATTCTACTTAACACAAGAAAGTAGATACCCTATTTTGGTGGTATACCATTAATATTATATATTTTAAACATGATCCAGAATGAATCTGCTTCTTTATTAGGTAAAAACTAAATACTTAATCTACCCACCTTCCCCACTGCTACAGGATATGGTCTTCTTGTTCATGTTAGTACTGGGTGATCACTGTATATAAATCTAGTGTTGTTGTAGCACTAGAAGTCTTTACTAACTTTCTACAGAGGTAATGTGTTTATGTGAGGACTCTTAAGGTTTGAACAGTAGTAATGGTATCCACTCTTCTCCAAGAACCTGAACACTATTAAAAGAACTAAATATCAAGTCTTTCACAGATTAATTGCTCATCTTGTTGGATGCTATTTTGGGATTCTCCAGGGAAACAGAACATACAAAGGGAATAAAGTCCTTTTTGAAAGAGTTTACTTGATGGTCCAGAATTTGACTTTTTGATTTTGTGTTGGTGGTGTGGTGTTGGGAATTTAGAGTCTTAAGATAATGAAACCATAAATTCTATATTTTCAGAGCACTGAAAAATCTTAGAAATGAATCAAAGTGACAGTCCTTGTTGGTGCATAAAATTTGGGAATTGTGTGCTGGATGTGTTAGAGTGGCAGTGGTGTGCAATGGGGTTAAAGTCATGACTGAAAAACCTCAGAGCATCTCAGATTCAGAGAGTATGTGATTTAAAGTCAGAACATACCCACTAAATTATTTTCAATTTTTTTTGAATTATTTTCAAATTAATAAGACTTGGCTTCTTCTCTGAAGTAGTTTCCTCATGTGTGAAATGGGATGATAATGCCTTCTGAATAGGGGGTTGTTGTAAGGAGTAAATGAGATTGATCGATCTATCTATCTATCCATCCATTGTGCCTGAGTATGTAACACATGGAAGCTAGGGTAGCATGGATCCCAACCCAAGTCTGACTGGGCTCTAGACATGCCTTTTGAGGTGATTCAAAAGAATTAATAGAACTTTATTCACAAAGACACCAAGAAGCCTCTTGGTAAACATCTCTTTGATTATTTGAATAAATGGAAATCCTAATTTTTGAGTGGTTTCTTCCAATTTGATTTTTCTTCTGGATCAGTATTTCATATCTGCATAAAATAAAGAATAGGTGGAGAGGGATGACATATAAAAAGAGAGTAGTTTTATAGAAAACTCTGTGAAACATAGATATCAGCAGGACTAAGATCCCATTTTCTTATAAACTAAGAGAGAAGTATTTTCTCACAATTTACCACACACCATTATGCATCATTAACACCCTAAAGCAGTCTTCCCAACATTTCTTATATCATGGTGAACATAGAAACTGATATTTTATAGCACCTGGGGGTACTGGAGCAGATTTAGAGTCACTGCCATGATGCTTGATGGAAAAATAAGGTAAGGTCAAGGGTAAGATCAGTACATGGAGCTTATGCTGGGAGGTCCTGCACTTTTACTAGGTTCCAAACCATATTTTCATTTCAAGCTGTACAGTAGCTAGCCAAAGTAGAGAATAGGATCAGTTACACAATTCACAGTATTCATGATATAAAAGTAGTTCAGGAGAGTTTATTTATTTTTTGGTAGTGAGATCAGAGTGAAACATCTCCCATGAGACTTCATAGAGAGGGAGGGCACTATGAGATAGGGTAAAAACAAATGTCTTTAGCATTGTATTTTTTAATTAATTAATCAATTAATTAATTATTTTGGAGAGGGAGAGAGTGAGTTTACGTGTGAGCAGAGGGAGGGGCAGAGGGAGAAAGAATCATCACGTTGACTCCCCACTGAGCATGGAGCCTGATGTGGGGCTCAGTTGCATGACCCATGATATTATGACCTGAGCAGAAACCAAGAGTCAGATGCTCAATCAACTGAGCTATCCAGGTGCCCCTTTAGCATCATATTTATGATAAATACAGTGAGAAACTTTATGAGGGTTTAAATAAAATCCATCAATGTAGCTAGCCTGAGATTAATTCAGATCACTATTCAAGAGAATAAATTCTGTGGTGTGTATGTCTATGGTAGAGTCTCATATAATGCATTTGGATACTTAGTTTTATGATGGTCTTGTTTAATTCAAGGGTAAATTTTAGAATACAGTATTTCTAAACCCTGAGAACAAATTAGAACCACTTTGTATGCTTCTGAAAAACACAGATGCTAAGCCCAACCCCCAAATTTCTGATTCCTTTGGTTTTGGGTAAGGTCTTGACATAGGCAAGAATAATGGATTTGTGGCATTTTCTTCAGCCAGTTCTCTGTAGATACGTTTTTCTCTCTAGTGAGTTTGCTATAGATATGACACAGCAATAAATTTCAAAATATATTTCCCAAAAAATGCCTGATTCATATCTATTATATAATTTTAATCAAGTACAGAGCTTTAATAGTAAGCTGACCTGCAGATGGGATTGGCAGTATAAATAACTTCATTAATACCTGGTTTTTTTTGTTTTTTTTTTATATATTTTTAAAGATTTTATTTATTTACTTGACAGAGAGAGACACAGCAAGAGAGGGAACACAAGCAGGGGGAGTGGGAGAGGGAGAAGCAGGCTTCCCGCTGAGCAGGGAGCCCGACGCGGGGCTCGATCCCAGGATCCCGGGATCGTGACCTGAGCCGAAGGCAGATGCTCAACCGACTGAGCCACCCAGGTGCCCCTCATTAATACCTGTTAATGTCTCTTTTTGATTTTAGTCATCCTAGTGGCTATGAAGTAGTATCTTAAAATTATTCAAAAAAGCTATGATTTTGATTTACATTTCCCTGTGTCTGTTTCCCTATGTCTATTCCCTGTGTCTATTTTTGTGCCGGTACCATACTGTTTTGATTAGTACAGCTTTGTAATACAACTTGAAATCTGGAATTGTGATGCCTCCAACTTTGCTTTTCTTTTTCGAGATTGCTTTGGCTATTCTGGCTTTTTTGTGGTTTCTTTCTTTCTTTTTTTTTTAAAGATTTTATTTATTTATTTATTTGAGAGAGTGAGAATGAGAGAGAGAGAGCACATGAGAGGGGGAAGGGTCAGAGGGAGAAGCAGACTCCCTCCTGAGCAGGGAGCCGGATGTGGGACTCGATCCCAGGACTCCAGGATCATGACCTGAGCCGAAGGCAGTCGCCCAACCAGCTGAGCCACCCAGGCGCCCCTTTTTTTGGTTTCATACAAATTTTAGGATTGTTTATTCTAGGTCTGTGAAAAATGTGGTTGGTAATTTGATAGGGGTTGTATTAAGTGTATAGATTGCATTGGGTAGTATAGACATTTTTACAATATTTGTTCTTTGAATTTATGATCATGGAATGCCTTTCCATTTCTTTCTGTCTTCTTCAATTTCTTCAGTTAGTGTTTTATAGTTTGCACAGTAAAGATCTTTCACCTCTTTGGTTAGGTTTATTCCTAGATATCTTACTGTTTTTGGTGAAATTGTAAATGGGATTTATTCCTTGATTTCTCTTTCTTCTGCTTCATTATTGGTGTAGAAAAATGCAACAGATTTCTATATATTGATTTTTGTATCCTGCAACTTTACTGAATTCGTTTATCAGTTCTGGCAGTTTTTTGGTGGAGTCTTTTGGGTTTTCTATGCAGAGTATCATGTCATCGACAAATAGTGAAGGTTTGACTTTTTCCTTGTCAATTTGGATGCCTTTTATTTCTTTTTGTTGTCTGATTGCTGAGGCTAGGACTACCAGTACTAGGTTAAAGTAGTGAGAATGGACATTCCTGTCTTGTTCCTTACCAATGAATGGAAAGCTCTCAGTTTTTCCCCATTAAGGATGGTATTAGCTGTAGGTTTTTCATATATGAACTTTATTATGTTCGGGTATGTTCCCTCTAAACCCACTTTGTTGAAGGTTTTTTTTACCATAAATGGATATTGTACTTTGTCAGATGCTTTTCCTGCATCTATTGAAATGATCATATGGTTCTTATCCTTTCTTTTATTAATGTGATGTATCACATTGATTTGTGAATATTGAACCACCCTTGCAACCCAAGAATAAATCCCACTTGATCATAGTGGATAATTTTTTTAAATGTATTATTGGATTTGGTTTGCTAGTACTTAATGGGTAATTTTTGCATCCATGTTCATCAGAGATACTGGCCTATAGTTCTCTTTTTTAGTGGAGTCTTTATCTGTGTTGGTATCGGGGTGATGCTGGCCTCATAGAATGAATTTGGAAGTTTTCCTTCCTTTTCTATTTTTTCGAATAGTTTCAGAAGAATAGGTGTTAACTCTTCTTTAAATATTTGGGGGCACCTGGCTAGCTGAGTTGGTAGGGCATGCAGCTCTTGATCTCATGGTTGTTAGTTTGAGCCCCAGGTGTAGAGATTTCTTAAAAATATAAAATCTTAAAAAAAAAATTTGTAGAATTTGCCAGACATGATGTTAGTTTTTTGTCAGAATACCTAGTACAGTATACCATGTGTCGTTAGATGCTAACGACAAATTTGCTTTTGTAATGATATTTTCCTGTCCCTTTGTAGAGATTCTATTTTCTAAAAATGTTGTATTCTTGTCCCCCCCAGCTTTTTATTTATAAAAATTAAAAGCCTACAGAAAAATTGGAATAATAGTGCAGTAAGTGTACATAACACCACATTTAGATTTACCAATTTTTCATTTTTTGGAACATGTGCTTTATCTCTCTGTGCATACATACACACTTAATAAATGCATATGAAAGTAAGTTGCAGACATTTTAACCCCAAATATTTCAGCATGAGTCTTTAAGGAACAAGGACGTTCTCCTACCTAAGTTTAAAACATTGTTAAACTGAAAAACAATTTAACTTAAACTCAGTAATATCAGTTTAATATAGATTCTATATTCAAATTTATTCAATTTTAACAACACTTTTTATAGCCTTTGATTTATTTATATTTTTGGATACAGGAGCCAATCAGTGATTTTACACTGCATCCAGATGAGAGGTATCTTTTATTATGGTATGCATTGTGTCTTAAATCTATAGTATATCTTCTTTGCTCTTATTGAGTTGTTTGCATTATTTAAAGGTAACATATTTTGACTCTTTCAAGAAAAGTGCATGACGTGTATTAACTATATAATAAAATAAGCAGCTTTTCCAGCTGCTGCATAGCCCTGAAGGTTATGTATGAAAATGACTTTTCCAGTAACTGAGTGAGCTGGACTATTGCTTTTAAAAACTCTTTTTAGTGCTTCTTTTCCAGCCTTTGAACTTTGCACTAAGCATTAGTCATTTTTAATAAAAATACATTTTGTTTATAGGTCTTAATAGCATTTTTATCCTCATAAAAATATGGAAAACTTCACCAGATTCAGTCCATTGCAGCTCTTAAAACAAAAAGAAGGTAAGTTTTGAAATGAAACACTAAACTACCTGCCCCCCAAGTTAATAAATTACATAATGATTAAATTCTCTCTGACTTACTTTGGAATTTCCTAATTTTAAAAACTGATGCCAGGGAAGAAATGTTGAAATACTATTAAAAACATCAGATTTATTGAAAAGCACCCCCTGCCCAATTATGCTACTCTAAGTACCATGGTGACATTAACCAAACATTTTCTCTATCACTATAGGAAATTTGGAGTTCTTTATTCTTTGGAGTGGCTTATTCTCATTCATTTACTGCATTTTTTCTAGATGAAACAGTATTATCCAATGTTACTCCCAAAGGCTACTTTTATTTTGATTATTTCATGGTCTCCAAATGTGTGGTTTATTGTTTATGGTTACAGTATGAATGAGAGAAGGGAATATTAGGTCACTAGTGGCTACAAAGTATTTATATCTTGATGTTATTTATTAGTTTAGTAAAACATTTTGACATCATTTGAGCCAAATTGGAAATGGTTATTGCTCTTTTCTGTTTTCCTCACCTCCATTTTTTTCTTTCCAAGTTTCCCAGTGATCTTTGAGGCAGTATATATTTTTTTAAACATTTTTCTTACTGCTTTTTTTCCTAAAATGTATTTTCTGTGAGTCATATACTTAAAAAATATATATGTATGTATAAAAACATATACAGTTATAAATTTAACCTTGTCTTTCAGCTCATCTCCAGGCCATTTTATTATTTGTTTTCATGGAAATTTTCCCTTCTCAGGTCTCTTAAGGCATGCCACCCTCTTTTAAGCTTTCCTTCTCTTTCAGAATCATTTATGGACATATTGAAATTTATCTCAAGCTCTTTTGTGTTGATGTAAATTGCTCGTGTGTTGAAAAATCTTTGGCTAATGAAAACAGTCCTATTCCACTTCTTCAACTTAGTGGGCCTGGCTATCCTTGAGGTCTCCAACTCCTGTATTCACTCCACCTTAATCCCAATCTGGTGTGACTGTCCTCTAGACATCATCATTCATTACAAGTAGACATCCATCTCTGAGGTCTCCACAATTTGTGGAATTGACATCTTGCTTATTGCCCATTCTACCAAGCGTGGGTTGTATTCTCAGTGAAACACTCAATTACTCAACCCCTTTAAATCCTCTTTATTTGGTTTCTGCTGCTTAGCATCTAACCCTGTGGAGTCTTGCCTGTACTTTTTTGAAAACCATGTTTCTATCTGTCTACAAGCTTATCCATTAGGTTATCCTGGCAATAACTCAAATTCAGTGTGTCCAAATAGAACTCATTGTTAATTACCCCAAATGAGAATGGGAACTGTGTTTATTTTGTTTACTGCTGTGTTCTCCATGCCAGTACATACCGTGCATAAAGTAAATTTTTGTTGGATGATGGAACAAATAAGTTATATTTCCCTCAACTAACCTTGCAGCTTTTCCTAACTTCTCCTTTTTCTTTCTGACATTATCCCTTAACTAGCAGAGAGGGCGTCAAAATGTTTTGTGTCTCACGGTTTTAGGTCCAGTGAAGAGGATAAAGCTTAGAAATATGCTTCAAAAAAGGGAGGAGGTAGAAGCTTGGCTTATGTTGAGATAGGTAGAAGGGTTCTAATCCTGGACAGATATGGGTTATTTAGGGGGGATTTCCTCAAGGTTGAGGAAGGGGACAATATTTTGGGAAGTGTTTTTTATGTGGCAGGTACGTGTGTCCATTCTCATGCCAACCCTAAAGAGGTGGCAGAGGGGTGTGTGTGTGTGTGTGTGTGTGTGTGTGTGTGTGTGTGTGTGTGATTGAACATTAGGAGTCTTGGCCTTTAGCTTTTTTTCTCTCTATGGTTTGGAGCTGCAGTAATGAATGACCACAAATATCCCACAGAAACATATTTTGATGATGGAATATATGCAGTTTTATATTATAATTTCATTAGATAAAAATAATTTTCATTTTTTCCCACAGGTTTTATGATGAAAATTAGTGAAAATTCAATTGAGAGGATATTCTAAAACTTTGAATAATTCCTGTATTAGTGTGCATATAGGTTATTTCCATTTTTTCCTATTTTAAAATAAAACTGTAATGAATGTCTTAATATATAAGGTTTTTCTTGTTATGTATTTTTTTTCAGTACTTATATAACCATATTTCCCTAAAAACAACACCATTAAAAATTGCACCAAAAAGAATGAAATACCTAGGAATAAACTTAACCAAAGAGGTGAAAGACCTGTACTCTGGAAAGTTATAAAACACTAATAGAAGAAATTGAAAATGACACAAACAAATGGAAGGATATTCCATGTTCATGGATTGGAAGAATTGATAATGTCCATACTATCCAAAGCAATCTACAGATTCAATGCAATCCCTATCAAAATATCAACAGCATTTTTCACAGAAGTAAATAATACAAAATTTGTATGGACCCACAGAAGACCCTGAATAGCCAAAGCAATCCTAAGAAGGAACAAAGCTGGAGGTATCACAATACTATATTTCAAAATATACTACAAAGCTGTAATACTCAAAGCAGTATAGTACTGGCACAAAAATAGACACATAGATCAATGGAACAGAATAGAAAACTCAGAAATAATCCCATAATTATATGGTTATGACATAATTATATGGTACGACAAAGGAGGCAAGAATTTACAATGGGGAAAAGACAGTATTTTTTTTCCCATAAATGGTGCTTGGAAAGCTGGAGAGCTATATGTAAGAGAATGAAATGACCACGTTCTAACCCCCTCCCCACAAAAATAAACTCAAAATGGGTTAAAGACCTAAATGTCAGACCTGAAACCATTAAAAATTCTAGAAGAGAACACAGGCAGTAATTTCTCTAACATTGACCATCATAGCATTTTTCTAGATATTTCTTAAGGCAGGGGAAACAAGCAAATATAAACTGTTGGGTCTACACCAAAATAAAAAGCTTTTGCGGGGCGCCTGGGTGGCTCAGTTGGTTAAGCGACTGCCTTCGGCTCAGGCCATGATCCTGGAGTCCCGGGATCGAGTCCCACATTGGGCTCCCTGCTCAGCAGGGAGTCTGCTTCTCCCTCTGACCCTCCCCCCTCTCATGCTCTCTCTCTCTATCTCATTCTCTCTCTCAAGTAAATAAATAAAATCTTTAAAAAAAAAAAAAGCTTTTGCACAGTAAAGGAAACCAACAAAACAAAAAGACAACGTACTGAATGGAGAAGATATTTGCAAATGATGTATCTGATAAGGGGTTAATATCCAAAATATATAAAGAACTTACACAACTGAACACCAAAAAGCCAAACAATCCAATTAAAAAATGGGATGAGGACCTGTAAAGATGTTTTTCCAGACATATGGATGGCCAACAAACACATGGAAAGATGCTCAAGATCGCTAATCATCAGGGAAATGTAAAAGCCACAATGAGATATCACCTTATACCAGTTAGGATAGCTAAAATCAAAAAGACAAACAGCATGTTGGTGAGGATGTGGAGAAAAGGAACCCTTGTGCATTGTTGGTGGGAATGTATATTGGTACAGCCACTATGGAGAACAATGTGGGGGTTCCTCAAAAAATTAAAAATAGAAATAGTGTATGATCCAGTAATTTTACAGTTGGGTATTTACCCAAAGAAAGTGAAAATACTACTTCAAAAAGATATATGCACCCCTATGTTTATTGCAGCATTATTTAAAATAGCCAAGATATGGAAGCAACTAAGTGTCCATCAACAGACAAATGGTTAAGGAAAATGTGTTATATACCATGCAGTATTATACAGCCATAAAAAGGAAGAGATTGTGCCATTTGAGACAGTATGGATGCACCTAGAGATAAGTCAGACTGAGAAAGACAGCTACCATATGATTCCATTCATGAGTGGAATCTAAAAAAATCCAAATGAATAAACAAAAAGCAGAATCAGACCTATTAATACAGAGAAGAAACTGATGGTTGTTAGGGTGGGGGGGGTTGGGCAAAATGGGTGAATGGGAGGGGGAAATACAGCCTTCCAGTTATGGAATGAATAAGTCAATGGAATAAAAGGCACAGCATAAGGAATACAGTCAGTGATATTGTAATACCATTGTAATGGAACAGATGATAGCTACACTTGTGGTGGACATAGTAATGTATAAACTTGTCAAATCACAGAGTTGTACACCTGAAACTAATGTAACATTGTGTATCAACAGTATTCAAATAAAAAAAAAGTTTTTAAGTCTGAATCATTTTCTCTTTTCCTAAGGATTTTCTGTTTGTGTCATGGTGTCACTGCTTAGAAAGGTTAATGTTCCTTCTTCCAAGTCTTTTATATTCTGAAATGCTATTTTAATAGCCTCTGACTGTGGATTCAATAATTTTAAATATTTAGATATTTATTTGAATACTAATGTTGAATCAAGAGTCAGATATAACCCATCAGCATCAGCTTTATTTTTTGTTTTGGATAGCTATTTGTTTTTTCTTTGGAGATCCTAATATTTCTTGTTAATTATAAGATTTAAACAAATAATTTTCATATTTAGTCTCAACTTTTCACTAAATATGAAATTCTCATGTGTGAGGTAGATGGCAAATCCCACCATGTTATGTTTGCCATGTGGATTTTAAATTTTTATTGTTTTAAAATTTATTTATTTTATTTTAAATTTTTTAATTTATATTTTTATTTTTTGCAAAAGCGATGTATAAATGAAAAATTTTAACACTACAAAAGAATATACAGTGAAAAAATTATTAGAGGCAACAATTATCAGTTTTTGTGTATCCTTTCAGAGTTATTTTATATATACTCTATAGCCTTTCTCTATCATATTGACTTTAGTTAAAACTGCAGTGTTCTTGAAAAGGGGAATATCTTTTAATTCATATATTTTTTGCCATTTCAGTACTATCTTTATATAATTACACAGGCTTAATGTGGTTTGGTTAGTTATATTTGGCTTTTTTAAAAATTGTAAATAAAAATCTGAGTAAGATTGATTCAAATAGTCATGAACTATTTTGAGAACTAAAATTAGGAAAATAGAAAGGAATTATCTAAAAGGTATGGAACCTGAATAAGAGTGGATGGAGGGGGAAAGTGGGAGTCAGGACTATTGAGTGTAGTATTTAGGGAGCATTCTCTATCTATAAATACTTATCTTGCCCTCTTTAGCACTTGTATGTACTTCCGGTATCCATACCATTGGATAACAGATTATTAAGTTCTGTACAACTGATTTCTAAGCTATGCTCTGAGAATATTAGTATCTGACAAGATGTTAATATGTATGTGATGAGACAATTTTGTGGTAAAAAATGTTTGGGAAAAGGGTTATGGCATTGATAGTAAACTTTTTAAGTGAAATTAATAATTTCTTTCAGGGTATAAGGTGCTAAATGTATCCATCTGAGCTGCTAAAATATTTTAAACATATTTAGAATGAAAAGGAAATCTATTACAAAGCTCTTATCATTTTCTTAACTCTTTCACTGTTAGATACCATTTTTGGATTTGGCAGAAGTATTATTGTTCTTCTTTTTTAGTGTTTGTAGAGTGCAATTTTGGCAGTTCCTGAGGGGAATAGAATTTATTGAGGCCGTTTATATTTTTAAAATGCAATAACTTGTTATGTCAGAAGCTGCTTTGAAATGCCAGAAGAAAATATTTCCTCTTTCTTTGCCTTTCTTCCTTCGTAATTGCCATAAACAATGCAAGTTGTATACATAAACTGTACAATTATTTACTTTTAATGTTTGATTGAATGGCTTTTAAAAAGTCAGATGTACTGCCAGATAGTAAAATGTTTATTTATTTATTTTTCTTTGAATCAAGGGAATGTGGGAGGACAGTGTTGACCCAGTGTAAAAGAGCCTGGTCTGGGGGAGGACAGGAAAAGCAGCAGCCGTATTAACACTACTTCCACTGCTGCCCACACCCTTTGACTAGTAAAATCTTTGGTAGTTTAGAAAGGAATTCTGCCTCAGATGCTTTTCAGAAATTTGTTGAGTGGGAAGTAGATAAATAAAAAATAAGTGAATAAGAACTGTATATTTATATCTTCCTTGAAACAAATTCTTTATGACTTAGATATGCACATACACATTTTTGAAACTGATGAACAACCTTTTTCCAAGGATTGAGACTATATTATTTAATGGTTATCTGTGTTATATTATTATGGCATATATGTTATATTTATTTAAGTTATCTGTGTATTTGTGAATACATATTATCATTGTCGTAGCTTTGTTTAAAGGTTTCTGTTCTCTCCACTTTTAGTCTTGACTTTGGAATCATTATATTGATCTATGAAGTCCATAAAAAAGTTATTTTAGTTGATGCTTAGGAGTAAAACTTTTATTTATAATGCCTTTATCTTCCTCTTGAAAATGAGGGTGTTCTTTTTTTCCCCCTATTTATTTATTTTCTTTTTAAATAATGAGGACACCTCAAGGTTGTAGAACTGTTGATGTTTTTACTTGACCTGATAGCAAAGCCAGGTTTCATTAGAAGTGGTGATTCTGTAGTTGTCACCCCCTCCCCATTCGTAACATAAACATAAAAAGATAAGAAGTGAAAAAAATTTCACTGTGGACCTGAATGACTCTCTCAAGGTCTTGTTTAGGGTATATATATTTTAGGAAATATTCATATTTACATATAAGATAAATTTTCTATATGTTACTTGAAATATTTTTGTTAATGTATATTCATGTTAACATTTTATATAATATGTGTACATTAAAATACATATATATTTATTCATACATAGATATATAAATATAAATAATAGATAAAATTCAAAATGTAAATAATACATAGGTCTATGTATTTCTAAATATTTGTGCTTATGTATTTATATACAACATTATATTTAATATAAAAATACATATATATTCATATTTTGGTGATGTTTCACATGATAGTCTAGTTAAGTCCTTAAAACCCAAAGAAAATACATTCTTGGCTGATATATGTAAATGTGCCTAGAAGCTTGAGGAGGTAATAATGCTTTATTAATTTTTTTAGGAGTATATAAATAAGTTCTTAAAAGGATGAGTGGTTTAGTGAACAGATTTTCCCAGTATGATATTTCCTTCTTTCTTCTGCTGGCCCAAGTCTTGTTACATTAGTATTCTCTACAAATCAGGTTGTTGGGGGTGCGTGGTAGTGGGCTTAATTGTGTTGGTGACAGAAGGCGTTACAAAGCTGAGGGGGGTCCCTTGGCACAGGGGAGGGAAGGAGAGTAAAAAGAATAAGTCAGTGATTTGGGCTGTTTATTAACATTGCCTTTCTGTGGAAAAGATCCTTCACCCTGTCATTGGGCATGGAACTGGCAGCTGGAGTGTTGTCTCTGACCCCTGAAAACCAGGCAAATGAGGCTGTTGAAGGATGGGGTTGACTGTGCTCCAGCTGCCACATGCCCTGAATAAAAGTCACAAAGAGACTCATACACATCACTGAGCAGGACTGCAATGAGGAGCTGGGGATTTTAACTGCTGGTTTGTTCACTGTTTCCAAAGGACTAATTATTAAGAAGCACTTAAGGACCATAGTGATGGAAATAATTAGTATTTAAAAATTACTAAGAAGATTGCTTGAAAAGGTGTTGGGTAGGAGTTTTCTTTTAGAGGTATGGCCATTAGCCATAGGCTAAGGTTGAAACCCAAAGCTATCAAAGTTTTGCTTTCCCCAGATAGCTCTTTGGCTGTGGGTTTATTGGCATTAGCTCCATCCCCAGGGCACCTCTTCAGGGCCTGAAGTTCTGTTATACAGTGTGGGAGGGATATAAGACAGCAACTCAGGCTGTTTGGCTGGATATTTCCTGGTGATACCAGAGGAAGAGCTGGGTGAGTGGTTGCTGAGACATGTTCAGGCATTGCTCTCCCTCCTTTCCATTTGGATCCAGGCCTCTGGATAGAAGATAAAGAATTATGTCAGAATTTACTTAGTGGTAGTGAAACAACCCAATTTAGTTGTCTTCTAGATCTGCTTCAGCTGACATGAACCTCTAGGGTCAAAAAGAAAAAAAGAAATGCTTTGAAACATGAAAGTGATAGAAGGAAACACCCTATTTATCTTTCCCACTTCTTAAGACATAAACTCTTTGGAAGTTAAATGTTAGGGTGCTTAACATTTTGCAGGGCAACTCTGATTTTCCTCTGACACTTCTACTCCAGTCTGTCAAAGGTCCAGTTCCCTCGAGAGTTTCTCATCATCATCTTCAAATACCTATTGAGTGTTTCTCTATGATGGTGCTCTCCTGAAGCTTCTACCAGGTTGTTTGAAGCATCTGGTAGTTTGTAGTTCTTTTCGGGAATTTTGGGATTTACTATTTG
Organism: Neomonachus schauinslandi; assembly: GCF_002201575.2. NCBI lineage: Eukaryota > Metazoa > Chordata > Mammalia > Carnivora > Phocidae > Neomonachus > Neomonachus schauinslandi. The sequence continues at coordinate 96,561,581 of NC_058404.1, forward strand.
AAGAGTAGTACCTCTTTTATGGGAATTTCATACCACTTTTTTTTTTTAAGATTGTTTATTTATTTATTTGACAGAGAGACAGTGAGAGAGGGAACACAAGCAGGGGGAGTGGGAGAGGGAGAAGCAGGCTTCCTGCCGAGCACGGAGCCCGATGCGGGACTCAATTCCAGGACCCTGGGATCATGACCCGAGCCAAAGGCAGACGATTAACCGACTGAGCCACCCAGGCACCCCATCATATCACTTTTTTTTAAAAAAAGATTTATTGATTTATTCTAGAGAGAGGGAGGGAGAGTGAGTGCAGGGAGGGGCAGAGGGAGAGGGAGGGAGAAAACCCGGCTCGGAGCCGCATGTTTCAAAACCCTGAGATTAAGGCGTGAGCTGGAACCAAGAATCCGACACCTAACCAACTTCGCCTCCTAGGGGCCCCTTCATATCACTTTTGAGGCTTTCCTTGTCTGCTAATTCAAGTCAGCAGTATTGACTAAGCACTTACGGCGTGAACTGCATGAGACGTGGACCTTAAGGAACTTAGGGAATCACATGAATTTAACATATTAAGCAATTAGAGAACTTTACAAGACAATATAAACTTAAGGACTTGTGTCGCACAAGTTCTTTTTTTAATTTGGAGAGAGAGGAGGGTGGAGGGGCAGAGGGAGAGGGTGAGAAAGAATCCCAAACAGGCTCCTCGGCCTATCGCAGAACCCGAGGCACCGCTCCATCTCACAACCCTGAGAGATTTTACATTTTACCCTGAGTCAGATGCTTAACCAACTGAGCCATCCAGGTGCCCTGTCCCTGTACAAGCTCTTTTTTTTTTTAAGATTTTATTTATTTATTTGACAGAGGCAGCTAGAGAGGGAATACAAGCAGCAGGAGTGGGAGTGGGAGAGAGAAGCAGGCTCCCCGCTGAGCAGGGAGCCCAATGCGGGGCTCCATCCCAGGACCCTAGGATCATGACCTGAGCCGAAGGCAGCCGCTTAACGACTGAGCCACCCAGGCACCCCATGTGGTACAAGCTCTTAAGTGCAGGATGGATCCGCATAACAGTGCAAACCCTGGCTCCACCACCCTGAATAAATCACAAGTTCTCTAATCCTCATGTATCTAATAGGGATACTATTAACTATCTCTAGAATTGTTGAAAGAATTAAAAAACATAAAAAATGTCAAGTACACTGTTGGTACTCTGTACATGTCAGATCCATGTAGGATGGGGAAGGCTTTAAGGAAATAGGGAAATGTGACTTGGAAGATGAAGGTTGGAGGAGGCACGATTAGCAGAGGGGTGATGAGTATATTTGTAAGGAGGTGGGAAGGGAAGGTGAGTTAAGATACACGGATGGAATGATTTAGGTGTGAACCTAGGCCTGACTGGAATGAAAGGTTGTACAGAGAAGTAGTGAGATAAAGAGCGACTTGCATGACCAGCTAAGAAGTTTGATTAGATCCAACAAGCAGTTGAATGTTGTATGAATACAAGTGGTGTTTTGGAAAGATTTTTGCGGTGTGTAAAACTGATACAGCAGCCCTGTGAGGAAGGTACTATTATTATCCCCATTTTCCAGGGTGGAAATAATGTTTGGAAGAGGTTTATAAAAAACTTTACATTTGGGGCACCTGGGTGGCTTCGTTAAGCATCTGCCTTCGGCTCGGGTTGTGATCCCAGGGTTCTGGGATCGAACCCCGCATCGGGCTCCCTGCTCTGCGGGAAGCCTGCTTCTTCCTCTCCCACTCCCCCTGCTTGTGTTCCCTCTCTCCCTGTGTCTCTCTCAAATAAATAAATAAAAGCTTAAAAAAAAAAGCAACTTTACATTTTACATTTGTATTTACTATATGAAAATAACAGCAGCAGCGATATTAATGGCAATCAAAATGAAAGAAAAATTAAGTTCATGATCTAGCCATCCAGACAAATCAGGCTGTTTTCATTTTCTCATATTCCCAATTGGTTTTAGTTCGTCTTCTAAGGAATGCAAAAAGTGTTATGAATACTGTTTGAGTTAATTTTTGTCAATGCTTTAAACCGTATCTGGCACATAGCACACACTACATGTTAGCTATTATTTTTACCTTAATACAGACTAAGAATTTCCAGAGTAGACAAGACAGTACAGGTTAACAGACAGCTTAAGTAAGGGCATTTTGGCAGGTAAATTTTGTGACCTTTTTATTTTCACTCACAACTTCATAATGGTTCCATGTGTAAACTAAACACAAAGAGAAGTCCCAATCCTTTTCAGAACACATGAGGTATGACCAATGTGCAACTATCTTATCTGCTATTTAAAGCTAAATTCTTTGGTGGCCTGTCAGAGGTTTGCTCTCATTAACCTGCAAATGGTGGGGGAGAAAGAACAAATAATAATTTTTTTTACAAAAATTTATGTCGTATTCAGTGAGTAATCTGTGGTTAGGATTTGTTGTTGGCTTAAATATAGGTCTAATTATTATACTTTTCCTAGAAAAGATAATTTATTTTTTGATTGTTACATTCTTGACAGTTTTATTTTACAGGATGAATACTCAAGATTTTAGTGTATTCTTAGAGTTGGTCAGGCAGTTAACGTCAAATGTTCTCATTCTTAATTTTCCTGGTGGGTTATGGAGAAGTTAGCAAATGAACATGTTGTATCATTTATTCAGTTTGCAATAATTTATTTCTGGACTAGTAAAACTATGAACTCTTCTCTAACTGCTAACCCTGAGTTATTTTTCTAAAGACTTTCTGTTCATGTTTCTAAAATCTTAGCTGTTGATACCACTTGGATAGACTCATTATTTTTCAAGTGCTGAGGTCTAAGTTGTTGAATAAGCAAGACTAACCTTTGACATGAAAGAAAATTTAGAGGATAAAAGGATTTCATTTGCTTTTCCTTTTCAAGGCCATGTCTTATAATATGAATTTATCAAGAACATGAGTCACATTTTTCACACCCCCGTGTCCTTTGGGACATAAACATTTAGGGAGATCCACAGGCACAAAGACTGCTTTGTGCTGGGGAAAATAATAAAAAAATTAAGACATTGGAATTGAAAATAAAATTCCTTCATGCATTCTATATATAAGTCAATAAGCTTTGTGGGCTTTTGGGTCTTCTCAGATCTCCTTGAAGGCATTTGTGGAACAAGTATAGTGACTGGAGTTACTATTACACCCTTTCTAGGGAGCTTGGGAGGAAAGAAGGCTCATTTACAGTGTAGTCTGGTAAATGGGTTACAACTCTGCTGAGAGGATTGTATCTTTTTCATCTGTAAGCAATAGCACAGAAAATCAGTTGGTAAATGGATATAGGTTTTAGAACTTACCTGTAAGTTCTATGGAGACATTTTTTTTTTTTAAAGATTTTATTTATTTATTTGAGACAGAGAGAATGAGAGAGAGAGAGAGCACATGAGAGGGGGGAGGGTCAGAGGCAGAAGCAGGCTCCCTGCCGAGCAGGGAGCCCGATGCGGGACTCGATCCTGGGACTCCAGGATCATGACCTGAGCCGAAGGCAGACGCCTAACCAACTGAGCCACCCAGGCGCCCTATGGAGACATTAATAAAAATCATTGATGTGTGGATGTTCAAAGCCTTTAGGTTGCTTTATGCTTCTTTTCTTCCTTTCTTCTTTATTTCATTCATTTTATTTTATTTTATTTTATTTTTTTTAAAGATTTTATTTATTATTTCATTCATTTTAAAAAAGCAGCATTTTATAACATTTCATAAATTGATAATTTTATACTTGGTGCATAAAGAGTTATCAAGTTCTTTTGGAGAAGAGACTCAAACCAGGAGGATAGGTAAAGATAAGAAAACTTAAATAATGTTGTTGTTGTTCTTGTTGCTCTGAATTCACTGGGGATATACTGAAGAGCTTTTTGAAGCATTACTTATTTGAACAATCTGGCACTGTCATTGGCTTTCATTTCACTCATGACTTATTGAGGAAATGATTTTACCGTAGAGTTATTATGTATAACACGAGTCATTTTTGTTGCTCTTTCCCTCCTCCTTTTCTTTCTTTCCTTCTATCCCTGCCCCTTTTCTTTCCTTCCTCCTTCCTTCCCTCCCTTCCTTCTTTCTTCCTTTCATGTGTTTTCCTTTTTCTTTAGTCACCTCAGTATCCACAACTCAGCCAAAGTAGTAAGCAGAGTACAAAATTTTGTGACATTGGATTTGGAATGTTGTAATTTGCTACCTGGGAGCCGTTAGTACTGTCTTGCCTCATTCCATTTTGCTGAATACTACTGTTGGAAAGACTGATTTTGGAGGATTGGCTAGCAGAGCAGCAGTCACTCTCATTACACTTGGAAGTGCAAGGAAAATTGAGCATCTTTTTTTTTTTTTCTATGCTGACAGTCTCACTGGGTAGTTAAGAAAAAATAAATTGTGCTATGCAATTTATAATCTTTTACACTCTTCTAGTTTAGTCTCTTTAAAAAGTTTTTATTTAAATTCCAGTTAATTTACAGCGTAATGTTAATTTCTTCTGTACAATATAGTGATTCAACACTTCCATACAGCACCTGGTGCTCATTACAACAAGTTCACTCCTTAATCCCCATCACCTATTTCACCCATCCACTCATTCACCTCCCCTCTGGTAACCATCGATTTGTTTTCTATAGTTAAGAGTCTGTTTTTTGGTTTGCTTCTCTCTCTCTTTTTCCTATGCTCACTTGTTTTGTTTCTTAAATTCCACACGAGTAAAATTATATGGTATTTATCTTTTTCTGACTTACTTTGCATAGGATAATACTCTCTAGCTCAATGTCATTGCAAATGGCAAGATTTCATTCTTTTTTATGGCTGAGTAATATCCAGTATATATATACCCCACATCTTCTTTATTCATTCATCAGTTGGTGGACACTTGAGCTGTTTCCGTAGTTTGGCTGTTGTAGATAATGCTGCTATAAACAATGGGGTGCATGTATCCCTTTGAACTAGTGTTTTTGTATTCTTTGGGTAAATACCTAGTAGTGCAATTACTGGATTGTAAGGTAGTTCTATTTTTAAGTTTTTGAGGAACCTCCATACTGTTTTCCAGAATGGTTGCACCAGTTTGCATTCCCACTAACAGTGCAAGAGGGTTCCCTTCTCTACATCTTCATCAACACCTGTTGTTTCTTGTGTTGTTGATTGTAGCCATTCTGAAAGATGTGAGGTGATATCTCTTTATGGTTTTGATTTTCATTTCCCTGATAATGAGTGATATTAAGCATCTTTTCTGTGTCTGTTGGCCATCTGTATGTCTTCTTAGGAAAAATGTCCATGTTTTCTGCCCATTTTTAATTGGATTATTTGTTTTTTGAGTGTTGAGTTTTATAAGTTCTTTATATATTTTGGATACTAACTCTTCATCAGATGTCTTTTTGATGGCTCAGTGTCTTTTGTGTTAAATTCGTGGCCCTTTAGGTTTGTATCCCTTTTCTATGCTTTTCTTCAGGATGGAGTATGAGGGTGATTTCATGGTGGCGGGGGTGGGGTAGGGAGGAATTGGAAACCTCTGTCCACATAGTGGCCTCTGGATACTTGCCGTGGTTTGGAGTTATAAAGTCCATGGTAAAGTTATGATGTTCATTACAAAAGTCTCTGATTGCTAAACATGAAGTTTGTCCTCTCTTCTTGTCTTGGTTATCGTATACTTAAGGGCTTAGCCAAAGAAAACTACATAGGTCTTTTCAAGTGGTTGCTCTGGTCATTTCTTAGGATAGCCCCAAAATTATTGTGAAATGGTTGTGGAGAAGTTTGTCAAGTCACTCTGAAAGCAAGTATTCGTAGTCTGTTCAACTTGAGACAGCTCTGTTTTTCTATCTGCATTCCACACTTTTGTGGCCCAGGTCTCAGTACCTCAAATATAGAAATTCAGCTTGGTTCAAATTATATCATAGGGAAAATTTGACATTAACAACTGTGTTTTCATTTTTAGTAATTCCTTTTTTATTTTTTTTTAATTTTTTTAAATTTTTTTTTAAAGATTTTTTATTTATTTATTTTACAGAGAGAGACAGCGAGAGAGGGAACACAAGCAGGGGGAGTGGGAGAGGGAGAAACAGGCTTCCCGCTGAGCCGGGAGCCCGATGTGGGACTCGATCCCAGGACCCTGGGATCATGACCTGAGCCGAAGGCAGTCGCTTAACCAACTGAGCCACCCAGGTGCCCTAGTAATTCCTTTTTTAAAAAATTTTTCTGAAAAACCTTTATCTCCATTTCAGGCAGCCTGAGGTCACTATTTCAGAGAAGGAAGGCCTGGAAGAACAATTGAAAACAAACTAGTTGATCCCAGCTTCTGAGTTTAAAACTCTTGGTAGAAACAGTAGTTAAAAGAAAGGATTGGAATGTTGGCAAGAATTCATGATAATGTAAGGGAATGCTTTTTCTTTCCTTGACTTGATAAAGAGTCCTTGGGCTATGGAGAAAGAATTGGAGAAGAAAGGCATCAGACACTTTCAGAGGTCTCTGGCAAGGGGCCCTGTGCTTTTCCCTACACCTGACCCAGTAGCAGTTTTGGCCCAGGACTGGGTGAACTCAGAGAGGCTATGTGTCCTACTCCCTTCCTGGTTTTTCAGGGGTATTGCAGTCCTTATCCATGGGGCAGCAGAGTAGCTGGAGACAACACGGAGTTGCTTGGAGAATGCTCTTAGAGAGAATCTCCTTCTACTCATATGTAGTGTGAGGAGTATCCAAATCTTTTCAGGTATAGCCAAGAGTGGTGTGTATGTGTACCTGATGGCAGGCATTTGTGGAGTGGCCTTGCTTTTGTAACAAGGACCACTGGAAAGCAGCACAGATAGATATATGTCCTCAGCAGAGGCTAGCATGGAGATCTGGGGCCTTCCATGAGTCAGATGGAATGAGGTGCATATCAGCAGGGGTCAGCATGGACAGAGGAGCAGGTGCCTTTCCCTGATGCCATGACACTAAGCCAACTAGAACTTAAATGAGGGAGGGGAAATTGAGTTTATTCTGATTTGACTGAGTACCCAAATTAACTTGAGTTTAACCTCATCAGTGGGTTTAACTCTTCTGCTGCCAAATGAAGTAGGGAGTAATTTGAATTGCAGAAAAATATTACACTTCTTATTTCTGACCTATTGCATAGAGTTCCCAGCAAGTATTAACAGTCAAGGTGAAAAAAAAAAGCAAAGAACAGGTACATATCAAGCAGTCTTCCAAATATGACCCAGTTTGTCTTAGGTGAGTTCCATTAAAGTGGAACAGAGCTGGTCTAGCAAAGCAGTGAGATGTTGCTCCATTAGTCGTTCAGCAGGAATGATTCTTACTGTAGAGCACAGAGTGGCATATTAAATTATCTTTCACCAATATGATCGGGAATCTTCTTAAGAGTTTCTACTGCTTCTTTAACTGCATCATAAGTAAGGGTGATGAGATTTATTGGTGGAAGCTTTCGGAGGCTTAACTAAATCTCCTTCACCCACTTCACCAATTATGGGCAAGTATTATGCTTTACTATGCTTGAACCACAACAATGAACAGGTCTTTGTCCTCAAGGACCTGACAGTCTAGTTGTGGGTATGGACAGTATGTTGGCTATTGCTCTACTGTGTGGTAAGTGCCAGAAAAGGGATAAGAACTGGATGCATTCTTGGGCAATAGTGAAAGATTTACTCCAAGTTTTCTAAATCATGAGGATTACATGAGGCAGTGTAGGTAAAGTTCTTGTTATACCATAGAACCTCAATAAACACTAGTTTCTTTTACTTTCCTCCTTTATGGGTTCACTCCTTGGGGTTGGGAGTGCAGGTCACCTATGTGAGCCTTTATGTTCCCAGTACTAAGGACAGTATCCACCACATGGTGAGTACTAAAAGAAATCACTTGCAGAATGATTCATGAACCATTGAATAATTTCTGGGATCTAGATGATGATAACTAGAACTACTTTCAGAAGTTATGTATCTGAAAATTTGTGTTTTCCAAGAAAATGAAATTTTGAATATTGTGGTACAAATTTGAGCCAAAGAAAATCCTTTGTGAATACTGCACTAATCCACCTTCCAGTTACTGCCAAATTATTACCAAAATGCAGCTCTAATCATTACTAACATCATCACCCTAAGAATATACCGTGGTTTAAAAAAAACTTTATATTATCTCATTTCATTTTTATAATAAACTTTATTTTTTAGAACAGTTTTAGATTTACAGAAAAATTGTGAAGATAGTACAGAGTTCCCATATATTCCATACCTACTTTCCCCTATTATTAACATATTAGTACAGTACCGCAATTTGTTGCAATTAATAAAGCAATATTGATATATTATTAACTATATTAAAATTATTCTGATTTTATTATATTTTACCTAAATGTCCTATTTCTCTTCTAGGATACCACAATACATTTAGTCTTCACATCTTAATTTCTCTTGGCTGTGATAGACTTTACTTATTTTTGATGACCTTGACAGTTTTGAGGAGTACTGGTCAGGGATTTTGTAGAATATCCCTCACTTGGGATTTGTCTGATATTTCTCTCATAATTAAACTGGGTTTATGAGTTTTGGGGAGGAAAATCACAGAGATAAAGTGCCATTTTCAGAACATCAGGAGTACACACTATTAACATGTCTCATCACTCTTGATGTTAACCTTTCTAACCTGGTTTAAGTAGTGTTTGTCAGGTTTCTCCATTGTAAATTTACTCCTTTTCTTTCCCTTTCCATACTGTACTCTTTGCCTCATTTAGTCTTCAGATTGTCAGAGGCCCCACCTTATTAATCCCCATAAACAATGGTGGTTGACACGAATAGAGATAAGCAAGTTGGATAAACCATAGGTTTGTTTTGAAGATCAAATAGGTCACATGTCTAATGTGCTTTGAAATGTGTTCGGCACATAAGCTGATATTTTTACTGATAGTTCAAAAAAATAAATCTTCAAGAAATTTGATGACTTGGTACAGGATAGTGGGAGAGAAACTCTGGACAAATCTTTTGATCCATCTTAAAACTTGCATCTTTTTAAGTGAGCAGATCACCTACTCTCTTTAAGTACAAAGTCAGAATGATATGCCCTCATGGTGGACAGTTGTCAACTATGATTTCTGATGCAGAAATTTTAAGCAGAAGCAGGAAAATGGTCTACTTTTACTCCCATTCTCTTCTCATTCCTTTTAACAGAGACTAGAAATATGAGAGGAAAAATATGAAGGGAGAAAAGGGAGAGGTAGGGAGCAGACCGGAAGATTTAGCCTGGGAGTGGCAGCTCCTGAGTGATTTATTATGGGCCAGGGAAAGCTTAGCATTTCTTCCATATTTTTCAGGAAGGATGTGATGAGTTGCAGCAACAATCTGGTGACTATTGCAGACCTGTTTGAATAAGTCGTTCTTTATGCCTGCTTTCTTTTAAACTCAAGTTGCGTACCTACCTCAGGTTAAATGGCTAATCAGTTTTCTTCTGCCTCCAAGAAGAAATGTCTCTGAGGAGCTTTACAGTTTTGCTAGTTTGAGAACATCAACATTTCTCCAGGTTCAAATCTGGAGAGGCAAAGCAATGGCAGTAGTTGCTCTTTGTTAAAATAACTTCTCTCTTTGGGCTTTAAATCATGTCTTTTTCCTTTCCGCCACTGGTTTTCTCCTTTGCAATAGAATGTTTGCTGATTATTTTCCCACTACCCCTCCAAGAATTCCTGCATCTATGGGTGTTAAAGGTAAAATTAAAATGATGTCTAAATTTTTTTCCATGTATGGTAGAGGAGTGGACATCCCAAACACTTAGTCTTCATGTTCATTAACAGAAATATTTGGTGAAATCCTGAGGCATCAAATTTGATTTTACTTTGTTGATTTCATATCCAAAGATGCTGCTAGGGGGTGCTGTCATGGAAGAGAGTTTTTAGGCTTAGGATAGGCAGTGGAACATAATGTTTAAGGCCATGAGCTTTGGAGCAAGATCACTTAGGTTCCAATCTGGGCTTTACCACTTTCTAGCTTTGTAACCTTGGGCAAGATACTTAACTTCCCTGTGCCTCAGTTTTTTCATCTGTAAATGGGTTAATACCAGTTCTAACTCATAAGGTCATTGTGAAGATTAAATTATTCAATATATGTAAAACACTGAGACCAGTGTTTGGTATAAATCTGTTGTGTTTACTACTTATTAGTATTTATAATAATAAAAATTCATTGGCGTATATGTAAATATTCTGTATTTGTCCTCCTTCCCCTCCCTTACTTCATGCCCTGACAGTTGACTGCTGATTGTGAATAGCATTACCTGGGTTCCCCTTTCTAGCTGATTTCCATTTGGGTTCAGCCAGAGGAGGCTTTGGGAAGACATGGATGGGTAGAGGAAAAGAGAGCCACAGCTTCTCCCTGCTTCCACATAGCATTTTCTCCTATAGTAGATGTGCTCCTCCACGATTCAGCTCAGCTCCCCTTGGGTAGACCCATCCAGAGGTTTAGCTCTTACTGGGCTCCTTTAACATTATTTTCTCCTCTTGCCCCTTCAGCCTTAGGAGTGGTAATGCCTTCCCATGATTGGATCTCTGGATGCCTCATCATCCCTTGTTTGTTAGCTCAGGTCTTCCCACACCTTTGTTGTTGGGCCCTTCATTAGCACGTTTTCATTTGAACCATCTGGGTTTTCTATTTTCTAATGGGACTTCTATTTTCTATTGGGACCCATACAAGAGTCTACAACTTCATATTTGGATTTGACAATTTTGGAAGGTCCCAACTATGAATCTGTTCTTGTTAATATGCTAGGGAAGTTTCACTAAGAAATTAAGATTATTACTTGTAAACATTTTGCCTCTTCATTGTTACATTAAATTTCTTGTGACAGGAATTGCTGTTTTGGATATGCATGTGTGTGTGTATTCCTTGTAGTTACTAACACAGTGCCAGATATATAGCAGGTGGTAAAAAATAACCCTGTAGTACTGAAGGACATTTCTCTTCAGAACAGTGAACGTGATGGTTTACTCCTGTGACATATTAAAAGCTTTGCAACTATAGCAGCTTTAGTTTCAATCTGTACAATTACTTGTTAGGCTTTAAAGGATTTATTGCTTGTGAAAGGTGCCAAAATAATAGCACTGAGGAAGAAAATCTCATAGTCTCACAACAGACTGTGACTGTCCAAGCTCTTGCCAAAGAGCCCAATGGAGCTGATTGAAAGATTAGCTCATTTTCAACTAAAATTTTGATGTTCTGGGAAACTGGGCAGTTTACCTCCCCCTCAGGAAATTCTATGAAGGAACTAGATATAGTGTTTTATTTTTCTGAGGAGTCTCTCATACAGCCTTTCTGCTTCATCCTTGAATAGACTTGGCCTTTTTAAGAAGGAACAGTTAATTAATTTCATGTCTATACTTTTGTCTGCAAAGGAAGATGCTTGTCAAGCAGGCAGCTTGGTCAGCTGCTGAAATGGTTTGTGACCTGGATAATTGTAAACAAGATCCTGATATAACATGTTAGCACCTAGCACACAAAGTACTTAAATGCAACTCTAGACATAAATATTTAATCTTCATGAGGGCAGAACTGGTAGTCTCTGTGTGAATTACTGGGCAAAGAGCTCTTGGAACCTCATTTTCTTTATCAGTAACGCAAATGATAACACCACCTACCTTGTGGGTTTATTGTAAGAATTATTGACATTTACAAAGCACCTAGAATGTAGCACCTTAACAAATGATAACAAGGAGTACTGATAAAAGCTAGATTAGAATGTTCTTTTAAACTTAAAATGATTAGAAATAATTAGTATATTTACTTGGACAGTAGTATTTTTCTGTTATATCCTGCTTATTTGCAAGTAGGCCAGGGAGGGGTGGTGTGAGAAACAGAAGAGAACATCTCATGGGTTTTACCAAGTCAGTGTTAGGGTGTTATTGCTTATTCACTATTTCAAAAAGATTTTAGGCTTTTGTTAGAGTTTTGACATTTTATCTTATATGTTATCCTTGAGAATATTTTAATAAGAAAGTCTGAAAACATTTGTCAGTATTCCAGTGTTATTAGCTCATCAGAAGTATTTTGATCAATTGAGATAATTGGATGCTGCACATTATTTTATGCACAATGAGATTGTACTCTGTTCCTGTCACTTATGTGACATTCATTGCCACTAGTCTTATTGTTCCACTTTCATACGAGAATACATGACTAAATTTTTGTTCATAGGAAAAATTACAGTAAGTGTGAGATGAGCACTGGAAAGAGGTTATATAAGAAATCCAACCAGAGGGGAGATGGAGGAAAGGTGTCATGATATAGTGGCGTAAGTACTGGAACTGAAGCTGAGAAGCTGGGATTCTGCCAGTGACTAGTTGTGTTACTGTATTAGTCAGAATTCTCCAGAGAAACAGAACCAGCAATATATGTCTATATCTAGGAAGATATGTATTATAGGATATTTGCTCTTGAGCTTAGATCTTTGTGAAAGCTAAGCCCCATGATCTGCTGTCTGCAAGCTGGAGACTCAGGGAAGCTGGGGGTGTCATTTGAAGGCCTGAGAACTAGAGAGCTGATGGTGTTGGTTCCAATCTGGGGTGAAAGTCTGAGAACCAGGAGCACTCAGGGCAGGAGAAGATCCATGTCCAGCTTAATCAGTCAGGCAGAAAGCAAAACCAACCCACCTCTGCCTTTTTGTTCTGTTGAGGCCCTCTGGATTGGATGGTGACCACCAAGTTTGCAACAGGGCATCTGCTTTACATAGATCACCAATTCAAATGCTGATCTCTTCTAGAAACACCCTCATGGACACATTCAGAAATAATGTTTAGCTAGCTGTTGGGCATCCCATGGCTCAGTCAAGTTGACACATAAGATTAAGCATTATGGTTAATTCAGGTAAGTCACTTAAATTCTCTGAGCCTTGGCTACCTTGTCTATAATAAAAGGATATTGCTCTTGACCAGTTTGAAAACTTGGTTACCGATTCATTCTGCATGGCTGGTATACAAATAAAGATTAACATTTATTTGTTTAATTCTGAAAGTACTTGCTCAGTGCAGAAAATCTGAAAAACCAAGAAAACATTACAGCTTGCTCCCTTTACTTTCATCTATATCCTTCAGAGGTAATCACTGCTAATATTTTGGTACATGTTCTTCAGGTTATATTCTGAGCATACTATACTTTGACATTGAAATTACTTCTTAGTTGATAATTAGATTAAAAAAATCTGTTAGTTTGAAAAAATAAGAATTACAATTTTCCCTCCTAGCTATTACATACATTTAAGATCACATTCTGTTGGAAGCAATGATACATTCTTCAAGGGCTAGGTTTCCCAAAAGTGAATCTAATATTGGGATTTCTGAGCACATCAAAGGTTGGCAGTTGCTCTAGGAAGGTATATTTTTGGGAAGAAGGTTCTTGAAAGAAGGCTACTTACCCACCCACAAGTGGGGACTTTCTTCATAGGGTTAGATTGCAATCTGTTCACCAAGGGATAATCAAGCTCCACTAGGTGGTAGCATTGCCATGTGGCCCAACGAGGCAAGCTGCAAGAAACTGGCTGAAGATTATGTGAATATTAAAGACAGAAGTTTGGACATGAATACCAGAACTGCTGAGGGCCAAGCAATAGGTCTTTTGACTTAGCACTTTAGAGCCAGCTGAGGGCTGGTTTGGAGGACTGTGACATCTAACACATGTATGCTTTAAGATGTATTTATAAATACACACACACACACACACACTAGACTCTTGGAATTATGCCATCTGGGAACCAAACTAGAAGAGCAAATTTCCCTCAAGGAGGTAAAAAATATAACATATAATATGATAATTACATAGTGCACACAAGATGTGTTTTGAACTTTACGGAAATAAACCTTTCAGGCTCAAGTTCTGGTGCCAAATAATAATAATAGCCAGAAGAGAACTATGTCTTGTGGTTTTCTTATAATCCCTTCCAGTTCCTCACACACACCAAATTATGCTGAAGAAAGTGGGGACAACACATACTTTTCAGGGGAAGTTTAGTAAATTGAACTCTGGATCAAAACACTAGCAAAACAACATTGAAAAATCACAATATTTAACTTCCCTTTCGAGTACTCATAAACATTAGGAAAGAATGAAGATACCCTCACTTAAAAATTATTTTAACAGTTCCATGTTTGAATAACAATTAGAGCTTGGTTTTTCTCAGACTTCATGGATTTTACTTTCAGACAAGTGTTTTTTAAGGGTCATTCAATGCTTTAGTGTGTTCTTTATTCTTTACGTATCCAAGAAATTTTTTCTTTCTCATCATTTCTTTCCCCATAATGATATTTATTTTCCCTCTGTACTGGAAATAAAATAGGTGGAAAGGGAGGAAAATTTTTGATTCCGTTTTACCGTATTTCTTTGTGATAAGAAGATAATAGTGGAATTCATTCACACTGCTCAAAGTAGAATTAAAACATGCCACATATATCCAACTGACATTATACATTGACACCTAGAAACTGTGCAGGTAGGCGGTGGTTGGTGTTAGAATAAGAACCTTTAATTTTCCTTTTCCTGCCTTTTTCCTTGGTTTCTCTTGATGTAATATGCCCCTAAGGTGGATGCTTCATGGAATTTGCGCTAATATTTGTGACTCCTCACAAACTGTTTAGATTTGTGAACAGATTTTTTACTTCCATTTGCCTTTGCTGACTATACTAACCCTGGGACATTCCCATTCAAAGGAGGCTCTACAGTTCAGGTGGTGGCAGTATGGACTCCAGAATTCTGGATTTGCTTTGAGGAAAAAAATAAAACAAAAACCAGGAGTAATGATTTGTCAAAAATGTGGTGATCAATTTGGAAGCAAGCAACCATAAGCATAAATATTGTCTCTTCAGATTAAGGCCAGAGCAGGCACAAATTGTCCAGCCATGCCTTCATGCCATCAGTTTTGAATGATAGGAACGGAGTTTTCTAAGAGTTGAGCTATAGTGGCCCCAACTCTCAGTAAAGTGTGTGTATATTTGTGAGAGGGAAGACTTAATGAGGAAGCTAGGTTTGTGGGACTAATTTCCTTTGAGTCTTCATTTAAAATTGATTTTAAATGTGATGAGCTTTTGCGGGAAGTGAAGGAAGACAGGGAGTGAAAGGTTAATTGCTGGGAGTAGATATATTCAAAGGCAGTATTGTCACAGGACACTTGAGAGTCAAATTTAGATCCAGATGAGATTTGAGGTATTTTTTTTTGGCCATTTTCCTTTTTTTGCATTGAGAACCTTTTTAAGCTATAGTCTGGATCTTGCTTTTGTAGAAGTTTGAAAAAATTCCCAACTCTGATTAACCTCACCAAAGGCGTTTGAAGGCTACCTGAGATAGCATAAAATTTTCTGTGCTTATTACTCTAAACTTAAAAAAAAGTTTTTTTTTATTAAGTGGTCTCTATGCCCTGGGGCTTGAACTCATGACCCCAATATCAAGAGTCATGGGCTCCACTAACTGAGCCAGCCACATGCTGCATTCTAAACTTTTTGAACAAAACCAAATATAAATTAATAAGAAAACAAAAGTATAAAATATTTCTGGTCATATTCAACTTATTTGATTCTTTGGGTAAGGGATTTTTTTTAAGACTGGCAAATATTGTTTTACCCTGCCGTAGTTTAAGAAGAGTAACTACAACATACCATTCACTCCTTTGTCCATGGATTTTCACTTTTTTTTTGTTTTTTTTAAGATTTTATTTGACAGAGAGAGACACAGCGAGAGAGGGAACACAAGCAGGGGGAGTGGGAGAGGGAGAAACAGGCTTCCCGTGGAGCAAGGAGCCCAATGCGGCGCTCGATCCCAGGACCCTGGGGTCAGGGCCTGAGCCGAAGGCAGACGCTTAACGACTGAGCCACCCAGGCGCCCCTGGATTTTCACGTTTTTAAGAGAATGAGAGCACTATAGTATTTTTTTTGCAATCATGGTGGTCTCTTTCCCTCTCTTTTTAAATTCTGAAGAATACTGTAGCTGCCAATGGTAAAATTTCTGGAAGTAGAGATAGGCTTCCACATAGGATTACTTTGCAGTAAAGTTGGAAATCTGAAGCACATGATTTAAATGGTTAAGCAGTGCTTGCAAGCCATGATATCAGAGGAAATAACTGCTATTAAGTGAAAGCTGAACAGCAGTGTACAGGCGAAAAAAATTTCCTCATTTTCACCAGCTAATAATCAAAACAGTTTGATGCTAGCCAGAAAGAGCCAAAAAATATGGAAACAATTATTGAATTAAATGAAATATCACAAAATTATGTTATTTTGCATTTTGAGTTTTTAAGGTAAAAGATTTTGATGAAGATTCTGTTATGTATTGACCAAATAAAAAGGTTGGGAGTGGTTTAAAGGCAAATGTATGAAATGTGATATCTTAAGATACCAGTGGAAAAATGTATGGATTATTCTTACTTACACGCACAGTACTATTTTTAAATTCTACTGCTGACTGCCTTTATCATTAGGTTGGAATAATTAATTCTATGATGGAATAAAAAATGGTTTCACTGACAAGAAAAAGATACCTTATGAGTCTGTTTGGGGGTTTGATCAAATGCATATAGTTTGTCTTAAAAACTGATGGTGATTGTCATTAAATCTTAAGCTCTGTTTTTACTTTTATATTACACACCCTAACTGCATTAACACTACAATAACAAAATCACGTTTCCTGCTATTTTAAGAAATCTGAAATGGTGATGAAAGACATTTCCTACCACTGATGTCAGTGGTTATTTAAGATGGCAATGAAATGCTTTCTTGTCACTTTCCTATGATGAAGTGTTCTTGATCAGATTGTGTTAAATAAAATGGCTGCCATCATATTAGATGTTCTTTCTGAAAACTAGGTTTTCATTACTCTAATAACGTTAGCAGAGCAATCTGCATTATGTTTGGCATTAGCTCTTGAATGACTGCCTTTAAATAGTATATTTAAAAAAAATTGGATTACCTTAGTTTTCTGTATTAAATATGTATGTTTTTGTAATATTAATAAAAACCCACTTTTCATTATTTGAGATAAAAATCAGTTGCCCACCCTGGATCCCGAATTTGTTTTGTTAACTGCGACTACTGGTATGAGTTTTTTTCCCCTGAATATCAGACCCGTACTTAGGTCATATCCATAGGACATAAAGCGAGTCAGAAACTTCTAGATCATTTTTTCTTTTGATTTGAGATATAAATAGAGAGATGCATGATGGTGCTGTGTTTTCTCTCATTATTCTTGATATTTCCCATTACCCAGTTAGCTGTTCTCTTTATTCCCTTAAGTGCATCTATATTCTGGGGAAGGTTGGGAGAGAATAAAAAGAAATGAAGACTATAGAACAAGAAAAAAAGATTGCAGCATCAATTCAGAAGTGGAGAAGCAACCTTAACATTGGAATAAAAAAAATTTCCCTGTATATCAAATCCTAAATAAGGCTATTGATATCAAGTTGAAGATACTGTAGTTAGTTGAAAAAACAAGTCACAGATATATCAGAGATGGTATCTACTTTCTCTATTGTTGAATCTAGGCTTGATAATATGACTTACCTTGGTTAACAGAACACTGGGAAATTTGATTCAAGCAGAGGTTTGAGGAGCATTATATGTTGGAGCTTACCTTATCTTGGTGTTTTTTTTGGAACTCTGAGACCGCTGTATAAAGAAACCCCAAATTTCCTACTGGAGGATGAAATACCACATGGAGCCAGAGACAAGCTGTCCTAGGTCTGATCTCCTTAGACCGACAAGCCTGCCAACCCTCAGACATGTGAGTAAGCCATCATAGATTATTCAGTGCCAGCCATGCTAGTGTAGACCAGAAGATCTACTCAGCCAACCCACAGAATCATAAGAAATAAAAATGTTTGTTATATCAGGCATTAAATTTTGGGGTAATTTTGTATGCAAGCAAAAGCTAATTAATAGAAATATAAAAACAGACCGTTTGTTATTAGATGTAAGCTATCCTAAACATTTTATTGTTGTTGCACATAAATTTATTTTTGAAAAAGGTGCTTTGATGGAAAACTTAGTTTTAGCTTTCACGAACTCACTGTAGCTTGGATAGACCACTCTATACAGACTCAGTGACTTGAGTCATTCTAGTTCAAAACTGTACATTTCTCTTGAATTCCTAGGTGCTTTAGATAGCTTTGTAAGAATTGATTGCAATACTTTGTCAAGGTATCATCACATTTTCTATGTCTTTTCATTTCAATTTTGCCATTTTGTTTTTATACCATTATAAAAATGTATACTTGAGAACTTTTGGGAACCAAACACATTAGCTATTGCTAATTTGATGTGACACATTGTAGATGTAAGCAATATTAACACTAACATGTTTTTCACATTCTGTTGGAATTTGTACCAAACCCTCGAAACTGTCCAAGAAAGACTTTTGCTGTATTTATTGTCAATAAGAATTATATCTCAGGTGTGTGTATAGAGTACGTCTTCCTTCCATCTACTTGGGAATAGCCAGATGACAAATTCATTTATATTTGAATAAATGCTCTCTATTTTTACAACTAATTGACATAGGTTGTTGACTGAATGTGAGACTGTTGGAAAAATCAAGAAACTACAGTGCTTAGAAATATCGTTATTCACCTTATGAATATGTTATTCATCTTATTCTATGGCTTTCTTACCTATTGTTGCAAATTTGTCTTGCCATTTTGATCAAGTACATGGATTTGGTTCCTTTTGAATAGGGTCATTTGAACGCTCATATTTCAGGGATGGCCAGGATGACTTTTTTTTTTTTTTTTTTTAGTCCAAGATGTTCAGAGCTGCAATCTGTTCTTTTGGACACAACTTTTACCAGATGATCCAGATCTTTGTAACCAACTGGCTCTATAATGCTCTTTGTTAGAGAATCAGTTTTGAAATTGCCATTTAAATCTGGAAGAGTTACCCATCCAGATTAGTAACAACTTGGCATTTCCAAGGATCAAGTATAATGCATGCTAAAAATCATTATTTTGGGGAAAGTAATATGGAGTGAATAAAGTAGAGAATCCTTTCTCAGAAATGAGAAATATGAAAACATAAAATTTCACATATTTAAAATATGGCTCCAGATTTTATTAATAGTAATTTCAAATTAAATCCTTTTGTTGTATATCAAGGCAGCTGAGAGGACTGAACAGCCATACTTAATGGATATAATGGACTCACAAATAGGAACTCTTTTGGCATGGAAGGAGGCAGGTCCAATTAGATCTGGTTTCGTGTTAAAGACTTTATTTTTCTATGGTAACATGTTCCTGTCAGTTTTGTACGAAACAAGGTAATATTTGCTCTGTAGTAGATGTAGACTAATTCTATTGCCGTTTTGCTAAAAAGAAAGAATGATTTACTTTTGGTGTAAGTGGTGAGATAGTGTGTGGTAATTCTTTATTAAGAATGGATAAGAGTGAATCTTTCACCGGTGAGTATACATCATACACTTCCTCTAGTGCTGATATAACAAATTCCAGAGAATTGTCCATGGAAAAAAAGTAGAATTTAGAGCTAGGTAATTTGGCCCTGACCTGCTGATTTGTTGAGTAGCCTTCAACAAATCACTTAACCTCAGTTATAACACGCCTTAAACTACTTAGATAGAAGTTCCCATGTTTAAAACAGTATCAGACTAGATTTTTATTTTATACAATACTCAGGGGAAATTTTGAGAGCATTACATAGAATGAGAATTTGGCACAATAGTATTATGGATATTGGAACTAAGTGAGCATGTTCAGTTCATATTTCTACAACATTTTTTGAGTGCTGGAGAGACTAGGTGCCATAGAGAGAAATGAATAAGGATTCTTAGCAGTCTTCCAATTAAAGTAAAAAAGAATCCCTTATGTGGTTTTATATCAGTTTGTATCCCCAGTGGGGGATTCAGAGATAGTAAAAAAAAAAATGAGGGGCACCTGGGTGGCTCAGTCGTTAAGTGTCTGCCTTCGTCTCAGGTCATGATCCCAGGGTCCTGGGATCGAGCCCCGCATTGGGCTCCCTGCTCAGCGGGAAGCCTGCTTCTCCTTCTCCCACTCACCCTGCTTGTGTTCCTGCTCTCGCTATCTCTCTCTCTCTGTCAAATAAATAAATAAAATCTTTAAAAAAAATGAAACTATCATTTAAAATGTCTCCTTTCATGGATATCCTGCTTTGGATGTGTCTGATTCTGGGATAAATGCCAGGGGATGGCACTGAGGTGACACAGAACTTTACAGTGTCAGACTCATCCACCCCGGATGCCTAAAGTCAGATGCAGAGGAACCTGAGGGTTTCATGTAGCCCTTTGGAAAGACAGTCATTTTTGAGAGGTGTAAAAAATCTCTTTTTGCCTCTTGTAAATCATTTATCTCCTAGATTCTCAAATCAAGATGTGATGATAGGATGATATCAGATTGTTGTTAGATTAGACATTCGAATAGGCTGTGATCGGAAATGTGTAAGTTAAAATCCTGAGGCCTTGGCTGATACTATACTGCATGGAATTAGCCTGGTGGTTCTGGAAGCCTGTTATAATTTCATCTCAATCATGTGGAAGAAGCTTAGTGAAGGAAACTGAAAACACTTACAGGTTCTTTGAGTTATTCCACAATTCTTTACTGTGCACCTACTTTGCGCCAGGCACTATGCCTGCTTTGGGGATATGGTGGTCCAAAAGACAAATGCTTAATGATACTGCTGCTACAGTAGGCAGCTGCCCTTCTGAGTAATTGTTGTTACTGTTTTTAATAAACTCAGGTCATGTGAAATGTAAACATTCTTTATATTGGCCTTGATGTTATAATGCTAAGCTTCAACAAATATTGCAATCTGAGGTGGACCTAAAATATCAACTTATTTTATTTGTTCATTAAGTGTTCATTCAATTAAAGTTTAGTTTGAGCCCATTTTTAAGTAGTGGGCACTTTCCCAGTGAGTTCACATTGAATTTGTCCTGGGATTAGCATCTGTAACTGCTCTCTGAAAAGGTTTTTGCTGTAATGAGACTGCTCCTGAGACTGTGACCAGCCTGAAGTATTTGTTTTTACTTGTTCTTGCTGGTTTATTTATATCTTCCTTGGCATCCAATAGGTGATTTGGAACCATATATTGTTCATTATTTTTTCCATACTCAATCCAACAGAGTCATCTTATTGTAGACAACATTCATCAAGCATTTATTGTGCACTTGAAATGCTTTGCCCTGGGGAAGGCATATAAATCTGAGATGTTTGTTGGTGGGAGACCTCAGTTCCTTCCTGTGGAGGCCTTACTGTAGGACTGCTTGAATGTTTCCATGACATAGAGGTTGGCTTCCCCCAGAGAGAATGATCCAAAAGACACCAAGGCTGAAAACCTAGTATTTTTTATGACAGCCTAGGCAGTAATGCACTTCTCTGGTATTCTCCTGGCATCATGGGTGAGCCATGATAGTGTGTGGGAGGAGACTACACACTGTGAATACCAGGAGGTGAGGATTATTGGAGTCATCTTGGGGACTGGCTACCACACCAATCTTCAAGGATGGTTAGCATCTGTGATTTGATGCTAGTCCCTGGAGCATTAACTCACTTGGGCTCTGGAAACTACCACTGATTATGTGGGCCTTTGAATTTCATGTTATACAGGTGTCTGTTAACAGTTACTGTTCCTGGAGTCATGTGGAGTAACAAGATGTTAGCAAAACACTGGATACAGATGTTTCTTAATTCAGTGTCACTGATGAATTAATTCTAGTGGTGTCACTGACAGTTAATAGGTTTCAGGCAATATCACAGAAAAAAACGTATTTGCTGTTAAACATGGGGATTACAAAATAATTGTTCTTTCTAATAGTGTCACTGAGACATTCTCATGGGGCTCCAAGTGGCAGTCTCTTTCCCTGGAGGCTTGACAATTAGCCATTTACATAGATTGGCCCATATTGTTTGTAAAGCTCTAATGTGAATTTCAAGCATATTATGCAGTGGGCCATTTAATACTCAATACCATGAGCATCCTCCAGATCCTATCTCAGAAAAGCGATGAAGCCAGTAAGTATTTGGGACTTGAGGTCTGAAACCTTTGTTGAGCAGGGAAAGTGGATGTTAATGATTAAAAGTTGATGCTCATTGTATTTACCAGATAATAGTATTTTACTAATACTTTCCCATTTCTGTGGCTGTGTCAAAAATAGTTTAGAAAGAGGCTATAAGTCTTCTTAATTCTAATTAGCCCTCAGAGCCACCCACGTAAACATTATCACTTAAGTACAATGTGCTTATTTATATTAACTCCACTACAAGATTCTGCATTGAGTCTTTTAATCCCCTTGTATATAAAATCTTAGGGCTGTTACTATTCTAGTCCAATCATTTGCCTTTTGGTATTAGGTATTAATATAGTTCAGACTAACATAGCTCAGACTTTGCTGCTTATTGGGTTTTGGCATCTGCATTTACCCATGTGGGATCTGGCCCTTTTCTTCCAGATTGTCATTATGAATGAGCACTGAGTTAGTGGTGTTTATAGAGTATTTTCTGCCTATAGAGCATTTGCGCAATCCAAATGGTTATTAGCCTTCCCATTTAAAGCAAGACTTTCCATAGCCATTCTGACATCCTGAGTCCACAGTTTCAGTACCAAGCTTGCTAGAGTCTAATGCACTTATAGTATTTTCTATAGTTTGTCATTTGATGAAAGCAGAGTTACATTCATGCACCAAAGTCCAAGATACAGAGATTGTTGAGTATATATATTTAATCTTCTTCCTATAACTCATATTCTCTTAATCTGTGTAGGCATTCCATCACTTACAACCCCTTTGTATATAGCTATAATGGTCTCTTCTTTATTCTGTTTTTAACCTAGGCCCTGGGGCACATGTTCATCAACTTATATTTGTTATGTAATACAAAAACACATTCAGTTTCATCTCCTCATAGTCCTCCCAATAACTTCCTTCCATTCTCTCATCAAAGACTATACGCCCTCCTCTGGGGGGATACTCCTTTTTTCAATTTCATTTTTCTTGACTGCTGTCATATCTGTTAGATTTCTGTCTTAAGCAGTTTTGGAAAAGGGCATGCAAGGGAAAACTGGGGTATGTTTTCAATATTGGGGATCTGAAGACCTTGGGGGCCTGGAAACTCTGAAAGAGTAGGAATAGGGCATTAAGAAAGTCAGAAAGCATTTAGAAAAGTTTGGGAACTTTGATATGGGACTACACCCGTAAACTTCTTCAGCTCTTTCACATTCTTATGATATGTATTCTCTCTTTCCCAATTCCTCTGAATTGGCAGCACCTCCTTTTCCTTTTATCCCTTACTCCTTTGTCCTTCCCCATGTACACTCAGATCCCTCAACCTTGAAATAGTCTGACCCTTGTTGCATTCATGCACAAAGGTCCAAGATACAGAGATTGTTGAGTATATATATTTAATCTTCTTCCTATAACTCATACTCTCTTAATCTGTGTAGGCATCCCATCACTTAGGATGTGCCAGTGTGTATCCCTCAGTCTGTACCAGTCTAGCAATAGAAGTGCAGAGGCCAAACTCTAATAGATTAGTTACTTAGCTCCCTTGGTCATATCCAGATTCCTTCTGCTGGTAGAAGAGAGGGGAACCACTAGGAGTATTTCACACAAATTATTCTCTGTTTCTCACTGGGCTGTTCACACTTAAGTAGCTCTGGGGCTCTTTCACATTCTTTTAATTACCTAACCAAGTCCTTGATTTACCTATTGAATGTTGCTCAAATAACATTTCATGATTGTGACTAGACTTTTCTTTGCCTACAGCAGTCTCCCTTCAAACATTATCTCTCTATTTACTATAGCCAACTTATTTTCAATTTTTTTGAGGTTTTTGGTATATGCTATTCTGCCTTTTCACCCCTACATTTTAGTTTCTTAAAGCAAGGGGAAAATAACTTGAAATGATAAGGTTTGGGGTCACTACAAATTCCCTTTCTTTCCTTAGCTACATTCCAAATGGCCATGCCTCTGGTCTGAACTCAGAAAGCTAAAGATGCTGTCCCAGCTTTCAGGAATCCCCAAAAGGGCCCATTCCATCACTATGTCAACCCCTTGTCAGTAGTTTTCTCATAGAAAATTGATTGAATCAGAGGTTCACCCCCCCATATTCACCACTGCTCCTTTCTACCTATAGTCACATGTTAACATGTATCTGTCTTGATGCTTTTCACCTGTTTCAGAGAAAGGGGCAGTGCAGTGTAGACATTGTGTTTTGGCAATATGCGGAAAAATTTGAAACATGGCCCTGCAATTTCCTAGTGGAGGAACCATGGGTGAATTATTTATTGTCTGAAGTGTCTTCATATGCGAATTGGGGATAATACTAGTTTAATGGGGATGATTAAATAGGAATACATTTATATACCCAAGTGCTTGGAATCTAGCAGACAATCAACAAATGTCAACTTCATTTCTCGATCCTTATCTCCTCCTAGCTCAGACTCTTATCTCTTCTGGGGTCTTGTTCCATCAGTCCTAAAGCTTAGGGTCCCACCTCTCACCTACACACTCATTCTTTCATATTAGAAACTTCCCTCTCTACCCTGGTTTTTCATTTAGTTATTGTTCCAGTTCCTTTTTCTTCATATCCTAGCTTATTGAAAAGGTTGTCTAAACTTTGTCATGTCTCATTTACTACTGCATGGACCAATGATTGGCTTTTACCTTCATCTGACCATTGAAATTGCTCATACCAAGTTTCTAGTACCTGCTGAATTAAAATATAATGGATACTTTTCAGTTCTTACGTTCCTTGATCTATTTATAGCATATTACAACATTGATAATTCCTTAAAATTCTTTCCTATTTTAGATTCTTCTCTATTTCTCTGAATGCTGCCATGTTCTTGTAAACTTTCTCTTACTGTTTACCACTTTAACATTAGTATGTTAGTCTCTGCTCTTTTCTCTTCCTTTTTTCTCTCCCTCTCCCACTTTCTTTAATTTACTTCTCTGTGGGTGTTTTCTTTCTACCTAACAACTGCAGAATACCAAGCAAATGTGGAATGTCTACCAAGATAGTAGAAAAAACTGTGATTACCTAAAATTGTATGGATGAATCTCAAAGACACTGTTTTGAGCAGAAGAAGCCAGACACACAAAAAACTAAAAACTGTATGATTTTATTTACATGGAGTTTGTTAATGGGCAGAATTATATACAGTGTTAGAAATCAGAGCAGTGGTTGCCTATAGGGACATGGGGATTGACTGGAATGGTTCCTTGGGAACTTTCTGGGGTTGATGGACAACTTCTATATTTTGGCTGAGTGTTGGTTCATGGTCTATACATTTAAAAAATTTTTTGAATTGCGTACTTGAGATCTGAGTATTTCATTGTATGTAATATTTACGTCAAAAAAGAAACGGTCATTGGCAGAGACGTGGTGATAGTAAATGTTAGAAAACAAATCTTTCCTCCATATTCTCTCCCACCTCTCATAGAAATTTCAAAGTGTTCTGTATTGAGCAGGGTCTGCTTCATCTGAGGCTAATATTGACTAAGATATAAATTTTGTAGTTTAGAAGGTTGGCCTGCAGGGTATGTCCCTGAACTGAAGAAGTATGAAGGAAAGACACCTCTGTATGCTAGTCCAATGCTGGGACTGACATTTATAATGTCAGATATTTAGTTGCATGAAGGGAAAAACATTTTCTAGCTTTATATACAGTGCAAGCACTGAATTAATGGAACTGTGTGCTTGAAGTACTTGGTTTTTATATTTCAGATCTTTTCAACATAATAGAGGTCAAAGAGGGTTGGAAAGGGAAATGTGCCAACCTGCCAAATTCCATAAACACAATTATTTGAGGAAATTCTAGTAAAAATGCATTAGAACTATGAATACATTTACTGACATTTAAATTATGCCAGTAAGCTTTGATGTAAACCAGGCAAAGCAAATTTCCCAAGTAGGAAACATTCATTTGCCTCTTTAAGTAATTGAAACATAATTTCCCAAACTCAAGATATCTAAAATGTGTGCATTGATTTAGTATGCTTAGTTCAAGTTTGAGGTAATGAGACAAAGACTCTTGACTGGTTTTAATGGATTCTCTCCCTTGTGAGGATGTGTGACTTACAGATTTCGAAGTGGCCTACCATACTGTCTAGATCTCTTTTTTTTTTTTTTTTTTCCTGGAGAGAGGAGCCTTTGTTCAGTAACATCTTTCTTCACATTCAAAAGTGACAAATGATTACATATAATAACTTGTATCTCTTTAAACAGATAAAATTATATATTGTGATTATGAAAAATTCAGGATATTTATGTTTCCTGAAAGATGTTTCATTTTCTTCACATTTCACATAGTAGTTTTATTCATTTATATTCTTTGGAGCCATTCTTGGTTATTTTGTTAGTGGAATTTAGAACTATTTTTTTTTCTGTCAAGGTGCAATAAAGATAGTTCCAGGAAAATGAGGACTGAGAAACAATTTTCTGGTTCAGTCCTTCTTTTCCTTTATTCTAGGTGTCTTGTTGAAAGATTTGTATCCAGGTTAAATTTTCTTCCTTGCTATGCTGTTTTTGTCTCATCATAATATTACCTTACTACACTCTATTAAAGGCAACATCTTCTGTTGCCATGGAAATGAATTCAGAGTCACAGATTTGGCATTCTGGATCCCATTTCTTTACCAAGCAGGAAAGGTGTATGTACTAAGAAACTAAACCTGTGTTTAAGCATAAACCCACATGGTAATCTCTAAAAGTAGGAAGGCCAATATGATAGATATAGAGGCCTCAAATAGACATTTTAAATATCTAGTTTATGATAAACCTTTGTGATATACAAGGTTTCTCTTATAATGACTAATACCAAATAAACCAATTAAACAATATTAGGACTTTTACTTGTTAAGATTTGGATTTATAAAGTCATTTTTATTCTGCTTAACATGTCAGCTAGCATGCTTAGTGGTGATCCAAATAAATGCTGTGTGTCTCTCACTCTCCCTAATTTGCCATGACCTTAGACATGTATACATGAAAATTAATGTATTATACAGTTGTTGGGCTGGATCTCTTTTGGGCATTTTCTCTCAGTCTCTGGGTCTGTTCAGATGGCATTTTATGTGTATATATGTATATATAAATGTGAACTGAAAAAATTGATTACATAATATCCTCAGTATTTTATTGCTGCCCTCTCTTCTGTCCCTTTCTCTCTATTTTCTTTCTCTCTCTGTCTCTCGCTCTTCTAACCATCCTTCTGGAAGAAATTTAGTGAGTAAATATGAGGAATTGATGTGATCATCACCACTATTAGGCTTAATGAGCTTTTGGTTTTGTCCTTCCTCACGCTGTTCTACAGTTCTACAGAGCTGGTGCTGTGCATACAGATGGGCACTTGGCTAGCAGAAATATACTTTATGTACTTTATTTCACATATCCATGTATACACAATGCACACAGAGACATGGTTCACAGTTCCCTGTCACAGGAAATGTCATGCAATATATTAATCATAAACATCCTAAAAATTGGACCTGATCTCTTTAATATCCTATTTGCTGTTGCAATGCAAATATTTCCTAACAGAAATATTCAAGTTTGCCAAACTAACATAGTGATCTCCAGCGTAACATACTGCTTTCCAAGTATTCTACAATTTTATGATACTAATGTCATGTCGCCAAACTTGGCCACCAGGCTTGTTCCAAATGTTGAATTCTTAGCAAAAATGCTTTTATAATAGCTCCCATTCCCTTGCCCAGACTCTCAAATCTGTGAAGTGTCCAAATTTATTATTAATTTTTTAATGCCTCTCATTGAGTCCTCTAATATAGAACTGTTTGAAATCCCCTCATCTTTTTAGCCTGTTTTGTTTTGATTCATTATCTTTTGTTTATTTTGTTTTATGCAAATTATTTTGAGACAAAAATAAGGATTCATATTTATAGTATTCTTTCTTACCACTGTTTGTATTTTTTTAGGGTAATGAGTCAATGTTTATGGGGATGGCATGTTTTTGTTCAGTGGATTTTTTTTGTCATGCACGTGTAAGACAATGATTTGTGGTGCTGATGCCCATTATTCCTCTTTTGTTCTTAATGTTCTGAATCCTAATTTAAATATAATTTTCTCCAACTTATTATGAATACAGTTATGTTAAACAACCAAAACCATATAAAATCTCTAGAAGTAAAATGGTGGTTTTTGTAGGAAGATGTGTGCATTTCTAAGTGTCTTGGGGACTGAGGTGAAAGAAAATTAAAGAATGGAGGGAAAGTAAAAGAAAGAGTTAAACTGTTTTTTGTTAGAATTAAAGTTTTATCATTTTGCTTCACTATCAGGGTTTATTGTTAATATGGACAGAGGTATATATTAAAATGTGCTATTTGCCCATTCAAAGAGTAGAGGTGCTACTCCAACTTTACCACAGAACTGAAAATTTTGACCATTAGCATTACTCCATCTAATCTTAGAAAGACTATATACTCTTGGGAAAGACTAAGAACAGTTATTTTGGTCTTAAACCACTTTGGAGCATTGTAATGTTTTCATGAAAATAGATATTTGCTACATTTATTTGGAATTATTCATTGGAATAGTTCAAGAACATGAAGCTTGATGAAAAAAGAATGACACAGAGGGTTGGCTGATGCAGGTGGGATGTCTATAGCTGGAGACAGGCTAAGGCACTGACAGCTATTGTAGTCACCAAAGATGAAGGATATAGACAAGAAACAATGACAAACTGCCTTAATCATGAGTTTGTCTCAGGCTAATTATTAATTTTTACTCTTTTATATATCTTGTATAGGGTAGTCCCATTAGTCTATGTCAGACAGTGTGGCACCGAGTATTTCTGATATCATTTTTTAAAGGGTAGAGATACATTGTAAACATCTATAAAATTTTCAGTTTTAAAATTGTCATTCATTAATTGATTTAAACCTTCCTTGAAATTAACTGTGTTTTTGGTCTTTACCAACTCCTGTGATGTTTATTACTTACCAAGTAAAATTTTATCTTATTTATCTTCAAATTACTTAGTTCTGTGCCAAAGGAACACTTCTTGGTTTTAGTGTTCACTATAATGGATCTACATTCAACTTCACTATACTTGTTGGTAATACTAACAAGTTGATAAAGTCTTATTCTTATTGATATGTGGACAGCAAAGAAAACATGGAATCCCCAGTTTAGGAGGCTACCATCACAATTAGGGAGATAACATCTAGTAATAAAATGCTAGCAAGGTATTTATACTGAGAACAAATCAATGGGTACAGAGAATTACCGAAATGAATTCAGGAGGAGAGAAATCACGGTGGATTAGGTAGAAAAGGAAGGAGTCATGGAAAAGTCAGGCCAGGATTTGCCTAAAATGTGTTTCTGACAATGTCAGAAATAAATGCTTTCATCTCAGCACAGTATAGTAACTCTTCTTTCAAGAGTCAGTAGAGTTACACCCTTTCCTCTTGCCCAGATAATTTCCTTCATCCTGAGAGCCCATTTAATTCAAATCTCTCTTCAGATGTTATCTTTCCTGACTGGAATTCAGTTTTCAAGTCTTTTATCAGCTTCTTCATCTCTTCAGTCCTTTCACTTACCTTTAGTTGGACTTTCTCCATGTTGTTGTTTTTTGAAGTATGTCAACAGACATAAAATGTAGATTTTACTTTGTTTTTTACTTTGGTTTTTGTACAGGAGAGCATGATGTGTTCTGTTTTATTTCATATGCTCCTCTTTGATTATATATTGAACTTTGATGTCTTTTTTTATAAAGAGAAATATTGGGTTTGCTCTCAGGTTCTTTCCTGGGACTGAAACTTTTATCTCAGAGTGTGCCATCTTTTATTTTTTATTTTATTTTATTTTTGCCATCTTTTAAATATAGTTTAAATTTGGCTTCTTATTTTTATAAGTTTCAAAGTAGTTCGGTGTCATCAGAAATCTTAGAGATTCCTTTTTGCACACTCTTTTGAGATTATTTATAAGGTAAGACCAATTTCAGGATTCATTCTTGCAGACCCTATTATTTATGCTTTTCTTCTATCCAAAGAAATGCTCACATCTTTATCTTCTTAACTTCTCTCTTCAGTTCCCTATCTATGACAATTCAGTCCTCCCTGCCACCTTTCACTCAAAATTAATTTAAAAGTATCTTTTGGTGTAAAACTTTGCCTAAGCCATTTTGAAAATCAGCATCTCTCATAGTACATTGTATCTAATAGTAAAGTTAAAATCAATACCGACAGTATTTGAGCCTGACTGGAGAGAGATCTTTCAGAATTTCTCAAGAGGATAGCAGCTTTGATAATGTCAAATAAGTCAATGTTCTAACGTGATAGTCTATAAAATTGGACTGACCTGATCCTGGAGTCCCGGGATCGAGTCCCGCATCGGGCTCCCTGCTCGGCAGGGAGCCTGCTTCTCCCTCTGACCCTCCCCCATCTCGTGCTCTCTCTCTCTGTCTCATTCTCTCTCTCAAATAAATAAATAAAATCTTGAAAAAAAAAATTGGACTGACCAAGGCACCCATATTCCATACTTGCAACTGGGATAGAAAATAGACAAAAATAATGATGAATAGGAAAAATATGAGCTAAATATTAAAAGAAAGGTGGAAAGTTCTCAGACACTGATGGATGAGTACTACACACTTATATATAAGTACAGGCCTGAAGATACAGTAAAAGAGAACCAAAATTTATAAATATGCAGTATTTATCTAATATCTCTAAAAATAGTATGTATTTATCTTTATTCCTGTTTATTATCTAGCCTATTAATTTTGTGGCCTGTAACTATGAGTCAAGTTTTAAAGGGATTAAAAAGACAGTTGAAAATTCAAGTCACATATGAGCGTATACTAAATGAATCCATTTGGCATCCCCTATATAGTAAGGCCAGTCAGAAAATGAGAATTAAGTAGGAGGACTGAACAGTGGAGAGTGGGATACTGCCAAACTCATTGAGAAAACCTGTCTGTAATTATTATCTGTATATACTTACCCAATATTTACTCCACAGAATTGGTGGCTTTGTGTTTACCACTCATTTAAAAGTGTTATTGCTGTATTTAACAATGAATTCTTAATCTCTGAACTAGAAGTGTTTCTCCTCATTCTCCTCTTACTTGCTTTCTTTGTAACCTGTGGCCATGTAGTCTAATTTGGCCTGAGAGTGTGTTGGTGTGGGAGTTAGAGTAATGTCAAAGTGAAAGGCACAAATGAGTATTTCTGCCTACTCTTATGGAACCCAAGAACATCTAAAATTTAATCAAAATAATTTTGGGAGTAGTGCTTCCTATATGCTCTGTTGAACAATTCTTGATGACCTGTGGTATCTGCCATTTTTCTCCTTTCCTGCTAAAGCTCAGAAGCAGGCAGTTATGTTACAGGTGCTGGAGGAGAGTAGAAACACCCTTGCTGCTTGTCAAAGAGACCACAGCTTCAGCCTGCTGTTTCCCAGTGTCCAGTGTCATTGACACTCTGGTGACTTGATGCTGGTAACTGTTGTTGCCAAAGCAGCTTATTATTGTTTTTGGTCCCTATGTAAGTTGCTGACATCAGTGTTATTTGATTATGTAGACTTTCAGATATTTGTGAAAACCATTGTGAAACTGGGCATGAATCCTTGGGGACTGAATCTGGGAGCAATCCTGAATCATTTAAAAAAACAACAGCTTTATTGAGATATAACTCACATACCACACATTTCTTTCATTTAAAATGTGCCATTCAGTGATTTTTAGTATATTCAGAGTTGTACAACCACTACCATAATCAATTTTAAATCATTTCATCATGCCAGGGCGCCTGGGTGGCTCAGTTGGTTAGGCGACTGCCTTCGGCTCAGGTCATGATCCTGGAGTCCCAGGATCGAGTCCCACGTCGGGCTCCCTGCTCAGCAGGGAGTCTGCCTCTCTCTCTGACCCTCCCCCCTCTCATGCTCTCTATCTCATTCTCTCTCTCAAATAAATAAATAAAATCTTTAAAAAAAATAAATCATTTCAGCATGCCAAAATGAAGCCCTGTACCTATTAGCCATTACTTCCCATTTTTCCTCAATTCCCAGCCTATGCAACTACTAATTTACTTTTTGTCTCTGTAATTTGCCTGCTTTGGACATTTCATATAAATGGAATCATACAGTATGTATTCCATTGTGACTTTTTTTTCCATTTAGAATAATCTTCTCGAGGTTTATCTATGTTGTAGCATGGATTAGTACGTCACCCCTTTTTATTGCTGAATAACATTCCATTGTATGGATATACCACATTTCATTCATCCATCCATAGTTGATGAACATTTTGGTTGTTTTCACCTTTTGTTTATTATGAATGATGTTGCTATAATTGTGTACGAGTTTTTGTGGGAACATATGTTTTAAATTCCTTTGGAAATATACATAGGGATGGAATTGCTGGGTCATATGGTAGATCTATGTTTAACACTTTGAGGAACTGCCAGATGGTTTTACAAAGTAGCTACATGATTTTACAATCTCACTAGCAATGTATGAAGGTTTCACTTTCTCCACATTCTCATCTACACTTAACTATTCTCTTTTTTAAAGTGGATATGAAGTGGTATCTCGCTATGGTTTTGATTTGCATTTCACTGATGGGTAATGGTGTTGAGCATCTTTTTGTGTGTTTGTCGGCCATTTTTGTATCTTTTTTGGAGAAATATCTATTCAGAAACTTTCTTCAATTCTTAGTTGGGTTGTCTTTTTATTATTGAGTTAGTAAGTGCTCTTTATATAGTCTAAATGGAAATCTCTTATCATATAATGGTTTGCAGATATTTTTTCCTGTCTCTGGGTCACCTTTTCATTTTCTTGATGGTATCTTTTAAAGCACAAGAGTTTAAAAGTTTTTTATAATGTCCAACTTAAGTAATTTTTCTTTTGTTGCCTGTGCTTTTAGTGTCATGCAAGAAGGCTTTGCCTAACCCAAGGTCACAAAGATTTACTTCTATATTTTCTTCTAAGAGTTTCATAGTTTTAGTTCTTATGTTTAGGTCTTTGATACATTTTTAGTTAATTTTTATGTATGGTGTGAGGAAGGAGTTCAACTTTATTATTTTGCATATTTGTATCCAGTTGTTCTAGTACCATTTATTGAAAAGACCATTCATCCCCCATTGAAATGTCTTGGCATCTTTTTTTTTTTTTTTTTAAATTTTTTTTTTATTCTTATGTTAATCCCCATACATTACATCATTAGTTTTAGATGAAGTGTTCCATGATTCATTGTTTGTGCATAACACCCAGTGCTCCATGCAGAACGTGCCCTCCTCAGTACCCACCACCAGGCTAACCCATCCTCCCACCCCCCTCCCCTCTAGAACCCTGTTTGTTTTTCAGAGTCCATCGTCTCTCATGGTTCGTCTACCCCTCCGATTTCCCCCGCTTCATTCTTCCCCTCCCGCTACCTTCTTCTTCTTCTTTTTTTTTTTTCTTAACATATATTGCATTATTTGTTTCAGAGGTACAGATCTGAGATTCAACAGTCTTGCAAAATTCACAGCGCTTACCAGAGCACATACCCTCCCCAGTGTCTATCACCCAGTCACCCCATCCTTCCCACCCCACCCCCCACTCCAGCAACCCTCAGTTTGTTTCCTGTGATTAAGAATTCCTCATATCAGTGAGATCATATGATACATGTCTTTCTCTGTTTGACTTATTTCACTCAACAAAATACCCTCCAGTTCCATCCACGTCGTTGCAAATGGCAAGATCTCGTTCCTTTTGATGGCTGCATAATATTCCATTGTATATATATACCAGATCTTCTTTATCCATTCATCTGTTGATGGACATCTTGGCTCTTTCCACAGTTTGGCTATTGTGGACATTGCTGCTATAAACATCGGGGTGCACGTACCCCTTCGGATCCCTACTTTTGTATCTTTGGGGTAAATACCCAGTAGTGCAATTGCTGGATCATATGGTAGCTCTATTTTCAACTTTTTGAGGAACCTCCATACAGTTTTCCAGAGTGGCTGCACCAGCTTGCATTCCCACCAACAGTGTAGGAGGGTTCCCCTTTCTCCGCATCCCCGCCAACATCTGTCATTTCCTGTCTTGGCATCTTTTTTGAAAATTACCGATCCATTATTCTTAAACCAATTTTGTTTTTTTGTACCTGTAGTCTCTTTCTTAAGGATGAGGGTATTCCTACCATAGAGGCTTCTCAGCTCCTCCTCTAAATAGACTTCTGATCAGTCTACTCTGTAAATTCTCCTAATACTCAGATTTTTATATTAACTTGCAGCAAACACTTCCAGATACTTCTTGGTTAAAGACGTTGTTGTTCTTTGCCCCCTGCATCACTCCTGTACACTGATCATTTTTTCTCCTGGTTCTGTAGTCTTTCATTCTCAGTGTACCTTGGCTCCTTTCTCACTATGCACACAATTTCATTTCACTTCCTATACTGTGCTAGCTCCCAAATTTGTAATTTCAGTCTAGACTGAGCCTCAGACCCATATTTCCTGGATGCCAAGGGTTGAAATCAAGGTCAACACAAATAAAACTGAACTGGTATCTCTTCTCCCGAAAACCTGCTCCATCTCTTGAATTCCCAGTTAAAATAATGTCACTACTGTATATATTCCTTAGTTGGAAATCCTAGAGTTGTAGGCTCCTCTCTATCTCACCCCTAGTCACCAAGTTCTGTGGATTCTGTCTTAGGACTCTAATATCTGCTCCCTATTGTCCATCTTCTGTCTTAGTTATAACTTGATCATTTTCATCTTCATTTTGCATTGGTACACCTAATTTTTCCTGGGGCGAGTTTTACTCCTTCCAACCTATTCTTCATGCTGAGCCCAGTTATTTTTCTTGACATAAATCTTATGATATTGTTTCTTCTTACAAACAGTCCAAACCTTCATGGGTTCTTACTGCCCAAAAGGTAAAGTTCAAATTTCTTTGCAGTGTGCAAAATGCTAAGCTGTCAGGCCTCTTCTTACCTTTCCAGTCCATTTCCTGCCACTTCCCCCCCTAAGCCTCTGGTTTTATTAAGCTATTATTATTTTTTTGGAATAAATTCTTCTCTTTTGTGTTTCCACTTTTTTTTTTTTTTGCACATGCTATTCCTGCTATCTAAACTGCTTTGAATCCTTCAAGATGAAGTATCACTTCCTCTAATGTTTTGCCTAACTTTCCCAGGCAATTAATTGCTTTCTGTGTTTGTGCATTTGCCTACTATTGTTGTGGCATTAACCCCATTTAATAATAATTGTTTGATCATTACAGTTTTGAATCAGAATCTATTATTCAAGTATATGATCAATAATGATTCATTTAATTATTGAATGAATAATAAATTCTTTGTCATTTTTCTGTTTATGAGGGAACTATTATTTTTATTTCACAAATTTCATGGAGAAATAAAAATGCAGATTCCAGGGAATGATAATTTAATAGACAGGTTTCAATCCAGAGAAATGTGGTCTATCTGGACTTTTTTTCTCTTAATGACATAGCGTTTGGATTTTCTTTCTTTTTTCCTGCCTTCTTTCCTTTTCTTTATTTCTTTCTTTCGAAATCTACAGAGTTTAAAATACGACACAATCTGAGCAAAGAAAAATTTTTTAGAGCTATATAAAAATTTACTTAAGTTTTCAAAAGCCCACCATGAGATGAAATTCTACCTCAGACATTTTATGTGGGTAGTTTCATGACTTTTCCCTTTGTGCTATTTAAAAGCATCATTTAAAGCAGTTCTTTACTTTTGTTTTTTGATTTAGCACTGACCATGATTTCTGAATGAGTCCCCTATGATCCCGATATGTCTGAAGCTCAATGAGTCTTATGGGCCCATGGAAATCTTGAGTCATCTTCCTTACATTTGGCATTGAAATGGAAGTGAGTTGTAAAGATGGGGCATGGTAATGACAGTAATAACTGTAACAACTCTTCATGGCAAGATAGAATGAAAAGTAATTGAATGCACTAAGTATACTTAGGATTTAAGATGCTAATTTCCATTCATTGATTAACTACAGTTTATTTTCTAGTGTTTGGGTTCAGGGCATTTTATGCCTATGAAGAAAAAATGATATAATAATTTTATTGCTTGATTCATGGAATATTTGGCAAATGCCAGGCTCATAATGAGTAGTAAATTTCCCTTGAGGAAGGAGACAATTATTTAAGCATCCTGAGTGTTTTGAAGGTAGTTTTATTGGGTTAATTTTCCCTTACATGTTGCATAAAATTTGACTGAGCATAGACGAAAATAAGACAGACTTGATCTTTAATTTGACATGTATTAATCATAAATTTTACTATGTGTCTGACCTATGCCAGGCATTGTGGTGGTTGTAAGAAAGAGTACATGACCCTAAGGAATTAATATACCAGAGAGTATGAAGAGAACATTAAGCAAATGAATTATAGCATAAAATGGCAAATCCTACAAGAGTATTATAAAAAAGAGTCTCTGGATAGGTGGACAGGACCGGGAGTTGAGGAAGCCTTTACAGAGAAGATGTCTTTGAGTTGGATATTGAAGGATGAATAGGCATTTGTCAGGGCAAAAAAGAGAAAGATTATTTCATGCCGAGAGAATAGCTTGCTTATAAGCTTGGATTTATCAAGGGGTGATATTTTCATGAAATAAATAAATTGTAGTAGGAGAAGCTGAAAAATCTAAAATTGCTGCACTGACTCCTTGTTTGTTGGAACAAATCTAAATACTTCAATAAGGCATGTAAAAATATTCTGTTCAATAGCCCCAGCAAATGTATATACATTATTGATTCTGCCTGTTTCCTACTAAAGTCCCATAGCTTTAATGACAAGGTCTCCTTAATGTGTTCCACATGTGGCTGAGGACTTTCTTGACAAATCTAATGCTATTCTGACTCATCTCTTACTTTGGACACCCCCTCCCCCGGCCCCTGCCCATCATAGTTCCCTAATTGTTTAAGATACGTCTATTTTACAGTACGAATTTCTGTGAAGCAGAGACTATGTACTTTCTATTCCTATCATTTGTAGTGCTCAGCAAAGAGCAAATAACTATAGGAAGTGTATAAATTCTTGAGAACTGTTTTTGTAGCTCTAAATAAATTTTTATAAATATTACCTCTGTATTAATTTTTATTTAGTTTGATTTTCAAGGATTTTGTGAAAACACACATAGGGAAAAGTCATGATGCCTATATTTGAGACCTATTTCTGCTGCTCATTTATTGTATTATATATATAATGTCATGGAATGGACTAAGTGATATATAGAACCCCTTCTAGTTCAAAATATTCTTCTGGAATAGGGGGAGGAGAACTCTGGATGATTTTGATGGGGGCACATGATTATATTCTCTGCTCCCGAACTCCCATACCTACCTCCTACCAGGTATGATGATTCCTATGTTCACTTTTGTGATTGATTTTCCAATATCTGTAATGATCTCAAAGAGTACTGTAAAATTCTCAAATAAAAATTAGAATTAATTCATTTAGATCTTTTGAAAAGTATCCTCAATAGTACACTCTATCTATGTAAAATCCAGAAAAGAGATCTACTAGACAAAGTTACAAGAAGAGTTGGGAAATCAGTATTCTAGGTATAAGAGAGCAATAGATGCTTAAAGAAGAAAATTTCAAAGTAGGATGTATGTGGCCAGTGCCTGTTCTGGTTTTGATTCTGGTTATCTATTATGGTATAACAACCAACCCCAAACTTAGATACTTAAAAAAGAACAACTATGATTTATTTAGCCTTCATATTTTCAGGGGCCACTGAGGAGGCATATGTTTGCTCCACAGAGTCAGCTGGGGTGCATTGATGGGGCACTGGAAGATCATTTCCAAGATGACTCATATATATGGCTTTGACTCAAGTTGGAGGGGAGCTCAACTGGGTCCCAAGACCAGGCATCTGGATTCCTCTCCATGTTGGCCTCTCTACTGGGTACTTGAACTTCATCATAGAATGGGGGCTCAGTTCCAAGAGAGAGTGTCCCAAGAGTCAGGAAGTGGAAGCTGCCAGTTTTTTTAAAGCCTGGGTGTGGAAACTGGCACTGTATTACTTTTGATGTATTCTATTGGTCCATCAGTCAGAGTCCAGATCTGAGGGGAGGAGGAACATTGACTTCACCTGTAGATGGTAGAGTATCAAGTAATTTGAAGGAATGTTTTAAAACTGCCATGTGTTTCTTCAGTGAAAATAGCCTTGTTTTTATTCTGATATTCATTCATTCACTCATTCATTTAAAAGATTTATTTATTTGAGAGAGAGAGAGGGTGAGTGAGCGAGCAAGCGCTGGGAGAGGGGCAGAGGGAATCCTAAGCAGACTCTGCATGCTGGCATGGAGCTTGATGCAGGGCTCTATCTCAGGACCTTGAGATCACGACCCTGAGATCGTGACTGGAGCCGAAACCAAGAGTCAAGGCTTAACCAACTGTGTGATCCAGGCACCCCTGATCTTTATTTTCATTATACAAAGGTCAAACAATACAGAAAATTTCTAGAACTCATTTGATATGAAATTTGGAAAAACCCTTGGTCTGCTTTAGTAACACTATCCTGTGTCTAGTCATCTGTCTGGTCATGTCTACCTTAAGGCAGTCTTGAGTTAGCTAACCACACATTTGTGTTTTATAAGAAAATATCTATATTTGAGATTTAGTATGTTAATTATTTGTTTCCTTTCAACACTTTTGTTAATTCCAATGTAGGCTTGGAAGTGATTTTGTGTGTGTGTGTGTGTGAGTGTGCATGCAAGCGCATGTGTCCATGTGCACATATGTGTGTGCACGTGCACACACACACTGATTTTTATGGAACACTTTCACTCTTTCATTTTTTATTTTTCCATGATCCTTCACTATCTTTAAGTTAAGTCCTCTTTTCCTCCAGGCTTGCAATAGTTACTCCAAAGGAGCAGTGGAAATCCCCTTTTAGGGAAGATGATGAAACCACTGAGAGTATAACATTTCTATTTTAGAATTCAGAACCTTAATATAGGAAAAGTACTTTGAAACTCATATAGTTCAGGTATTCATCAGCCAATTACTTGAATTCCCTCCATAACATTTCCGCCAAGTAATTATCCAGCTTATACCAGAAGAGATCCAGCAATAGAAAGCCTCCTAGTCATGTGTGGTACACAGTTTCATCTTCAAACATTTCTGCATTTTCACTCTTTTCCTCTTATTGAACTAAATTTGTATCCCTGTACCAAATCTATATCTTAATGTACCAAAACTTCTAAACCCTCTTACCCACAAAAAGCCTTCAGAATTGAAAATATTTATTATGACTCGCTCTGCTGATTTTTCTTACTCTAAACAGTGTTCTTTTTTTCAACTGTTCCTCTTGACATAGTTTCAAATGACTTTCCACCTAACCACTTACCTCTGAATATATTCTGGTTTATTGATGTCCTTAAATATTGTTCAGTATTTAAGAAGAACATAATTGTTAAATACTAAGCAGTATTTAAGAACTCAGTACAGCACTCCAGAAGCAGTCTGACAGGGAATTCTTCCATAGTGTTCTTTGCTGTTTATTTTCAATTTAAAACAGGTTGCAAAGTGGCTGTTTGGAATTCCAATAGTCTTAGCAAGATCTGTTCAGTCTCTTCCTCATATTTTGTCTCCTTCCAGGTTGTGGATTTGAAATCTGGAAGAGGAGAAGAAATCTCTGTCATTTATTTTTAATGCAGTGAACACTCAATTCCATTTTCTTCTAGTCTATTCACAGTTTACCAATCTTGAAAAGTAGTGAAGCATTTAGTAGGCTAAATGACTTTCCAACTTTATCATTCTTTTCTTTGTCAAGTTCTTTGAAAGCAGTCGTTTTAAGGCATATAGGCAACATAACAGGAGACATATTTTAAGAACCTTAAAGATAAATTAGTGAAGGATTTCTTAGTAAACATACATTTTATATATTTTCAAGTGACCGAGTAACAAGTAATACTGCATAAAGAGAAAGGAAAGGAATGGTATCTGTATACTGGTTTCTGTATTTAATTATATAAATAATTGTTAAATGGCTGGTTGCCCTCATGCTGGAATATTGAATATTGAATCTGAATGTCCTTGATGTAAGATAGGATGCATAATACTCATGCTTTCAGGCTACCTTCAACTCCCCAGGTCAATTAATTTCTAATTGTTTAAGCTATTGAGTTAAATTCCCTAAGTCAGTTGTGGATATGACCCCTCAAAGAGACAACATGGAGGCAGTTTTTTCTTGCATATTTGTAATGAGTTTATTTCAATTTACTTCTTTGTAAAAGTTGACCATCCATGCATGTGATAAGGGACATATTTGGTATGTGTGTAGGTACAATGCTAAAGTTTCTTTTTTTTTTTTAATTTTTTTTTAAAAGATTTTATTTATTTTTTTGACAGAGAGACATAGCGAGAGCAGGAACACAAGCAGGGGGAGTGGGAGAGGGAGAAGCAGGCTTCCCGCAGAGCAGGGAGCCCGATGTGGGACTCGATCCCAGGACCCTGGGATTATGACCTGAGCCGAAGGCAGACGCTTAACGACTGAGCCACCCAGGCACCCCTAAAGTTTCTTTCTTAATGGTTAGTTGGTTGTGAGGGATATTTTCAGTTTTGAAAATGTTAAAATTGGTAGGAAAAGGCAAGGAAACAGAATGGTTAGTTTAGGAGTCACACTTATTAAGTATGACTGCTTGCAGTTGCCAGTCTATCTCTCCTTTGCTATACTAATGTGGTCTATAGAGTTAGCATCGATTCTATACATAGATCACATCACCAGGGCCTTTTGTGGTATGGAATGAAAAATATTATGACACTGTAACAAGTTAATCAGTTGTTATAAAACAATTTATTACTGTGCCTGTCTTGCCCATGGAATACAGAGACTTACCACGTCATCAACCACTGATCTGGAAGCCACTTCTTAGAAAACCTGCATAAAACATGTGCCTACCACTCTTCTTCAATAATGTAAATGCAGAACTAAAAGCTTCCATATTGGAAATAATGATAGAAAAATTTGGTTCAGATTAATACGAAAACTCTAGCTGATAAAACAGTTGCTATTACTCTGAGAGAAGGCCATCTTGGATTTGCCAACCCAAAGAATATGGAAGTACATCTGCTACTTTTTTGTCCTAGATGACTTTTTCCTGTTTGAAAATGGTAACTTACTTTGTAAATAATACATGAAAAAATTAGTTATATTTAACATACAAGGCATGAATCCAAGGAATACAGTTCTAGAAAGGAAATCAAAAGGCAAACTGTACAACATTTGGGTGTAACCTTTAGGGATTCCTTTGTTTCTTTTTATATATGATTACCCTCTGCATGAAACATTTGAGTTGTGATAGATTATAGATAACACTATTCTGTGAGTATGAAGCAGAGTAACTGAAATTTTAGTTTGAGGTACACAGAAATACAGAATTTGAGAGTTGAAATTTCTTGTTCTCCATACAAATGTCATTTGTGGCTCTTAAACATTTCCAGAGGTGGAAAACTTTCTAACCTGTGGCTAGTTCCCTTTTTGGGAAATTGTAGTTGAAAGGCATTTCTTACATTGGACTAAATATGGAACCCTGTTGAATTTACCTTTTACTCTAAATTTTAATCTTTCTACATGATATATATATATATTTACCTATTTTAAGATAAACATCATACATTCTTAAATGCTCTTTTACCTATTTTACCTGTATTAAGATAAACATCATACATTCTTAAATGTTCTTTTGCTAGAAACATTATTTTCAGCCATTTTTTAAATGGCAGTTTTGATTTCTATTTTACTTCTTCTGGTCACTGTTTTTCTTAAAATATGTTACTTATACTGCTGTTGGGCATTTGGGATAGTACCATGAAGAGTCAGTGATTTTCCTAACAAACTAATTCTCATTCCAGTTAAAATGAAAAAATAAATTCTAATTATTCTCTTGTAGCTCAGTGTTTATCTTGCAAAGGTCATAAGCTGGAAATAACACTAATGAGAATTCGGGCTATGTGTAAGGGAGAATTTTAACTGGAAATGAAATACCAGATCCATGCTTGTTTCTTCAAAATTTGAAGTTATAGGCAGTCTGCTGCAAAGATGGCACAGGCAGTTATCCACATATAGGGATTTTAGCCAAGTAAGAAGGACTCTTATTCTGCATCTATTTTTTTCCTTTTTAAAATTTAATTTATTTAGTTGCAATAGAAAGAGTCTCTGGCAAACAGTAAAAAATGAAATTTGTCAGACAGCTGTGGATTCAGAATTTAAAAAACACTAAAGCATAGGAACCAGAGAAGCCCTGATCCAGGACAAGAAAGAAGCACACCCCTTTTAGGGTTCTTCTCTTGGTGTTGGGATTGAAACCAAAATTTATTAGCCTTTGAGATACTCTATTGAACACTGCAAATATAGGGGAGCCAAAGTGATTGTGTTAGATAGTTTTACCTACCATACCTTCATTCAAGGATAGAGGTAGCATTGCATGGCAAAATCTGAGCTTTGTGCAGGGAAAAGCAACATATAACCACAATTATCCCCTAACTTCTAGATACTTGTAATACCTCTAATAGGAACAAAGCTTTTAATTTTATACGTCTATGTTATATTTGAAAAGAAAATCCATTAAAGGAAGGTAGAAAGGTACAAAGGAGAATGGTTGAGTTTCATTCTTCTGTATATAGCTGTCCAATATTACCAGCACCATTTATTGAAGAGACTATCTTTTTTCCATTGCATATTTTTTCCTGCTTTGTCGAAGATTATTTGACCATAGAGTTGAAGCTCCATATCTGGGCACTCTATTCTGTTCCATTGGTCCATATGTCTGTTTTTGTGCCAATACCATGCTGTCTTGGTGATCACTGCTTTGTAATATAGCTTGAAATCGGGCAACATAATGCCCCCCACTTTGTGTATTTCTTCTACTGCACTGGACCGCAGTGGGCCATTTTGCTTGAGATATTCTTTGTTCCTGGGGAAGAAATCAGCTTTATTTTGGAATATATGCATACAGTGTTTCACTGTGTTCTTGAAATAAAAAAAAGCTTGTTCATGAAAACTTCTGACATCAAACATTTAATCATTATAAGTCACTATTAATTGTCACTCCTGTGCTTTTCAAAGACCTTGATAGATGGTATTGATTACAGTCAGTAAAATATTCTCAGAGGTCTATGATGATTGAATTGTACATATAATAGTATTAGAGTTAAGTATAATTAAGTAGTTATTATGTTCTATTCCTTGATTATTATTATGTCATATGGAAAATAGATGGTAAATGTCTATTAAACAGAGCAAAATTCCATATTCCTTGCCTGTTTTTGACAAGAGAGCTTACTGGAAGTACAGGAAACCTACCTGAGCAAGCAACTGAAATTCTGGGAGTTGGACTTAACTGAAATTTTATGTAAATTGTATCTAATATAGATCTACATGTACTCTCCAGTGATATTTAGCTCCCATATTATAATATTGGACCTCCATTTTGCTCCACTGATAGGTTCACATTCAATCCAATCTTACCGAGGCATTTCCTGGTAATTGTTTCAGTGGTAGTTTTTTTTTTTTTTTATTCTTATGTTAATCCCCATACATTACATCATTAGTTTTAGATGTAGTGTTCCATGATTCATTGTTTGTGCATAACACCCAGTGCTCCATGCAGAATGTGCCCTCCTCAATACCCATCACCAGGCTAACCCATCCTCCCACCCCCCTCCCCTCTAGAACCCTCAGTTTGTTTTTCAGAGTCCATCGTCTCTCATGGTTCGCCTACCCCTCCGATTTCCCCCGCTTCATTCTTCCCCTCCTGCTACCTTCTTTTTTTTTTTTTCTTAACATATATTGCGTTATTTGTTTCAGAGGTACAGATCTGAGATTCAACAGTCTTGCACAATTCACAGCGCTTACCAGAGCACATACCCTCCCCAGTGTCTATCACCCAGTCACCCCATCCCTCCCACCCCAACCCCCACTCCAGCAACCCTCAGTTTGTTTCCTGTGATTAAGAATTCCTCATATCAGTGAGATCATATGATACATGTCTTTCTCTGACTTATTTCACTCAACAAAATACCCTCCAGTTCCATCCACATCGTTGCAAATGGCAAGATTTCATTCCTTTTGATGGCTGCATAATATTCCATTGTATACATATACCACATCTTCTTTATCGATTCATCTGTCGATGGACAACTTGGCTCTTTCCACAGTTTGGCTATTGTGGACATTGCTGCTATAAACATCGGGGTGCACGTACCCTTTTGGATCCCTACTTTTGTATCTTTGGGGTAAATACCCAGTAGTGCAATTGCTGGATCATATGGTAGCTCTATTTTCAACTTTTTGAGGAACCTCCATACTGTTTTCCAGAGTGGCTGCACCAACTTGCATTCCCACCAACAGTGTAGGAGGGTTCCCCTTCCTCCACATCCCCGCCAACATCTGTCGTTTCCTGACTTGTTAATTTTAGCCATTCTGACTGGTGTGAGGTGGAATCTCATTGAGGTTTTGATTTGGATTTCCCTGATGCCGAGCGATATTGAGCACTTTTTCATGTGTCTGTTGGCCATTTGGATGTCTTCTTTGGAAAAATGTCTGTTCATGTCTTCTGCCCATTTCTTGATTGGATTCTTTGTTCTTTGGGTGTTGAGTTTGATGAGTTCTTTATAGATTTTGGATACTAGCCCTTTATCTGATATGTCATTTGCAAATATCTTCTCCCATTCTGTCGGTTGTCTTTTGGTTTTGTTGGCTGTTTCCTTTGCTTTGCAAAAGCTTTTTATCTTGATGAAGTCCCAATAGTTCATTTTTGCCCTTGCTTCCTTGCCTTTGGCGATGTTTCTAGGAAGAAGTTGCTTCGGCTGAGGTCAAAGAGGTTGCTGCCTGTGTTCTCCTTTAGGATTTTGATGGACTCCTGTCTCACATTGAGGTCTTTCAACCATTTGGAGTCTATTTTTGTGTGTGGTGTAAGGAAATGGTCCAGTTTCATTCTTCTGCATGTGGCTGTCCAATTTTCCCAACACCATTTGTTGAAGAGACTGTCTTTGTTCCATTGGACATTCTTTCCTGCTTTGTCAAAGATGAGTTGACCATA
This sequence comes from Neomonachus schauinslandi, assembly GCF_002201575.2. Lineage (NCBI taxonomy): Eukaryota > Metazoa > Chordata > Mammalia > Carnivora > Phocidae > Neomonachus > Neomonachus schauinslandi. Next base: position 96,606,557 of record NC_058404.1, read on the forward strand.
GAGTTGAAGGTCCATTTCTGGGCTCTCTATTCTGTTCCATTGATCTATGTGTCTGTTTTTGTGCCAGTACCATACTGTCTTGATGATGACAGCTTTGTAATAGAGCTGGAAGTCTGGAATTGTGATGCCACCAGCTTTGTTTTTCTTTTTCAACATTCCTCTGGCTATGCGGGGTCTTTTCTGGTTCCATACAAATTTTAGGATTATTTGTTCCATTTCTTTGAAAAAAGTGGATGGTATTTTGATGGGGATTGCATTGAATGTGTAGATTGCTCTAGGTAGCATTGACATCTTCACAATATTTGTTCTTCCAATCCATGAGCATGGAACGTTTTTCCATTTCTTTGTGTCTTCCTCAATTTCTTTCATGAGTATTTTAAAGTTTTCTGAGTACAGATCCTTTGTCTCTTTGGTTAGATTTATTCCTAGGTATCTTATGGTTTTGGGTGCAATTGTAAATGGGATCGACTCCTTAATTTCTCTTTCTTCTGTCTTGTTGTTGGTGTATAGGAATGCCACTGATTTCTGTGCATTGATTTTATATCCTGCCACTTTACTGAATTCCTGTATGAGTTCTAGCAGTTTTGGGGTGGAGTCTTTGGGGTTTTCCACATAAAGTATCATATCATCTGCAAAGAGTGAGAGTTTGACTTCTTCTTTGCCGATTTGGATGCCTTTGATTTCTTTTTGTTGTCTGATTGCTGTGGCTAGGACTTCCAATACTATGTTGAATAGCAGTGGTGATAGTGGACATCCCTGCCGCGTTCCTGACCTTAGGGGGAAAGCTCTCAGTTTTTCCTCATTGAGAATGATATTCGCTGTAGGTTTTTCATAGATGGCTTTTATGATATTGAGGTATGTACCCTCTATCCCTATACTCTGAAGAGTTTTGATCAAGAAAGGATGCTGTACTTTGTCAAAAGCTTTTTCTGCATCTATTGAGAGGATCATATGATTCTTGTTCTTTCTTTTGTTAATGTATTGTATCACATTGATTGATTTGCGGATGTTGAACCAACCTTGCAGCCCAGGGATATATCCCACTTGGTCATGGTGAATAATCCATTTAATGTACTGTTGGATCCTATTGGCTAGTATTTTGGTGAGAATTTTTGCATCCATGTTCATCAGGGATATTGGTCTGTAATTCTCCTTTTTGATGGGGTCTTTGTCTGGTTTTGGTATCAAGGAAATGCTGGCCTCATAAAATGAGTTTGGAAGTTTTCCTTCCATTTCTATTTTTTGGAACAGTTTCAGAAGAATAGGTATTAATTCTTCTTAAATGTTTGGTAGAATTCCCCTGGGAAGCCATCTGGCCCTGGGCTTTTGTTTTTTGGGAGATTTTTGATGACTGCTTCCATTTCCTTAGTGGTTATAGGTCTGTTCAGGTTTTCTATTTCTTCCTGGTTCAGTTTTGGTAGTTGATACATCTCTAGGAATGCATCCATTTCTTCCAGGTTATCTAATTTGCTGGCATAGAGTTGCTCATAATATGTTCTTATAATTGTTTGTATTTCTTTGGTGTTGGTTGTGATCTCTCCTCTTTCATTCATGATTTTGTTGATTTGGGTCCTTTCTCTTTTCTTTTTGATAAGTCTGGCCAGGGGTTTATCAATCTTGTTAATTCTTTCAAAGAACCAGCTCCTAGTTTTGTTGATCTGTTCTACTGTTCTTTTGGTTTCTATTTCATTGATTTCTGCTCTGATCTTTATTATTTCTCTTCTCCTTATGGGCTTAGGCTTTATTTGCTGTTCTTTCTCCAGCTCCTTTAGGTGTAGGGTTAGGTTGTGTACCTGAGACCTTTCTTGTTTCTTGAGAAAGGCTTGTATTGCTATATACTTTCCTCTTAGGACTGCCTTTGCTGCATCCCAAAGATTTTGAATAGTTGTGTTTTCATTTTCATTGGTTTTCATGTATTTTTTTTTTTTAAAGATTTTATTTATTCATGAGAGACACAGAGAGAGAGAGAGAGAGAAGCAGAGGGAGAAGCAGGCTCCCAAGGAGCAGGGAGCCCGATGCGGGACTCGATCCCAGGACCCTGGGATCATGACCTGAGCCGAAGGCAGACGCTTAACCATCTGAGCCACCCAGGCGCCCTCCATGTATTTTTTTAATTCTTCTTTAATTTCCTGGTTGACCCATTCATTCTTCAGTAGGATGCTCTTTAGCCTCCATGTATTTGAGTTCTTTCTGACTTTCCTCTTGTGATTGAGTTCTAGTTTCAAAGCACTGTGGTCTGAAAATAGGCAGGGAATGATCCCAATCTTTTGGTACGGGTTGAGACCTGATTTATGACCTAGGATGTGATCTATTCTGAAGAATGTTCCATGGACACTAGAGAAGAATGTGTATTCCGTTGCTTTGGGATGGAATGTTCTGAATATGTCTGTGAAGTCCATTTGGTCCAGTGTGTCCTTTAAAGTCTTTATTTCCTTGTTGATCTTTTGCTTAGACGATCTGTCCATTTTAGTGAGGGGGGTGTTAAAGTCCCCCACTATTATTGTATTGTTGTCTATGTGTTTCTTTGCTTTTGTTATTAATTGGCTTATATAATTGCCTGCTCCCATGTTATGGTCATATATATTTACAATTGTTAGATCTTCTTGTTGGATAGACCCTTTAAGTAGGATATAATGTCCTTCCTCTTCTCTTATTACAGTCTTTGGTTTAAAATCTAATTTGTCTGATATAAGGATTGCCACCCCAGCTTTCTTTTGGTGTCCATTAGCATGGTAAATGGTTTTCCACCCCCTCACTTTTAATCTGGGGGTGTCTTTGTGTCTGAAATGAGTCTCTTGCAGACAGCATATCAATGGGTCTTGTTTTTTAATCCAGTCTGATAGCCTGTGTCTTTTGATTGGGGCATTTAGCCCATTTACGTTCAGGGTAACTATTGAAAGATAAGAATTTAGTGCCATTGTATTGCCTGGGAGGTGACTGTTACCGTATATTGTCTGTGTTCCTTTCTGGTCTATGTTGCTTTTAGGGTCTCTCTTTGCTTAGAGGACCCCTTTCAAGATTTCTTGTAGGGTTGGTTTTGTGTTTGCAAATTCCTTTAGTGTTTGTTTGTCCTGGAAGCTTTTTATCTCTCCTTCTATTTTCAGTGACAGCCTAGCTGGATATAGTATCTTGGCTGCATATTTTTCTCATTTAGTGCTCTGAATATATCCTGCCAGTCCTTTCTGGCCTGCCAGGTCTCTGTGGATAGGTCTGTTGCCAATCTAATGTTTCTACCCTTGTAGGTTACATATCTCTTCTCCCGAGCTGCTTTCAGGATTTTCTCTTTGTCTATGAGACTCGTAAGTTTTACTCTTAGATGTCAGGGTGTTGACCTGTTTTTATTGATTTTGAGAGGGGTTCTCTGTGCTTCCTGGATTTTGATGCCTGGTTCCTTCCCCAAATTAGGGAAGTTCTCTGCTATAATTTGCTCCATTATACCTTCTGCCCCTCTCTCTCCTTCTTCTGGGATCCCAATTATTCTAATGTTGTTTAGTCTTATGGTATCACTTATCTCTCGAATTCTGCCCTCGTGGTCCAGTAGTTGTTTATCTCTCTTTTTCTCAGCTTCTTTATTTTCCGTCATTTGGTCTTCTATATTACTGATTCTCTCTTCTGCCTCATTTATCCTAGCAGTTAGCGCCCCCATTTTTGATTGCACCTCATTAATAGCCTTTTTGATTTCTACTTGGTTAGATTTTAGTTCTTTTACTTCTCCAGAAAGGGTTTCTCTAATAACTTCCATATTTTTTTCAAGTCCAGCTACTATCTTTAAAGTGAGATTCTGAACTCTAGATCTGACATGGTACTAATGTCCGTATTGAGTAGGTCCCTGGCAGTCGGTACTACCTCTTGTTCTTTTTGTTGAGGTGATTTTTTCCATCTTGTCATTTTGTGCAGAGGAGAATAGAACAATGAGAGATCAAAATGCTAGCAGAGTAACAACGTCCCCAGAAAATATACTCTAAACAAATCAGAAAAGACCTGAAGCAGTGGAAAAAGAAACGGGAACAGAGGAAAAAGAAAAAGAAAAAACAGAAAAAGAAAAAGATAAAGATAAAAACAAACAAAACAAAACAACAACAACAAAAAAAACCAGAATGTGATCAAATATGATCAGGCTGGTATATAGATCAGTGCCACACACTAGATTTGGGGTGTATTTTGGTCTTTTAGAAGAAAGTGCCTCCCAAAATTTTAAAGAAAGAAAAACTTATATATGTACAAAAATAAGGGTTGATATGATGAAGGGATGGAATATAACAGTAAAGGTGGAAATTATAAAAAATTTTATAAAAGGAATTGATAAGTTGTTTGAAAAAAGAAAGAAGAGGATTTAAAAAAAGAAAAAAAAAGGGAGAGAATGTGATCAGGCAGGGGAGTAGAAAAAACCATATACTAGAGATTTAGGGTATATTTTAATCTGTTAGAAGAAACTATCTCAAAATTTTAAAGAGAGAACAACTTATATATATATGCCAAAAATAAGGGTAACTACTATGAAGGGATAGAATATGACTATAAAAATGAAAAATAAAAATGTTTTTTAAAAAAAGGGATTGATAAGATGTTGGTTGAAATAGGGAAAAAGAAAAATTCAAAAAAAAAAAAGACAGTTAAAAAAAAATTAACTTTGAAAGACAAAAGAATCATGGTAAAAAAGCCATGAATTCTATGTGCAGTATTCCCCTAGCGCTGGAGTTCTGCCGTTCTCAGTGATTGGTAAACTTGGTCTTGGCTGGCTGTTCTCGCTGATCTTCTGGGGGAGGGGCCTGTTGCCGTGGTTTCCAAATGTCTTTGCTGGAGGCGGAATTGCCCCGCCCTTGCCCCCTCCTGGCTAAGTAATCTGCTCGGGTTTGCTCTCTGGAGCTTTTGTTCCCTGCGAGCTTTCCGTACAGCTTTGGAGGCGGAGAGTGAAAATGGCGGCCTCCCACTCTCTGCCCCGGAGGAGCCAAGAACTCGGGGCCCCACTCCTCAGTGAGCCCCCAGAGAAAAGCCGTCAGTCACTCCCGTCTCTCCGGTCTCCGGCCGCACTCCGTGCTCACCCGGCCTGTGACCGAGCGTTTCTGTCTCTGGCACCCGACCCCGGGTGGAGTCTCTAAACCCCGCAGATCCCTGCAGTGCACTCCCGCGCCGCTCCTCCCGGGGGAAGAAGGTGAGTCTCCCTGGATCTGCCGCTTGTTGGGTTCCCGCTGGAGGAGCAGGGGCCCGACTGTGCCACAGATCACGGTTTATGGCAACCCCAAGCTGAGAACCCGCGCCTCGGCTCCGTCTCTGCAGCCGGCTTTCCCACTCCGATACCTGGGAGCTCTGCCGCACTCAGGCACCCCCGGTCTTTCTGTGACCCGTGGGTCCTGAGACCACACTGTCCCGGAGGGTTCCACCCCCCGCTTAGCCACCAGAGTGACGTCCCTCAGCGGAGCAGACTTTTAAAAGTTCCGATTTTGTGCTCTGTGGTTCTATCACTTGCCAGAAGCGGCCGACGGAGGCCCCACCCCCGCCATCTATCCTCCCGAGATCGCCTCGGATTCACTTCTCCGCATGTCCTACCTTCCAGAAAGTGGTCGCTTTTCTGATGAGAGAGTTGTTGCTGTTCTTTTCTTCGATCTCCTGTTGAGTTTGTAGGTGTTCAGAATGGTTTGATCCCTATCCAGCTGAATTCCTGAGAGGAGACGAAATCCAGGTCTCCTACTCCTCCGCCATCTTGCTCCGCCCTCGTTTCAGTGGTAGTTTAGCCAGAGTTTAAGATTTCTAGGATTTTTTGTGATGCTGTAAAAGTGACTCACTCTTAGTGTCAGGATGTGAATGAGGAAGCATGCTGTTGGCAGCTGTCTTTCAATCGAGGGAAGCCAGCTTGAGGATGAAGCTTAAACATGAAAAAGGGGAGAATAGAGAAAATCAAAAGAACTGGAAATTTTGCCATGAACGCAAAGCCTGATCACTTCTAGAGTGTTCAGTTATACTAGCCAATAAATTTCCTTTATTGTATAAACCAGCTTGGGTTGAGTTTATTTTTACTTGCAACTTTACTTCAATTGACTTTATTTTTACATTCTCCCTAAGACAGTGGGTGAAGGTACAGATAATTTGAGCTGTAGAGGAGCCCAGAGTATAAATGATTATTAGCCTCTCTCTTATCTGTAAAATTGAAGGAAAGGTAGTCTACAGAGATTTAGTGACTATATAGTGAGACAAACTGTAGTCTTTGCTATTGTATATAGGATTGCAAATATTAGCATAGTGAAAAGGAATTCAGAGAGCCACTAAAGGGAATATATTAGAGAACTAAATTTAGATGGATTCCTGCTTCTTCGTAACACTTATCATTATTTGATATTATGTACTTTTATTTTGTCTTTTTTCTCATAAATTTTAAGCTTCACAATGGTGGGGATTTTGTCTGATTCATTTATTCTTGTATTTCTATACCTAGAATTAGATTTGGCACAGATATTGATATGTATGAATGAAGGGATGAATTTCAAAAAAAATTTAAGAGCCTAGTTCAGATTAGGTAGTATGAATGTATGGTGGAAAATACCCAGTATCATAGCTCTTTCAGAGAATATTCTTTAGCCTGGCTACATGAGAAAAGAGATTATGGAGCTTGTCCATGATTGTGGAATGGCAGCTCTCCCAGTGCCTGGCACTTAGTGAATGGTAAATACAACTTCAGTGCTGTATGATTTGACACAGTGGTTATGCCAGAGGATGGATGGTGAGGAAATCTAGCATGCCAGCCAGAGTAGTATTGACATGACTAACCACTTGGTCCAAGTAGAATAGGGAAACAGTTTACTAAAGTGATTTGGAAGTCAGAAGTAAAACTACATCAAATTAATGTGATGTTGAAGGCTTGGCTTTAAAGTTCATGGCATAGTTGTTTAATTTTACTGGAGAAAACATAAGTACTACTAGATAAACTACTTAAATCTAGCTTGCTGAAGGTAAAGGTAGTAATGATGAGGCAAAATAAGGTCATAAAGAGATCACCAGAAAAAAAAAAAAATGTAGCCCAAAGACCCTTAGAAACATAGCTGGACATGTATAAGCATTTCGAGTATTGGTGGTACTGGGGTCTAAGAAAACTTGTTAGGACTTATTTTAAAGTTGGTGAAAAGGAACAGAGAAAGTTCTGATTTCAACCTGTATTAAAAAAAAAACAGAATTAAAAAAGCAGTGGAAAGAATTTATTAAACTGGCTGTCATGTTTAAATTTAGTTAGTAGGCTAAAGGAAGGTTCAAAACAATGGGCTACACTGTTGTAACTGCTTATTTTTACTGGGTCTGTTGGCAAAAGTCTCTCATTTCTTCACACTTACTTTTCAAAGACCCTGGAGTCATTTAGCAGAGTAACAGCTTTCAAATAATAATCTCGTGTCTGTCTCAGCTTCTGGTTCTCCCTTTCCCTTTTCATCCTTGCCCTCTTGTTGTTTTTCTTAGTTCCCTTCCCCACCTACTCCCCTACCCCAACACCTTTTTTTCTTTTCTCCTATTCAGTTTCTCTCCTGATTATAGAAGATGTCAGTTAGCTATAAAAATCATCCCATGCATGTGAAACGTGTTTAGTGATGAAGTCTGGAAATTTCACAGGGGATTCTGTTCCAGGGTGGCCATCATGCTATATAGCACATTGGTTTTGAGGGTTGGGATCAACTTGAAGGGATTGAATGTAATTAGTCTCTTGGAAACTCTGGAAACTAGGAGCTACTCTATCATTCCAGACAGTGTTGTAATAGAAAGAAGTCTTTGTCATTAGACAGACCTCATTAAAATCCTAGTTTCTTTTTTTTTTTATTAGCTATATGATGTTGGATGTGTAGCCTCAGTTCTATGGGTTTCAGCTTCCTCATCTATAAGAATAGTAATACACACCTCAAAGTATTTTGTGAAGAATAAATGACTGAAGCCTGGAAAGTGATTATTACAGTACCTGGCATTTGGTAAGATTCACTAAAGGATAGCTACTCTCATTGTTTTCTTGGGTTGATTCTAGTTTCATGCATCTCCTACCAGTGTCCAGCTCAGAACAAATAAATGGCATTGCTCTTTTGGAATCTGAATCAGGACTGAATAAAGTGTGTGCTGTTGGAGCTTCTGGGAGGAGGGATGTGCTTTTCTGTTAGTGAAGTTATTGGTGTCTGAATGGGTACCCTTCAAGTGAGTTGCAGGATAGGCTTGCTAAAACTCTCTTTTGGGTAATATGGAGGTCATACAGTAGTCCCTTCTTATCCATGGTTTTGCTTGCCACTGTGTCAGTTACCTGAGTTCATTCACGGTTTGGAAGCAGATGATCCTTCTTCTGATGTATTTTCAGAAGATCAGTAGTAGCCTAACACTTTTGTCACAATACCTACATCAGCCATCTCATTTCACCTCATTGTGTAGGCATTTTATCATCACACATCATCACAAGAAGGGTGAGTACAGTACATTAAGATATTTTGAGAGAGAAAGAGACCATATTCACATAACTTTTATTATAGTATATTATTATAATTTTTCTATTTCATTATTATAGTTGTTAATCTCTTACTATGCCTAATTTATAAATTAAACTTTATAATAGGCATGTATGTCTATGAAAAAAAAATAGCATATATGCGGTTTGGTATTATTTACAGTTTCAGGCATCCACTAGGGATCTTGGAATGTATCTTTCACAGCTAAGGGGGGGCGTACTACTTCATTGAATGAATTACATCACAGATGTACCTACACAGCAACATGGTGACCTTTTTGGCTAGTGCCAAGTGTTAATTACTTTCTTAAGGCATTAGTCATTGGCATCTTAGTTTCTTTTTCATACCTCTTTATCACGGTCATTTTTTTATTATCAGTTAAAATCTCTATGAATTCAGAGGGTTTGACTTATAATCTTGCACAGTTTACACTTGTAAGTAGTGCATCTTCTTACAGAGCCAATATCCTAATGCAGAATATAGAGTTTTTTGTTTGAAATATGTGTTGCTTTATTTTAAATTAGCATATAATGTAATATCAGGTGCAGGTGTACAATATAGTGATTCAAAACGTCCGTACATCACCTTGTGCTCATCACAAGTGCACTCCTTAATCCCCATCACCTATTTCACCTATCCCCCCCACCTCCCTCTGGTAACCAACCATCAGGTGGTTCTCTATAGTTAAGAAGTCTGTTTCTTGATTTGCCTCTCTCTTTCTCTCTCTCTTTTTCCCCCTTTGCTTATTTGTTTTATTTCTTAAATTCCACATCTGAGTGAAATCACATGGTATTTCTCTTTCTTTGACTGACTTATTTTGCTTTTTGTAATACCCTCCTAGCTACATCCATGTCACTGCAAATGGCAAGACTTCATTCTTTCTATGGCTGAGTAATATTTCATTGTGTATATATACCACCTCTTCTTTATCCATTTGTCAATTGATGGACACTTGCGCTGTTTCTATAATTTGGCTGTTGTAGGTAATGCTGCTATAAGCATCGAGGTGCACTCATCCCTTTGAATTAGTATTTTTATATTCTTTGGATAAATACATAGTAGTGCAATTGCTGGATTGTAGGGTAGTTCTATTAATAAATTTTTGAAGAGCCTTCATACTGTTTTCCAGAGTTGCTGCACCAGTTTGCATTCCCACCAAGAGTGCAAGAGGGTTCCCCTTTCTCCACATCATTGCCAGCATCTGTTGTTTCTTGTTTTACTGATTTTAGCCACAGAATATAGAACTTTATATTTTATTAGAGTATCACATACAAAAACATACTGTTACTCAAATATGGGAAATCTGAGACCTCTGAGCTTCTTTATTCTCTTTTGATGCACAGGCTACATGGCATAGAATTGGAAGGTCTTCATAGTAGATTTAGGTGCATTTTCTCAGTTCTAGGTTTCCCAAGAAATAAGAGCTCAAACTGGAAGTTGTGGAATATGGGTCATAAACACATTTTGAATTAATGTCAACACAACATGGTAGTGTTTTTCTTTCTTCCATGTTTTCATTGGTACACTTTTTTTATTATGTTAATCAACATACATTACATCATTAGTTTATTTTTTAATTTTATTTTTTTATTATGTTATGTTAATCACCATACATTACATCATTAGTTTTGGATGTAGTGTTCCATGATTCATTGTTTGCATATAACAGCCAGTGCTCCATTAAGTACGTGCCCTCTTTAATACCCATCACCAGGCTAACCCATCCCCTCAACCCCCTCCCCTCTAGAACCCTCAGTTTGTTCTCAGAGTCCATAGTCTCTCATGGTTCGTCTCCCCCTCCGATTTCCCCCCCTTCATTTTTTCCCTTCCTACTATCTACTTTTTTTTTTTTTTAAAGATTTTATTTATTTTTTAGAGAGCGAGCAAGAGAGAAACAGCATAAGAGGGGAGAGGGTCAGAGGGAGAAGCAGGCTCCCCGCTGAGCCGGGAGCCCGATGTGGGACTCGATCCCAGGACCCTGGGATCATGACCTGAGCCGAAGGCAGACGCCTAACCATCTGAGCCACCCAGGCGCCCTTTTTTTTTTTAACATATAATGTATTATTTGTTTCAGAGTACAGGTCTGTGATTCAACAGTCTTACACAATTCACAGCACTCACCATAGCACATAACCTCCCCAATGTCTATCACCCAGCCACCCCATCCCTCCCACCCACCACCACTCCAGCAACCCTGAGTTTGTTTCCTGAGATTAAGAATTCTTTATATCAGTGAGATCATATGATACATGTCTTCTCTTATTGACTTATTTCGCTCAGCATAATACCCTCCAGTTCCGTCCACATCGTTGCAAATGGCAAGATTTCATTCCTTTTGATGGCTGCATAATATTCCATTGTGTATATATATATATAGATATACATACATACATATATATGTACATATACATATATATATACCACATCTTCTTTATCCATTCATCTGTCGATGGACATCTTGGCTCTTTCCGTAGTTTGGGTATTGTGGACATTGCTGCTATAAACATCGGGGTGCGCGTACCCCTTTGGATCCCTACATTTGTATCTTTAGGATAAATACCCAGTAGTGTAATTGCTGGGTCATATGGTAGCTCTATTTTCAACTTTTTGAGGAACCTCCATACTGTTTTCCAGAGTGGCTGCCCCAGCTTGCATTCCCACCAACAGTGTAGGAGGGTTCCCTTTTCTCTGCATCCCCATCAACATCTGTCGTTTAGCCATTCTGACTGGTGTGAGGGGGTATATCATTGAGGTTTTGATTTGGATTTCCCTGATGCCAACTGATGTTGAGTTCTTTTTCATGTGTCTGTTGGCCATTTGGATGTCTTCTTTGGAAAAATGTCTGTTCATATCTTCTGCCCATTTCTTGATTGGATTTTTTGTTCTTTGGGTGTTGAGTTTGATAAGTTCTTTATAGATTTTGGGTACTAGCCCTTTATCGGATATGTCATTTGCAAATATCTTCTCCCATTCTGTCGGTTGTCTTTTGGTTTTGTTGACTGTGTTTTTGGTTTTGGTTTTTGGTTTTGTTGACTGGTTTTGCTGTGCAAAAGCTTTTTATCTTGATGAAGTCCCAATAGTTCATTTTTGCCCTTGCTTCCCTTGCCTTTGGTGATGTGTCTAGGAAGAAGTTTCTGCAGCTGAGGTCAAGAGGTTGCTGCCTGTGTTCTCCTTTAGGATTTTGATGGACTCCTGTCTCACATGTAGGTCTTTCAGCCATTCTGAGTCTATTTTTGTGTGTGGTGTAAGGAAATGGTCCAGTTTCATTCTTCTGCATGTGGCTGTCCAATTTTCCCAACACCATGTGTTGAAGAGACTATCTTTTTTCCATTGGACATTCTTTCCTGCTTTGTCAAAGATGAGTTGACCATGGAGTTGAGGGTCCATTTCTGGGCTCTCTATTCTGTTCCACTGATCTATGTGTCTGTTTTTGTGCCAGTACCATACTGTCTTGATGATGACAGCTTTGTAATAGCGCTTGAAGTCTGGAATTGTGATGCCACCAGCTTTGCTTTTCTTTTTCAACATTCCTCTGGCTATTCGGGGTCTTTTCTGGTTCCATAAATATTTTAGGATTATTTGTTCCATTTCTTTGAAAAAAGTGGATGGTATTTTCGTAGGGATTGCATTAAATGTGTAGATTGCTCTAGGTAGCATTGACATCTTCACAATATTTGTTCTTCCAATCCATGAGCATGGAACGTTTTTCCATTTCTTTATGTCTTCCTCAATTTCTTTCATAGGTATTTTATGGTTTTCTGAGTCCAGATTCTTTGCCTCTTTGGTTAGATTTATTCCTAGGTATCTTATGGTTTTGGGTGCAATTGTAAATGGGATTGACTCCTTAATTTCTCTTTCTTCTGTCTTGTTGTTGGTGTATAGGAATGCCACTGATTTCTGTGCATTGATTTTATATCCTTCCACTTTACTGAATTCCTGTATGAGTTCTAGCAGTTTTGGGGTGGAGTCTTTGGGGTTTTCCACATAAAGTATCATATCATCTGCAAAGCGTGAGAGTTTGACTTCTGTGCCGATTTGGATGCCTTTGATTTCTTTTTGTTGTCTGATTGCTGTGGCTAGGACTTCTAATACTATGTTGAATAGCAGTGGTGATAGTGGACATCCCTGCCCTGTTCCTGACCTTAGGGGGAAAGCTCTCAGGTTTTCCCCATTGAGAATGATATTCACTGTTGGTTTTTCATAGATTGCTTTTATGACATTGAGGTATGTACCCTCTATCCCTATACTCTAAAGAGTTTTGATCAAGAAAAGATGCTGTACTTTGTCAAAAGCTTTTTCTGCATCTATTGAGAGGATCATATGTTCTTGTTCTTTCTTTTATTAATGTATTGTATCACATTGATTGATTTGCGGATGTAGAACCAACCTTGCAGCCCAGGGATAAATCCCACTTGGTCATGGTAAATAATCTTTTTAATGTACTTGGATCCTGTTGGCTGGTATTTTGGTGGAAATTTTTGCATCCATGTTCATCAGGGATATTGGTTTGTAATTCTCCTTTTTGATGGGGCCTTTCGTTTTGGGATCAAGGTAATGGTGCCCTCACAGAACGAGTTTGGAAGTTTTCCTTCCATTTCTATTTTTTGGAACAGTTTCAGAAGAATTGGTATTAATTCTTATTTAAATGTTTGGTAGAATTCCCCTGGGAAGCCATCTGGCCCTGGGCTCTTGTTTGTGGGGAGATTTTTTATGACTGCTTCCATTTCCTTAGTGGTTATAGGTCTGTTCAGTTTTTCTATTTCTTGCTGGTTCAGTTTTGGTAGTTGATACATCTCTAGGAATGCATCCATTTCTTCCAGATTATCCAATTTGCTGGCATATAGTTGCTCATAACATGTTCGTATAATTGTTTGTATTTCTTTGGTGTTGGTTGGGATCTCTCCTCTTTCATTCATGATTTTAGTTATTTGGATCCTATCTCTTTTCTTTTTGATAAGACTGGCCAGGGGTTTATCAATCTTGCTAATTCTTTCAAAGAACCAGCTCCTAATTTCATTGATCTGTTCTACTGTTCTGTTGGTTTCTATTTCATTGATTTCTGCTCCAATCTTTAATATTTCTCTTCTTCTGCTGGGTTTAGGCTTTATTTGCTGTTCTTTCTCCAGCTCCTTTAGGTGTAGGGTTAGGTTGTGTATTTGAGACCTTTCTTGTTTCTTGAGAAAGGCTTGTATTGCTATACACTTTGCTCTTAGAACCACCTTTGCTGCATCCCAAAGATTTTGAACAGTTGTGTTTTCATTTTCATCGGTTTCCATTAATTTTTTAAATTCTTCTTTAATTTCCTGGTTGACCCATTCATTCTTTAGTAGGATGATCTTTAGCCTCCATGTATTTGAGTTCTTTCTGACTTTCCTCTTGTGATTGAATTCTAGTTTCAAAGCACTGTGGTCCAAAAATATGCGGGGAATGACCCCAATCTTTTGGTCCCAGTTGAGACCTGATTTGTGACCTAGGATGAGATCTATTCTGAAGAATGTTCCATGGGCACTAGAGAAGAATGTGTATTCCATTGCTTTGGGATGGAATGTTCTGAATATGTCTGTGAAGTCCATTTGTTCCAGTGTGTCATTTAAAGTCTTTATTTCCTTGTTGATCTTTTGCTTAGATGATCTGTCCAGTTCAGTGAGGGAGGTGTTAAAGTCCCCCACTATTAGTGTATTGTTGTCAGTGTGTTTCTTTGCTTTTGTTATTAATTGGCTTATATAATTGCCTGCTCCCATGTTAGGAACATAGATATTTACAATTGTTAGGTCTTCTTGTTGGATAGACCCTTTAAGTAGGATATAGTGTCCTTCCTCATCTCTTATTATAGTGTTTGGTTTAAAGTCTAATTTGTCTCATATAAGGATTGTCACCCCAGCTTTCTTTGGATTTCCATTAGCATGGTAAATGGTTTTCCACCCCCTCACTTTCAATCTGGAGGTGTCTTTCGGTCTAAAATGAGTCTCTTGCAGACAGCGTATTGATGGGTCTTTTTTTTTTTTTTTAAAGATTTTATGTATTTACTTTACAGAGAGAGAAAGACAGAGTAAGAGGAAACACAAGTAGGGGGAGTGGGAGAGGGAGAAGCAGGCTACCCGCAGAGCGGGGAGCCCGATGCGGGGCTCGACCCCAGGACCTTGGGATCATGACCTGAGCCGAAGGCAGACGCTTAATGACTGAGCCACCTGGCGCCCCTCAATGGGTCTTGTTTTTTATCCAAACTGATACCCTGTGTCTTTTGATTGGCGCTTTTAGCCCATTTACATTCAGGGTAACTATTGAAAGATATAAATTTAGTGCCATTGTATTGCCTGTAAGGTGACTGTTACTGTATATTGTGAGTGTTCCTTTCTGGTCTATGTTGCTTTTAGGCTCTCTCTTTGCTTAGAGGACCCCTTTCAATATTTCTGGTAGGGCTGGTTTCGTGTTTGCAAATGCCTTTAGTTTTTGTTTGTCCTGGAAGCTTTTTATCTCTCCTATTTTCAATGACAGCCTAACTGGATATAGTATTCTTGGCTGCGTATTTTTCTCATTTAATGCTCTGAATATATCATGCCGTCCTTTGTGGCCTGCCAGGTTTCTGTGGATAGGTCTGTTGCCAATCTAATGTTTCTACCATTGTAGGTTACAGATCTCTTGCCCTGAGCTGCTTTCAGGGTTTTCTCTTTGTCTCTGAGACTCGTAAGTTTTACTTTTAGATGTCAGGGTGTTGACCTAATTTGGTGATTTTGAGGGGGGTTCCCTGTACCTCCTGGATTTTGATGCCTGTTTCTTTCCCCAAGTTAGGGAAGTTCTCTGCTATAATTTGCTCAAATATACCTTCTGCCCGTCTCTCTCTTTCTTTTTCTTCTGGTATTCCAATTATTCTAATATTGTTTTGTTTTATGGTATCACTTATCTCTCGAATTCTGCCCTTGTGATCCAGTAGTTGTTTATTTCTCTTTTTCTCAGCTTCATTATTCTCCATCATTTGGTCTTCTTTTTATTGACTTATTTTTTATATATAATATCGTTTTTTAATTATGTTATGTTAATCACCATATATTATATCATTAGTTTTTGATGTAGTGTTCCATGATTCATTGTTTGCGTATAACACTCTGTGCTCCATGCAGTACGTGCCCTCTTTAATACCCATCACCAGGCTAACCATCCCCCACCCCCTCCCTTTAGAGCCCTCAGTTTGTTTCTCAGAGTCCATAGACTCTCATGGTTCGTCCCCCCCTCCGATACCCCCCCTTCATTTTTCCCTTCCTGCTATCTTCCTCTCCTTCTTCTTCTTCTTCTTCTTCTTTTAACGTATAGTATGTTATTTGTTTCAGAGCCACACGTCTATGATTCAACAGTCTTACACAATTCACAGTGCTCACCATAGCACATACCCTCCCCAATGTCTGTACCCAGCCACTCCATCCTTCCCACCCCCCACCACTCCAGCAGCCCTGAGTTTGTTTCCTGAGATTAAGAATTCCTCCTATCAGTGAGTTCATATGATACATGTCTTTCTCTTATTGACTTATTTCGCTCAGCATAATACCCTCCAGTTCTATCCACGTCATTGCAAATGGCAAGATTTCATTCCTTTTGATGGCTGCATAATATTCCAGTGTGTGTGTGTGTGTGTGTGTGTGTATACACACCACATGTTCTTTATCCATTCATTTGTCGATGGACATCTTGGCTGTTTCCATAGTTTGGGTATTGTGGACATTGCTGCTATAAACATCAGGGTGCACGTACCCCTTTGGATCCCTACATTTGTATCTTTGGGGTAAATACCCAGTAGTGTAATTGCTGGGTCATAGGGTAGCTCTATTTTCAACTTTCTGAGGAACCTCCATACTGTTTTCCAGAATGGCTGCACCAGCTTGCATTCCCACCCACAGTGTAGGAGGGTTCCCCTTTTTCAGCATCCCCGCCAACATCTGTCATTTCCTGACTTGTTAATTTTAGCCATTCTGACTGGTGTGAGGTGGTATCTCACTGAGGTTTTGATTTGGATTTCCCTGATGCCAAGTGATGTTGAGTCCTTTTTCATGTGTCTGTTGGCCATTTGGATGTCTTCTTTGGAAAAATATCTGTTCATGTCTTCTGCCCATTTCTTGATTGGATCATTTGTTCTTTGGGTGTTGAGTTTGATAAGTTCTTTATAGATTTTGGATACTAGCCCTTTATCTGATATGTCATTTGCAAATATCTTCTCCCATTCTGTCGGTTGTCTTTTGGTTTTGTTGGCTGTTTCTTTTGCTGTGCAAAAGCTTTTTATCTTGATGAAGTCCCAATAGTTCATTTTTGCCCTTGCTTCCCTTGCCTTTGGTGATGTGTCTAGGAAGAAGTTTCTGCAGCTGAGGTCAAGAGGTTGCTGCCTGTGTTCTCCTTTAGGATTTTGATGGACTCCTGTCTCACATGTTGGTCTTTCAGCCATTCTGAGTCTATTTTTGTGTGTGGTGTAAGGAAATGGTCCAGTTTCATTTCTCTGCATGTGGCTGTCCAATTTTCCCAACACCATTTGTTGAAGAGACTGTCTTTTTTCCATTGGACATTCTGTCCTTTCTTTGTCAAAAATGAGTTGACCATAGAGTTGAGGGTCCATTTCTGGGCTCTCTATTCTGTTCCACTGATCTATGTGTCTGTTTTTGTGCCAGTATCATACTGTTTTGATGATTACAGCTTTGTAATAGAGCTTGAAGTCAGGAATTTTGATGCCACCAGCTTTGTTTTTCTTTTTCAATATTTCTCTGGCTATTCGGGGTCTTTTCTGGTTCCATACAAATTTTGGGATTATTTGCTCCATTTCTTTGAAAAAAGTTGATGGTTGGGTGCCTGGGTGGCTCAGTTGGTTAGGCGACTGCCTTTGGCTCAGGTCATGATCCTGGAGTCCCAGGATCGAGTCCTGCATCGGGCTCCGTGCTCGGCGGGGAGTCTGCTTCTCCCTCTGACTTCCCCTCTCTCATGCTCTCTCTCTCTCAAATAAATAAATAAAATATTTGAAAAAAGTTGATGGTATTTTCGTAGGGATTGCATTAAATGTGTAGATGCTCTGGGTAGGATTGACATCTTTACAATATCTGTTCTTCCAATCCAGGAGCATGGAACGTTTTTTCCATTTCTTTGTGTCTTCCTCAATTTCTTTCATGAGTATTTTATAGGTTTCTGAGTCCAGATTCTTTTCCTCTTTGGTTAGATTTATTCGTAGGTATCTTATGGTTTTGGGTGCAATTGTAAATGGGATCGACTCCTTAATTTCTCTTTCTTCTCTCTTGTTGTTGGTGTATAGGAATGCCACTGATTTCTGTGCATTGATTTTATATCCTGCCACTTTACTGAATTCCTGTATGAGTTCTAGCAGTTTTGGGGTGGAGTCTTTGGGGTTTTCCACATAAAGTATCATATCATCTGCAAAGAGTGAGAGTTTGACTTCTTCTTTGCCAATTTGGATGCCTTTGATTTCTTTTTGTTGTCTGATTGCTGTGGCTAGGACTTCTAATACTATGTTGAATAGCAGTGGTGATAGTGGACATCCCTGCCCTGTTCCTGACCTTAGGGGGAAAGCTCTCAGGTTTTCCCCATTGAGAATGATATTCGCTGTTGGTTTTTCATAGATGGCTTTTATGACATTGAGTTATGAATCCCCTATCCCTATACTCTGAATAGTTTTGTTCAAGAAAGGATGCTGTACTTTGTCAAAAGCTTTTTCTGCATCTATTGAGAGGATCATATGGTTCTTGTTCTTTCCTTTATTAATGTAGTGTATCACGTTGATTGATTTGGGGATGTTGAACCAACCTTGCGGCCCAGGGATATATCCCACTTGGTCGATGTGAATAATCCTTTTAATGTACTGTTGCATCCTATTGGCTAGTATTTTGGTGAGAATTTTTCATCCATGTTCATCAAGGATATTGGTCTGTAATTATCCTTTTTGATGGGGTCTTTGTCTGGTGTGGGGATCAAGGTAATGCTGGCCTCATAAAATGAGTTTGGAAGTTTTCCCTCCATTTCTATTTTTTGGAACAGTTTCAGAAGAATAAGTATTAATTCTTCTTTAAATGTTTGGTAGAATTCCCCTGGGAAGTCATCTGGGCCTGGGCTCTTGTTTGTGGGGAGATTTTTTATGACTGCTTCAATTTCCTTAGTGGTTATAGGTCTATTCAGGTTTTCTATTTCTTCCTGGTTCAGTTTTGGTAGTTTATACATCTCTAGGTATGCATCCATTTCTTCCAGATTATCTAATTTGCTGGCATAGAGTTGCTCATAATATGTTCTTATAATTGTTTGTATTTCTTTGGTGTTGGTTGTGATCTCTCCTCTTTCATTCATGATTTTAGTTATTTGGGTCCTTTCTCTTTTCTTTTTGATAAATCTGGCCTGGGTTTTATCAGTCTTGTTAATTCTTTCAAAGAACCAGCTCCTAGTTTTATTGATCTGTTCTACTGTTCTTTTGGTTTCTATTTTATTGATTTCTGCTCTGATCTTTATTATTTCTCTTCTGCTGTTGGTTTACATACTGGTTTTTGCATTTTTTTACTTATTTTGTTTCATAGGTTTTTTTCACACTAAGTTTATTCTTCTTACCAGCCTCTCTAGTTAACTACATTACCTAAAGCTTCAAGTCAGTTCCCAAAATAATGTGAGCAAGATGAATTTTTAAAATTAATTTATTTTTTAATTCCAGTATAATTAGCATACAGTGTTATATTAATTTCAGGTGTGCGATACAGTGATTCAACAATTTTGTACATTGTTCAGTGCTCATCAAGGTAAATGTACTTTTTTTTTAAAACATATTATTTATTTATTTCACAGAGAGTGATAGCAAGAGCTTGAACACAATCAGGGGGAGTGGGAGAGGGAGAAGCAGGCTTCCCGCTGAGTAGGGATCCCGATGCGGGGCTCGATCCCAGGACCCTGGGATCATGACCTGAGCCGAAGGCAGATGCTTAACGACTGAGCCACCCAGGAGCCTCAGTAAATGTACTCTTCATCCGAGTCTAGTTTTTTGTTTGTCTCTTTTTTCCTTTGTTCATTTGTTTTGTTTCTTTAATTTCACATATAAGTGAAATCATATGGTATTTGTCTTTCTCTGATCGACTTATTGTACTTAGCATTATACCCTCTAGATCCCTCCATATTGTTGCAAAAGGCAAGATTTCATTTTTTATGGCTGAGTGATATTCCAGTGTGTATGTATATATATATATATATCTCCAGCTCTTCTTTATCCATTCAGGTATTGATGAAAACTTGGGTTGCTTCCTTATCTTGGCTATTGGAAATAATGCTGCAATAAACATAGGAGTGCATATATTTTTTGAATTAGTGTTTTCTCTGTTTTGTGTGTAAATACTCAGTAGTGGAATTACTAGATAATATGCTAATTCTGTTTTTAATTTTTATGATATAAGTGCTTATATTAACAAAAATAGTTCAAACAAAAAGCTTAGCATTGTAGTATAAGGAACTAGAAAAAGAAGAAAGTTATCTGAAATTTAGTAGGGAAGGAAATAACAAAGAAAAATCAGAAATAAATAAAACAGCATTATAAACAGTAACATAACATTGAAATTAATGAGCAGTTTTTCCAAAAAAATTAAAGAAAATTGGCAATGCTTTAACTACATTCCTAAGATTTTTTTTCTTAAGAAGACTCAAAAAAGAGAAATGGAAGAGAGATCAATAAAACAGATATCACAGAAATACATAGTGTTATAACAAATTACTATAAACAGTTATACACTAACAAATGAGATTACTTAGAAAAAAACCCTAGATAACTCCTAAAAATGCCCAAGTTACCAAGATTGAATTATGAATCTTGAATCCAAGAAGTAGGAATCTTTTTAGACCAATAACAAGAGTGAAAGTTGAATTAGGAATCAGATATCTCCCAGCACAGAAAAACCCAAGACTACATGGTTTCATTGATAAATTCTACCAAACCTTAAAAAAATTGATAGTCTTTATCAAAATCTTACAAATAATGGAATAAAGGAAACATATTCAAAATCATTCTATAAGGCCAGTATTACCCTGATACCAAAATGGGATAAAAACAATACAAGAACAAAAACGTCTAGTTTGTCCAATATAAATATTGTTATTCCAGCATTCTTTGCCATCCCTTTGGGTCATAAATGTTTCTCCCCCTGTCACTTTCAATATGCAGGTATCTTTAGGTCTAAAATGAGTCTCATAACACATAAAAACCACCCACTTAAGGTTCTGAGTCAGTGAGTGGATTGAGGACAAGTGAACTTTACTAGAACGCTAGAGGCAGAGATACTGATCAAGGACCTTTGGGTACTGACTCCGCAATCTTCCTTAGATGTGGATGTGGTCTTGCCAAAGCTGTTTAATGTAAGACCCAAAGGTTCCTACAATTTTTTTTTTATGGGGGAGGGTCGGAGGAAACAAATGGAAGAGTAAAGAGATGATTAGTATAAGTTCTTTTGGAGTGGTAAAACATTGATGGCATATAGCAAGCACTCAGTTTCTCAAAATTTGTGCACGTACTATTGCTAACAGCTACTGCTGCTGTTCTTCATCCCACCCTGAGCAAAGGTGGACTTTGAACTCCACTCTTCTGCCTTGGGTCCTGCTCTCTGTGGCCATATTGTTTCCAATAAGATCTTATGTCCTTGGCTTATTAGTCATGAATGCAGTCTAACCTCATGTGGTAATTACATGTTGCTTTTTTTTTTTTTTTTACCAATTCATAACTTTTCAGGGTTAATAACTGCATAGCAGAAAATTCCTTTTAATAAAGATTTGATTAACTGATAAAATGGTAACATTTGGGTAAAGTTTAATGTACAGTGTGGTTATTACTTTGTTTTCCATTTTATATATGGATTCATATTTATTTTATTTCATATAAAAGTTGGGCTATACATTCTTCTACATTTTAATTTCAGTTCATAATTTACTTACCCATACTGTTTATGTCTTTCTCTCTGTATTAGTCAGATAAACCAGTTATGCTGAATTAACAAAGTACTCCTAAATCACATGGTTTAACACAATACAAATATATTTCTCACTTAATGCTATATGTTTAAAAGGTGTACAATATAGTGATTCAACAATTTTTTTAAATAAATGAAATAAATGAATGAAAATAAATCTCTTTTTAATAATCCCTTTTTAAATAAATGAAATATTTTACATACAAAGACACATTTTCTACCCTTTTCTCTTTACAGCTATCTCTACAGGTGACCAGGTATAACTAAAGTTGGTAAAATTTATGATAACCTTTGAATTTCTACAAAAATTGGGATTTTGGTTGGAATTCCATTAAATAGGGGATAATTGCTACCTTACTGATTCTTTCTATTCCTAAATATATATCTTCATGTATTTAAGTCTTCTTTTATGTCTTTGAATAAATTATTATTTTCTCCATTACATTTTTGTGTGTATTTTATTAAATTTTATTTCTAGTTACCTTATATATTTTTGATGAGTTTTGAAGAGTCTGTGGCAGGCTTTGTGTATTAGCTAATCTAGTAGCAATTCTTAATCCTGCAGCTTGAGGTAAACATATGACCTAGTTCTGGCCAATGGCACTTAAGTCCAATGGAGTGGTTATTAGGAAGACTTTTTTTCTGGAAAAAGGTATATTACTGTTAATATCCTTTTCCTGTTCTTCCTGTTTGTGGTGCAGGTATGAAGTCATGGTGCTTAGAGATACTTCACCTATTCTGTGAATAAGAAATGACAAAACATAGGTATAAAAACATGGAAGTCAGATGGATGGAAAAAAGCCCTCAGGTACTCACTGACATTGTAGAGTAGCTGAATCATGTGAGTGCTTACCTTCAGATTTTTTGACATACGAGAAAAATTAACCTTAATTTGTTTAAGTCACTATAATTTTGTTCTCTGTTTCTTTCAGACCCAACCAATTCTGATATAGTAGGTATTTTGGTACTAAATGTTTGCATTGTTTGTTGCTGTTAGATAGCAAATCAATTATTGTTTTCTGATCTTGTATCTAGCAATCTTCTTAAACTTTATTATTTCTAATAAGTTTCAATTCTCTTGAATTTTTAATGTTTAAATTATACCATATATTATGAAATATGGCAGTGTTTATAGGAGTAGCCAGGACAAAAAACCAAGAAGTAGGAACTGAAAATGGTTTTTCTATTTCTTTGGATTGGCCACATTAAGGCTGTCTGACTTTTGTCTAACTGGAATCAATTTCATGCAGGACTATAAAGTTTTTTGAGTTTTGTCATTGTTCCCATGTAAACACACAACAGATTCCAGTGGTGAAAACAGTTCTATAATTTCAAATGTTTGTGACATTCATTAACAGCTTATCACTAAAAATATCTGCCTTTAAAAAAATTGGGGCACTAGTTAACTCCATTATTGTGCATGAGCTTTAAAAGAGAATATTCCCCAAACTCCTGAACAAATGATTTGGGGATACATTTTTCAGATTCTTTTTTTTTTAAAGATTTTATTTATTTATTTGAGACAGAGAGAATGAGATACAGAGAGCATGAGAGGGAGGAGGGTCAGAGGGAGAAGCAGACTCCCTGCCGAGCAGGGAGCCCGATGCGGGACTTGATCCAGGGACTCCAGGATCATGACCTGAGCCGAAGGCAGTCGCTTAACCAACTGAGCCACCCAGGCGCCCATTTTTCAGATTCTTAAAATGCAGATATTCTTAGAGTGTGGGTTTACCAATAGTTAGTAAAGGGAGGATGGTTGAAGAAAACTGTATGAGGTGTGACATTGTGGGCACTAGTTACGAAAGAACCCACTTTACTTCCTGTTTCTCAACATTCTTGATTTAATAGACCATAGAGAGATCTGAACAGAGTTATGGAGTTAGATTTATTTGAAATGCATTTACAAATGATTGAAGGACAAATGTGAATTCTACTTTTTGGATACCCTGTTATTTTGATTTTAAAATTTAGAGACTCTGTAGTTCTCTTTTAATTGTAACTTTACTTTTATGTCTTTTTAAACTTACAAACTTTTTGTGGAAACCCAAGCTGAGATTAGGGTCAGATGTTTTATTATACTCAGTGATAATGTTTTAAGGTAGACTTGTTTTGTGGAAATGTGAATGTTAAAGCACTCTAAAAATTTAAAGCATACCTCTTATGGCACTTTGCTGTTACCCCTTTTCCTAATCTAGGAAAGGTCTGCATACTTGAAGTTCTCTGTATTTGGTTAGAAATTGTTATTCTTCTACACTTGGTTGTCAGAGAATGGTGGGGCACTTTTGAGTCCTGTAAGTAAATTTCTTCCAGCCTGATTGCTTCCTGTTTGATGAGTAAACATTTCTACTGTTAATTTGACTGTCCCTCTTGAGTATCATTAAGATGTCATTTTTCCGGTTTTTATTTTTTCTTGAAGTTTCTGCAGAAGTTTATAATATTGAAACTCTGGGTCTCATCCCCTAATAACTTTTCTAAATACTTTTTTTTTTTAATTTATTTTTTTGACAGAGAGAGACATAGCGAGAGCAGGAACACAAGCAGGGGGAGTGGGAGAGGGAGAAGCAGGCTTCCCGCAGAGCAGGGAGCCCGATGTGGGACTCGATCCCAGGACCCTGGGATCATGACCTGAGCCGAAGGCAGACCTTAACGACTGAGCCACCCAGGCGCCCCCTAATAACTTTTCTATCAGCTTTTATAACTGTAAGCTATTCTGCATTCCCTTTTATTTCTTGAACTATTTTCATTTCTGTTGCTTTTTAAACTTCTCTCTCTCCTTCTCTTCCTAAGCTTATTTATAAAGATCTAGTCCCTTAGCTTACTGTGCTTTTTCTCAGTACAGATTTTTTGTATAGAGAATTGATCAGTATTTTTTTGTTCGACTATGCTAATTGTGACTAAATATATAAATATCTCTAGGGCTGACTTTTCACTTGAGCTTCAGTTATTTATATCCGGTTTCTTCCAGGATGCTTATTACACTTGTATAATCTAAATTAGCCTAAAATTAATTTAATCACTCTCTATACCTAAACTGTATATCTTCTAATTGATACCATCATTTTCCTGGTCATTTAAACTTGAAATGACTTCATCTTGAGTTATCCCTCTTTTTGGTATCTTTATATACTCTACTAAACTATATACATTTTCCTTTAAAATATCTACTTCATACTTTGGTTTCTTCCAATTTTCTCTGCCACAATCCCAGTTTAGTCTTTGATCTGTTTTTATCTAGATTTCTGTTTTGATCTCTTGAGTCTTTCTTGAGTCACTCTTTCATAAAACATGCTGCATATTCTGGTTACGTTAATCATTTACAGAAATGCCTTCTCCAAGTTATTTTCCTCCTCAGTAATTTCCTTACTAAATAAATTCAATTATCTGCCCTTCAGAATAAAGATCAGTGAGTTTGCATATATAACCTTAGAAATGATCCAAAATTAAGACCAGAGAGATAAAATGTACAGAGCTTCAGTGAGTTGTGGAAAACACCCGAGAGTTTCACATGTGTATAATTGGAGTCCCAGAAAGAGAAGAGGGATGGGAACCACAAAGAACATTTTAAGAAAAATGGCCTGAAATTTCTTAATTTGATGAAAAATATAAACTCACAGATTGAAGACTTACAAATCCTAAACAAAAGAAATATAAAGCCACATGAAGCCACATTATAATTAAATTGATAAAAGCTAGTCATAAATGGAAATCTTAAAAGCATCCAGAGAAAAAGGCACATATATATAGAAGGACAAAGATAAAAATGATGGAGACCCCTCAATAAAAACTATACAAGCTAGAATACAATGGAGCAATAAAGTACTAAGTAGAGCAGTTCTTGTCTGGTATATCTTTTACCATCCATTTCTAAGGATATATCTGTATCTTTATATTCAAAATGAGTTTCTTATGGATAACATATAATTGAATTTTGCTTTTTAAAATTCAATCTGATAATCTCTGCCATTTAATAGTAATGTTTAGGGCGCCTGGGTGGCTCAGTTGGTTAAGTGACTGCCTTCGGCTCAGGTCATGATCCTGGAGTCCCGGGATCGAGTCCTGCATCAGGCTCCCTGCTCGGCGGGGAGTCTGCTTCTCCCTCTGACCCTCCTCCCTCTCATGCTCTCTGTCTCTCATTCTCTCTCTCTCAAATAAATAAATAAAATCTTTAAAAAAAATAGTAATGTTTAGACCATTTAATGTAATTAATAGTATGATTGGGTTGAAATCTACCATCTTGTTACATGTTTGCTATGGATATCTTATTCATTTTTCTCTTTTCCTGCTTTACTTTGTATAAATGACTTTTTAAAATAATTCCATTTTATCTTCATTCTTGGCTAATTAACCATACATGTCTTTTGAGTTTGTTGTTGTTAAAGTAACAACTGCTTCTCCTGAAAGAAGCCATCAACCTAAAATTCTATACTTAGTTAAAAGTATTTTTCAAATATGAAAGTGCAATAAAGACTTTTATGGAGAAAGAAAAGCTGAGAGAATGCCTTTTTTCAGTAGACCTGAATAATAGAAGTGTTAAGAGGAGTTTTTTAGGCAGAAAGCAAATTACATCAGATGGAAACTTGGCTCTACGTAAAGGAATGGTGAGCTCCAAAATGGATAAAAAGTAAGTTCATAGAAAATATGTTTTCTTCTTTTTAAGTCTCTTTAAAAGATAGTTTATTGTTTAAAGCAAAAGTGATAACAATGTATTAGGGTATTTATAACTTCTCTAGAAATAAAATGTGTGACAAAACTAGTCAAAAGAAAAGATAAAGAACATGGAAGCATACTATTATAAGATTCTTACACTTTTAAATGGAATTTGTTATTTAAACAATTCTAATATTATTTAAATGTAGACTGTGATAGCAAAAGTGTATTTTAAAGCCTAGAGCAACAACTAAAAATAGCAATAACAATGTGAAGAGGTAGAGCTAATTAGCTATAAGTAAAAAAAAAAAAAAAGGAATCTTAAAGAGCCACTAATTTTATTTAAAATAAAGCAGGAAAAGAAGAAAAGCTAACAATAAGACACATAGAAAACAGCAAGATGGTATGTTTCAATCCAACTATATTAATAATTACATTAAAAGTAAATGGTCTAAACACTACAATTAAAGGACAGAGATGATCAAAATGGATTAAAAAAGCAATACTCAACTATTTGCTATCTACAAGAAGCCCACTTTAGACATAAAGACACAGATATATTAAAAATAAAAGGAAACAGTGGAGTAGTCATATTTATATTAAAATAGACTCAGAGCAAGGAATATTAACAGAGATAATGTAGAATGTTCTGTAATAATAAAAGGATAAACTGATCAAGGGATAATACAATTCAGAATAAATGTGTATGCACCACATTATAAAGTCTGAAAATACATGAAAAAAAGATAAGTGATTAAAAAAGAGAATAGATAAATACATAATTATAATCAAATATGTTGTTGATTCTCTTTCATTAATGTATGGAAAAGTAGACAGAAAATCAGTAAGTATATAGAAAACTTGAAAAATACTAATAATCAACTTTACCAAATTGACATTATAAAAGTCCCACCAAATGACAACAGAATACAAATTCTCTTCAATATACATAGAACATTATGAAGATAATAGATCACATTTTACATTATAAAGGGAGTCTCAATAAGTGTTTTTTTTTTTTTTAAGATTTTTATTTATTTATTTGACAGAGAGACACAGTGAGAGAGGGAATACAAGCAGGGGTGAGTGGAAGAGGGATAAGCAGGCTTCCTGCTGAACAGGGAGCTGGATGTGGGGCTCTATCCCAGAACCCTGGGATCATGACCTGAGCCTAAGGCAGACGCTTAATGGCTGAGCCACCCAGGCACCCCTCAGTAAGTTTTAAGTATGTTTTCTCACTATAACAGAATTAAAATAGAAATGAATATCAGAAAGATATCTGGAATATCTCCAAGTATTTATTAATCAAGTAACACAGAACTAAATAACTCATGAGCTCAGAAAGAAAAGCAATGTATTAGCAAATGTTTTGAAATGAATTAATATTACAACTTGCCACAATTTGTGGGAAGCCTTGCTTAGAGGGAAATTTAAGTTTTAAATACTTTTATTAGAAAAAAGAGGTCCTCGAAATCAATGATCTAAACTTATATCTCAAAAATAGTGGAAAAATAAGAACAAATTAAACACAAAGGAGTGAAATAATTATAAAAACAACAAAGCTCAAATATGAAACAAACTCTAGGAAATGTTAAAAAAACCAAATGCTGGGCACTGGGTGGCTCAGTCAGTTGAGCATCTGTCTTCAGCTCAGGTCATGATCCCAGTGTCCTGGGATCGAGTCCTGCATCGGGCTCCTTGCTCAGTGGGGAGTCTGCTTCTCCCTCTGCTCTTGCTCTCTCTCTCTCAAATAAATAAAATCTTAAAAAGAAGAAAACCAAATGCTTTTTTGGGGAAATGTTAATAAAATTGATAATCCTCTAGTCAATTATTAGTTAAAAAAAAAAAGGCACAGATTACCAATATCAGGAATGTAAGAGGAAGAATCCTTACTAATATTACAGGCATTAAATAGAGAATAAGGTGAGACTATGAACAACTAACTTTATGCCATCCATTCCACAATTTAGAGATAAATAGGCAAATTTCTTGAAAGAAATAAACTACTAAATTTACTCAAGAAAAAAATAGATAATGTGAATATATATATATGAATTTGTAGTCAAATCTCCCTTCAAAGAAAATACCAGACTCAGGTGGCTTCTCTGGTGAATTCTATTAAGCCTCCAAGGAGCATACAAGACCTAATCTACAGAAAATCTTCCAGCAAAAGAAATGAAGGGACTTCCCAATTTATTTTATGAAGGCAATATTACTCTGGTAACAATACCAGACCAAGATATCACAAGAAAATAAAATGATGGACTAACATACTTTATGAAGATAGATATAAAAATCCATTACTAATTTTTAGCAAATTCAACAAAATATAAAAAACATAGTACATCATGACTAAGAGGGTTTTATTCCAAGAAAGCAATTGTGGTTTATCATGGTGAATCAATAAATACAATTCATATTAACAGAGTAAAAAATATGATCTTAATAGCTGCTGAAAAAGTATTTGGCAAAACTTAACTACCCATCCATTCATAAAAAGAACTCTAAACAAAGTAAGAATAGAAGGAAACATCATCAACTTGATAAAGGTCATCTACAAAAAATTATAGCTAGTTTCATACATGATTTTGAAAGGCCAAATGAATTTCTTTAAGATTAGGAACAAGCAAGTGTATTTTCTCTAAGCTACCCCATTGTTACTGAAGATCCACATTGTTACTGAAAATAAATGGCATATGTGTTGGAAAGGAATAAATTGTCTTTCTTTGGAGAAAATTTGGTTGTCTATGGACAACACATATGGGATTTATAAAGAAATTTCTAGAATTAATGTGTCCCAAAAGATCATGTTAAAATGTCAATATAAAAAAATCAGTTGTATTTCTATATTAGCAATGAACAATTAGAAATTAAACAATAGCACCATTCACAATAGCATGATACAATAAAAGCCTGAAATAATTAGGAGTTAATATATAAAAATATGTGCAATGTCTGTATAGCAAAGATTGAAAAATATTACTGAGGCCAGTTAAAGAACACATAAGTGATATATACTCTGCTCATGTATCAGAAGATAATATAATGTGTCATTTTTTCTCAAATTGATCTATTATTTGGTGCAGTCCCAATAAAAATTCTAGGAGGTCTATTATTTTAATACCGAATCTGGCAACCTGATTCTTCAATATATATGGAAATGCAAAGGATCTTGAGTAACCAAAACAATATGGAACAGAAGATCAAAGGTACAGGACTTATACTTCCTAATTTAAAGACTGACTATAAAGCTGTAGTAATTAAAACTGTGTTATTGGTGTAAGGACAGGTCTGTGGGTAAATGGAACAGAACATAGAGTCCAGAAATAGACCCACATATATGTGACCAGTTGGTTTCCAACAAAAATGCCAACATGATTTAAAGAGAGGAAGGATATTCTATCCAACAAATGGTGCAATTAATGATTTGATATGTATTTGTAAAAAAAAAAACCAAACTTTGGCATGACCTTTATATGACCCCTACCTCAAATCATATAAAAATTTGTACTCAAACTGGATCACAGATCTAAATATAAGAAATAAATCATAAGCTTTCTAGAAGAAAATACAAGAGAAAGTCTTTGTTGACCTAGTATTAGGCAAAGACTTTGAGAGGGAGCAAAATACAAGAAGCATAAAAAGAAAACTGGTAAATTAGGGGCGCCTGGGTGGCTCAGTCATTAAGCGTCTGCCTTTGGCTCGGGTCATGATCCCAGGATCCTGGGATCGAGCCCCACATCGTGCTCCCTGCTTGGCGGGAAGCCTGCTTCTCCCTTTCATACTCCCCCTGCTTGTGTTCCCTCTCTCACTGTCTCTCTCGCTGTCAAATAAATAAATAAAATCTAAAAAAAAAAAAAAAAAAGAAAACTGGTAAATTGTACTTCATTAAAACAAAAAGCTGCTTATTTATAAGACACTTAAAATGAAAGTGGAAGCCATAGAATTGGGAGAAAATATATATATAAGGACTTGAAACAATACATAAAATCTTTTGCAATTCAAGAAGACAAAAACCTTGATGAAGAATGAATGGTCAAATATTTGGTCAGACATTTTACCAAAAAGCTATTGTCAGTGGCAAGTAAGCAACAGAAATTTGCTCAACATAATTTGTTATAAGAGAAATATGAGAACAGGGCGCCTGGGTGGCTCAGTTGTTAAGCGTCTTCCTTCGGCTCAGGTCATGATCCCAGGGTCCTGGGATCGAGTCCCACATCAGGCTCCCTGCTCAGCAGGAAGCCTGTTTCTCCCTCTCCCACTCTCCCTGCTTGTGTTCCTGCTCTAGCTGTCTCTGTCAAATGAATAAATAAAATCTTAAAAAAAAAAAAGAAATATGAGAACAAAATTAAATGCCATTATGTACCCAGTAGAAATTTAAAATGGCTATGGTTATCATGACCTAATTCCTTTCCTAGATATTTACTGAGAAATGAAAATGTATGTCAATGCAAAAACTTTTGTGAACATTTATAGCTTCTTTATGTGGAATAGCTCTAAACTGAAATTAATCTCCAGATCAACCGGTGAATGGACATGCAAATCATGGCATATCCGTGCAGTGGAATACAACTCAACAATAAAATGAAACAAAATCAGTGATACACACAACATTAATATCAGAAAACATTCTGCTATGTGAAAGAAGAGATACGGAAGACTAGGCAATGTGTGATTTTATTTATATGACATTTTAGAAAGGTAAAACTACAGTGACATAAAGAAGATTGGGGGTTGCTAGCCTATGGGAAGGGGGTCTGAGTGCAAAAAGACATGAGGGGATATTTTTGAGGTTATGGAAATGTTCTGTATCTTGATTTGGTGGCTATTACATGATTATATACATTTGTCAAAATATTGAGTTGTACCCTTAAAATTGGTGAATTTTATAGTATGTAAATTAATGTCAATAAAATTGATTAAAAATACAGGGTAGAAGGTATTTCTATAGTATGTTTCTTTGAGACACTATTTTTGAAAACGTGTTAAGGAGTATTAAAATGCTTGTTTGTATAAAGGTTGGAATATTACTATACTGATTGAAGAAGTATATTTGTGTTAAGGCAGTGATATGGTTTCTTTAAGGACTGTATGACTGTGACTCTATGATGTCTAAATAACTAGATTCTTTTATTTAGGCAGCAGAGAGGTACAGGCCAGAGAAAACCTGAAGAAACTAGTGACAGAATGAAGACATTTTATGAATTAGCTCAAATGAGAGGCAATAGGTTAATATTTAGATATGACTACTAGAAAAAAACTCTTGTATCAACAATCAGAAACATATTTTTAAAATATCTGTGCCAAACCCCAATGAAATACTAGGAGAGACAAGAATGACGAGGGTCATCAAGTCTCTACAAGATATGAAATCCCAATATGGGTAGGTCATCTGGTATTAGGAGGAGATTCCTGAGATGGATTGACAAGGAAATCTGACACCAAGCTTTAGTTTAAAAATCTTAGTGAGGAAGCTGGAGAAAAGGCTGTCAGGACAAAGAGAACTGTCATCTTTCTTTATTTCACACCATCATCTATATCCAAGTTTCCAGCCACACTCTCTCGGGCTAAAACAATTGCTGGCAACTTCATTTTTCTTTGCTGATGTATAATTACTTACAAGTTATTTGTGTGGATATATTTTTCCCTTTCCATTGGCATTTTTGAGTTTTAGATTATTAGATTCTATCTCTCAATGTGAACTGCTTAGTGGTTTATTGGTTTATTAGGGAAAAGTGTGGCCACAGCCTCTGGAAGATGCCAAAGTGGTGTATGTAAACCATGATGAGGTTTTAGCTGAGGGTGGATGGTATGTTAGTTTTGGCCTTGAGTTCTTGAGGGATCATGATTAAAAGTTGTTCAGGGAGACATATTGCTGTTTTTAGGTTGCCAATTTTGTGGCTTTCCTGTGGAGTTGGACTAGTTTTCATCAACAGCTGTGGTTAATTTTCAGAAGCCAGGAGTAGCCATTTTGGAGGCAAATCTTTCCATTTCTTTGAATGGTGAATGAAGTTTTTGACTCTTTGGTTGCTGTGGTGTATACTTTTTTTTTTTATTTCCTTAATTGAGAACTGATTAGACATGATAGGCTAGGATTTTGTGTAAGCTAAGCAGAGGCCTAAGTGATATTTGCTGACACTTCATGTAACCAATGAGGATTCTCACATTAGTGGTTGGGAAGAGGCCATTTTGGTGAGATGCAGAGACAAGAATGGATAATAATTGGTTGATGTTTAGTATATGTCCATAGCTGCCATTTACTGTAGCTTTGGATACGGGTTTTAGAAAGTACATGACACCATTCATTGTAAGTAGGAAAGTAGCTGATTAGATTTTTCATTTATTTTAGCTACAGTTTATATACAGTAAAATTCATCCTTTTAGTGAGTATACAGTTATGTGAGTTTTGACAAATAGTCATGGTAAGCACCAACGTAATCAAGTACAGAACTGTTCCATTACCTCCACAAATTCTCTTGTTCGCCTTTGTTGGCAGCTCTTTCATTCTTTTTGTCCCTATAGTCTTGCCTTTTCCAGAATGTCCTATAAATCAGTCAAATAGTATATGGAGTTTTGAGTTGGCTTCTTTAACTTAGCATAATGCATTTGAGCTTCATTCATATTGCATATGGTGAATTCATTTATATTGGTGAATGGTATTTCATTATATAGATGTACCACAGTTAATTTATTCACCAGTTGGAGGATATTTGTGTTTTAGATTTTGGGGATTATGAATAGGTTGCTATAAATACCTATGTGGTGGTTAATTTTAGGTGTAACTTGGCTGGGCCACAGAGTGCCCAGATATTTGGTCAGACATTATTTTGGGTGTTTCTGTGGGGGTTGTTTTGGATGAGATAAACATCTAAAATTGGTAGATTTTGAGTAAAGCAGGGTAATTCTCCATAATATAGATGGGCCTCATCTAAACACTTGAAGGCTTGAATAAAACAAAAAGGCTGGCCTCCTACACACACTCCCTACACCTACCAAGACAAAATTCTCCAGCAGAGTACCTTTGGATTTCATCTGCAACATCAGTTTGTCCTAGTTCTACATTAGATGACCTCTGGACTCAAACTGGAACATCATCTCTCCTGGGTCTCCAACCTGGCTAGCTTCTATAATTGTGTGAACCAATTCCTTATAATAAATCTCTTCCTATTATATACATAAATTCTCTTGGTTCTGTATCTCTGGAAGACCCTGGCTAATACAATCCTTATACAAGTTTTTGTGTGAACATAACTTTTCTTTTCACTTGGGTAAGTACCTAGGAGTAGCATTGCTGGGTCATATGGTAATGCATGTTTAACTTTATAAGAAACTTGATAGACTGTTTTTATAAGTGGCTGTAATATTTTGCATTCCAAGAGGCAATATATGAGAGTTACCTTTGCTCTTCAGCCTTTCCAGCATTTGATATTCTCAACATTTCATTTAAAAAATTTTAGTCATTTGGGGTGCCTGGGTGGCTCAGTCAGTTAAGGATCTGACTCTTGATTTCGGCTCAGGTCATGATCTCAGGGTTGTGAGATGAAACCCCACATTGGGCTCCATGCTGAGCAGGGAGCCTGCTTAAGATTCTCTTTCTCTCTCTGTCCCTCCCTCCATCCCTGCCCCCACTCATGCCCTCTCTCTCAAAAAAAAAAAATTAGTCATTTTAAATTGGGGGAGTTATCTTTTTTTTTAAAAGATTTTATTTATTTATTTGACAGAGAGAGACACAGCTTGAGAAAGGGAACACAAGCAGGAGGAGTGGGAGAGGGAGAAGCAGGCTTCCCGTGGAGCAGGGAGCCCGATGCGGGGCTCGATCCCAGGACTCTGGGATCATGGCCTGAGCTGAAGGCAGACGCTTAACGACTGAGCCACCCAGGCGCCCCCTGAGTTATCTTTATGTCTGGTATTGGCCCTTGGTTAAGATAAGGATGAAATCACTAAATAATGATCTATAAGTTGTTGTTTTGAACCTAATACTTCCATGGAGTGGTTTTAAAGTATGTTCACAAACTATCTGATATGTCTCCCTTCAATAGGTAAAGCTTAATTCCCCCCACTCCCCATTGAGTAGGTTAACTGGCATTAGTGATCCACTTTTAATGCATAGCATATAATGGAATTGATGGTGTATTAATTTTGAAGACTAAAAGGCTTCCTTCTTGCTTCCCTTTTTCTGAGATTACTCCCTCTGGGGAGACCAGTAAATTGCTATGTTGTGAAGACACTCAAGAAACCTGATGGAGAGGTTTCTTGTAGGGAGGAACTGAGGCCTAGTTCTGAGAACCAGTATGGAACTGAAGCCTCTCGTGTCTCATGAATGAGCTGTCCAGCCTCAGTTAAACCTTCAGACTGTTGCATCCCCAGCCAACATCTGGAGTGCAGCCTCATGAGAGACCCTGAGCCAGCTCCACCCAGCTAAGCTGCTCCTGCATAGAGTATGAAATAATAAATATTTGTTGTTTTAGCTGCTACATAGTGGAGTAATTTGTTACACAGTAATAGGTAACTAATGTAGATTTTGGTGCTGAATTTGGGGTGCTATTATAATGAATACCTAAAAATACGGATATGGCTTTGGAATTAGGCAGTAAGCAGAAGTTGGAAGGACTTTGTTATTAATTGTCCTGGCACAGTCTGGGGTAGTCCCCCAAATTATTGCTCTTGTGTTTCAGCTTTGCTGTAAATATTAGGCTCTACCTGATTTTAGTTTCTTTTAAATAGATTTTACAATGACTGACTCAAATTATGTGCAGAGGACCATTTGTTTTAGGACTTTAAAAATGTCATACATTTACCAAGTAAAATCATAAATCATGAAACACCCTTATCCAATTTCTTAAATATCTTCCTTTTAGTGATTACTCTAACAGTAGGAAGTCCTTGTCTCAATTTTTGTTTTAAATTTTAATCTCAGTTTGAGGTTTTAAAGTAAAACGTTTGAATGGAAATAACTGATTATCTGGTTCCAAAGGACATTTCCAAAAGCCATCTCTTGGGCATAATCCATGCACCCAAGTTCTCACAGAGTAGGAGATTTACCACTTAAGGAGTTTAGTATCTTTGGTGTATAGTTTACATGTACATTCTTTAAGCTTCAAATTTAATTTCTTTGGCAGTCCAAGCTATTCTTTGTACTGGAGAAGCCAGATTCTCTTCAATCTAGAGGCCCTATACTATACTAATATATCATACCTGCCTTCCGTCAATTCCATAGTGCTACATAAACTGTTGAGCTCTGCTTTTTGGCGCTTTCTTGGCCAAGGTGTGAAGAGGCCCAGGAGAGAGAGCAAAGTAAATCAGAATGTGTTTACTGTCTTTTCTTCTTAATAACCATGTCTTACTTAATCATTGGCAGGGCTGAAGCACCCTCTTTCCCATGATTGAGTCTTACTTCTTTCTGTTCTGGGGGTCATGATGCATATATTTAAACTTGTATTGAATCATTAATATCCAGAATTGACAGAGAAAGAGAGGAGAGTACTATGGAGCAGCTACCACGTACCATTTATTATCACACAATAGCTTAAATACGTATCAGATTGGCTGGCAGAGTTTGGCTAAACTTGTCGTATTAAGTACTGATCAGGATCTCAGTAAATTCAAGCTATAACTACCAGCATGTCTCAGCTCAATTTGGAAGAAATTGGTGAAGGTCATTCTCATGGAGTTTATGAAATTGATCCTTTGTACTTGGATAGAAAATCTGGCTAACCAGATTTACCAAATCTTCTGGCAGAACATGGTATACAATATTCAATAGTTTGAATATTATCTCTGGACCCTTGGAAATCTATTGAGGTAGGCATCCAAAACATATTTGCTAGAACCAAACTCTGCTTTTGTGGACAGTCAGTTACTTTGTTCTTTATTGTCATGTGCTCATTGTCAGTTAGTGCCTTCTTCCAGTGATGGGTTCAGTAAGTGGTGAAAATTACCTGGCATGAAATAAGCCAATATGTATATGTGTGGAATGTTCTGTGTCAGTTGTGCCATTATATAGTATGCTTGTTTGGTGTTCCAGGAAGTATATTTTGAGATGGAGTTAGGAGTACAAAAGGTTTATTTGGGTCTAACACCTGTGAAAGGAAAAGCAAGGAAACGGGATTGGGAAGGGCAAGTCAGACTGTGATATAGACTTATTAAAGTTTCTGCCAGCCCTTTGTGGAGCCCTATCACAAAAGTCATCATCTGGAGTAGTTCTACGTCTAGCTGAAATGTCTAGGCCCTTATACCACACTCTTAATCAGTTATTAGCTTGGAGCCACCTTGAGAAGAATGTGGCCTTGGTTCTAAAGCTGAGGCAGACCCTGAAGAGCTAACTGTTGAAGGCTGTCAGCCAACATCATTTTTTGCCCCTGGGCACTGAGTTTTTTCTTGAGGGATCTACATAGCACATCTCCATGTCTGCTACATGTGGCTAAAGGCGAATCTTGTTTCAGCTGTTTATTATGCCATCCTTACCTCAGTGGGGGTCCCAGAGATATATCTATAAGTATATACAGAGATGTGTAGATTTAGGGAGACTGTAAAGCCTTCTTTTCTGCAGTAGTTTATTAATAAAAATAAAAGTCAAGTGGAAAATGATAAAATGTTAAAAATAATTTATATCTATCTTAAACATGTTAACTTAATGTTATTTTATTTGCCAATATTTTGATAGAGACAAAGCCTTTTCTTTGAGTGCGAGTCTTCTGTTTAGAATCTATTTTGTTGGGTGCCTGGGTGGCTCAGTTGGTTCAGCAACTGCCTTCAGCTGAGGTCATGATCCTGGGGTCCGGGGATCTAATCCCACATCAGGCTCCCCCTGCTCTGTGGGGAACCAGCTTCTCCCTCTGCCTGCCACTTCCCCTGCTTGTGC
Source organism: Neomonachus schauinslandi (assembly GCF_002201575.2). NCBI lineage: Eukaryota > Metazoa > Chordata > Mammalia > Carnivora > Phocidae > Neomonachus > Neomonachus schauinslandi. The sequence continues at coordinate 96,643,492 of NC_058404.1, forward strand.
TCTCTCTGTCAAATAAATAAAATCTTAAAAAAAAAAGAATATTTTATCTTTCATGCATAGGGAATACGAGTAAAACATAATCTAGATTTGCAATTTTGTTTTCTTAAAGCAGAGAAAAAATTTATACAGTTTATACAATCTGAGTATAAGATTTCTTGCATTTTCATGAATTTCCACCAGTATTTCATAGTTGTTTTGTGCCAGTTTAATTCAATGATGTTTTAAAATGATTTACCTTTACTTAGACTTTTCGAGTCATTAGACTTAATTTGTATCAAAACATCTTCTCTTTTTGCAGTCATTTTTATTGTTTAGATTGTGTTTAGTAAAATTTATTGCACAAGATACATATAGGTTGGAGAACAGACTTTGGTATGTATATGACTTAATAGGTGAGGGCAGATGTATTCAGGCTTCCTAGAGGGATATATTAGTTCCAACCCTTCAGTTAGTGGTGAACATTGGTCAGTATCATTTGTAGAGGGGAAAGAGAGTGTCAATCAGGCAAATAAAAAGATAGCTTTTACAGATATATCTATAGTTATATCTCCAACTACATCTGCAATTATAACTATATCTGTTAAAGGGCATTCCAGAACAATAAACATTCCATTACTAAAGAAGGATATGGACCCAAATCACTGCCTGGTGTCTTTGGTGAAGTGGCCTGTGCTCTAAGAGAGCCTCAGGATGCCTTTTGACCTATTAGCATAAAGCCAGGACTAGCATAGCAGTCATCAGGCTGTTAGATTCTTTGCCCCTCCTAGGACCTACTTCGTTTCTGTTTGGCTATCCAAGGGGCTCCCTCTAAGCCCTCTAAGTGGCAGTCTTCCCTAGGCTTGTTGCACAGTACCAATTGCCTGAGATAAAGCCAAGAGAGAACTTTAGAACAGAGATAAGAGTTCAAAGAGAAGAAAGCCTCTCTTCCAGATCAATTCTATTTATAATTGCTTTATTGCTCTATCTAAAAGTTCCATCCTCAGCTTCATGTGTTTGAAAGGCTCCATTGTTTCCCTTGACTCTGGCATTGAAGAGAGGAGATCTTGAGAGCCCCTAAAGGTTAGCATGTCCTATGAATGTCATATTTATACATATTTTTAAGGTTAATGGAAATGGGATTTTCTTCCATTAATTTTTGTTGATGGCATGAATCTGGGCTCTTTGAATAATGTCTGCAAACATCTAGCTGGAACATCCCACCACTGTGGAATAATTATAGCTATCATCCTAGTTTTCATATTTAGGGGGAAAGTGATGGTAAGCAGGTAGCTAATGACATGATTCAAGATTTCTGAATGAATTAGTTAAGCTGAAAACCTTAGTAAGAGTCTAGATTTGATGCAACAGACATAAGAGCTACCATGTCTGATGCCCCTTATCTGTGCCAGAAGTGATTTCAGGGATGAAATTGATTCTCAATGCCAAGATTTCATAGCCAGCAATTTTTCTTCACTTTGTGGCACTTCAGTCTACATTTTACCTTTAATTTATAAATATGTAGGTAAACCATTGGTGGGTATTGGTATCAAATAGAATGTTGTAGCAGGAAAGCGAGAGTAGTAGATGCGTAAGTTTGGGGGGTAATTGAGTGATGGGCATTAAGGAGGGCACTTGATGTAATGAGCACTGAGTGTTATATGCAACTGATGAATCACTAAATTCTACCCCTGAAACTAATAATGCAGTGTATGTTAACTAAATTGACAGTAAATAAAAAAAAATTTTTTTTTAAAGATTTTATTTATTTATTTGACAGAGAGAGAGACAGCGAGAGCAGGAACACAAGCAGGGGGAGTGGGAGAGGGAGAAGCAGGCTTCCCGCCGAGCAGGGAGCCCAATGTGGCACTCGATCCCAGGACCCTGGCATCATGACCTGAGCCGAAGGCAGACGCTTAACGACTGAGCCACCCAGGCGCCCGAAAGTAAATAAAAAATTTAAAAAAAAAAGGAAAAAGGACATTTTCCTCACTAGCTTCTTAATTTTTAACTTTGAACTAACATTTAAATAAAACATTGTGATTGTTATGGTTAGGTGGAAAGATTTTAGGTAAATATTATTGTATTGGCCAAAATGATCATCTGTTGTGCAAGGCTCCTATACATATGTTTAGCCATGAGAATATCAAGACATTTAAGTTAGAATACAATTATATAATCAGAGCAATTCCTGGGGTCTATATATATGTCCCTGATGGACCTGTTGCAGGTGTTCTTTGGGGTACAGAAGAGAAGAGGGAGTTTATCAAGGTTGCTGTTGTGTTACTATCATGGTGTTCACTGTAGTTTCTTTTGAAAGTACATTAGGAAACTGATCAGCAGTTTAAACAAATCTTGGTTTGCAGCTTTTCAATAAGATTTACTCTTCAGAGAGGAGCAGTTTTTTTCTATGCATTAAGAAGTAAGTGTTTCATAAGCCACAGTTAATCAGTGGACAGTTTTTGTTTTGTCAAGGATAAAGGACTGTTGTTATCAAAGAAAGCAAAAGCTTGTATTGTAAGAAAGGTCCAGAAGCCACTGCTTGTTACCATGGACTTGTAGATCTAAGTGATAAGTGGACCCTACTCCTTGCAAGAGGCACAGTCCTTTGGGATATTTGACTCTTATAAATTGTCATTGGAAGGTCTTTTAGTCTTTATTTTGGTCTAAGGCAAGACAGCACTTTCAGTGGACTACTTTCTTCTTCTTAAAAATTTTCTGCCTCATTTTAGTTTTAGTGAGTATCTCCTTTTTATTTTGGGTTGCAGTATTAATTGCATGTACCTACTCAGGGGCATGTAAAGGTTTAGAAGCTGAGCATAGTTGAAGTGAAATAATCTTTACGTCTTATGAAAATACACAAGTGAGTCATTCTTTATTGGAACTGAAGGCTCAAGTTAGAAAATTTTTTTCCCATAATCTTTTAAACATATGTTCAGCAGAGAGAAAAAATATATTTAGGCTGGAATCTTCTAAGTTAATAAAATGTTAATGTTTTCCCATGTTATGCATTCAGACGTTTCTAGGGTCCTAAAGTCACAGTGGCTAAAACTCAGTGAAACAACACTAACAGTAGAGTAAGGAGTGTGGAAGAAAGGGAGACGCCCAAAGATTCCTTCTTATCTCTGCTATTCTCACTTTCTCATATTGGGTTGGGCTAGGCAATTCCAGTTGCATAATTAAAGAGTCTCCTCTCCAGAATGTCTGCTTTACTCATTACATAGAAGATGGTTAAACAAATTGGTGTGTGGTATGGGGAAATGGTGTGTGTCTGTGTGTGTTTGTGAATAAAAGGATCTTACAGACTTTTGAGTAAGAGCAAGCTCTGTATGTATTTTTTAGGAATGCATAAGAATACAATAATGCCCCCAGAGATAAATCCTCTAAGTTCTAGAAGAAGTAAAAATTTGGAATTTAAAAGAAACATGGTAACATATATTATGCTTCTTTTCTTTGGTGGACAGTAATGCTTTTTTTTAAAACATAAGGTCTTTTCTTTCCCCTGCTGGTGATAGAACTTTTTCCTTCTCTTTGAATGAAAGAGCTTTTGGCACTATTGATAATTGAGAACGTCCATCTTTCATCCCAGATAGACAGGATTGACACCTTTGAGGTCCCAGGCACACGTATACCCCCAAATCTGCACCATTACCTTTTGGGGCCCCTCTGTCATCAGAGTACCTACTTTCAAGAGAAATAGATGAGATAATGTCTGTAAGAAACTTTGAGAAGGCTAAGCACCAAAAATCAATATTTTTAAAAGAGGTTATTACTTTGGACAGGCAAGACCTAAATGTGTAATGTAAAGCCAACTGAAAATAACAAAGAATTATAGTGCCAGTCAAAAGCAGCACTGTGATCATGGATGGGTGCCTAGGACCTGAGAAATAAAAGGTTGCATGGAAGGCCGGAAAGAAACAGAGCAAAGGAAAATCAAGGACTGGATTAAAAGGCCAAATAGAGACCAAAAAAGCCTGGAAAGGTCAAAGATTGCAGGGGATAACAAAGGAAATAGGGGTTGGGCTTCTCAGTGCCTCACTTTGTTTAGTCAAGCTATTCTTGATTTTAAAAAGTTTTCTCTTTTCCTTTCCATCTTGTTTTCTCATGCTCTTCATTTTAATTTTTTTCTTATATTTACTTTCTCATTTATATCATGAACAAAGCCGAGGAACAATCCTTAAGGCTTTTATCACATTACTTTCCTAATCAATGGTGTACAGTGAAAAGGCTTTGTCTATTATAGTAATTCTTCCAGCATTTTAAAAGATATCTTTCAAATGAAAGATTACTTGAAGAGTAATTGTAAAACTGTTGAAATTACAGTCATTGAAGTTAGAGTGGAAGAAAGGGGCCTAGAATATTGCCTGCTCAGATTCTCTTCACCCTCTTGCCGCTCCCCGCCCCCCCACCTGGATCTAGGAAACTTCTGCAACTCCCTGATTGTTGGATAAAATCTAAACTCCTCAGTTGATATTCAAAGTTTTTGATACCATGGTCTCATTCCTATAATACTTGGTCACTCATTCCTATAATATTCGTTCCTCATTCCTATGTAATACTTGGTTATCCTCACCCCGCATTATTTTTGTGTGCCTCTGCTTTTCCACTTGGGCTCTTGCCACACATTCTTATATCTATCTTTATATTTACATGCTTTTCTTGCTTAGAATGTTCTTCATTTGAATTATGTACAACTAACTCCTTTTGACTTGGCTATATCAAGAGAGGCTCAGCTGCTCTTGACTTCTGCCACCCTAATCTGCTTTTCCTTTTACTCCATGCTCTTTTGCTGTCATTCACACCTTTATTATTGCTGCTCAGTCACAACATCTGAAGACCTGCAGCTTAAAAGCCCATTACTACTCAATGCCTGAAGCACTCTGGACCAAAATACAGAAACTGTGGTGTGAAATCTTTCATCTCTGTAGGTAGAACCTAGAATTATTCCTGCTTTCCAAAGCTTGGCATTTTTATCTGAATAGGGTGAGCTCTTAGGCACCATAGGTACCTGGTCTGAATGACTGCTCTTTTGCCTCAGTACCATATTTGCCCTTCAGTTTAGGACAGACTCTAGTGCTTCAATCTTTTGATGTTTCCCTCTCTAGAGATTGGATCCTGTCTTTGTCAGTGCAGATTCTAGTTGAAAGCATGCTTTATCAGGGTTAATAGTGTCATTATTCTCTGGATAATGAGCTTCAGGAGTCTCTTAGGTGTAGTTTCTTTGCATAGGCTGGTTTGGGCTTTGTCACACCATGATAACCTCAGGGCAGTTGGACTGCTTCTGTGGTGGGTCACTCAGTCACTTATTGACCTCACCTCAGAGGTTATGCAGCATCACTTCCACAACATTTTGTTGGTTGCAAGTAAGTCACAAACCTTCCCTAATTCAAGGGTAGGAGAACTAGACTATGTTTTGATGGGGAGTGGTAAGTTTCTAGAAAAATGTATAAGACGTGTCTGGAAAATACAGTCTGCCACAGCCTATATGTATAGTTACAGCCAACCTTTATGAGTGTAACATGGACAAAAATCAACTTGACTTCTGGCTTGGGTAGTAGTATACCATTATAGATTATGTTCGTATATTGTCCATTCTAATAGTTTAGATATTTAAATGTGATTGATGGTAGTGGTTATTACTGCTTTTGAATAAGAGGTGATAATGTATTTGAAGTTCACTAATGTATATTAATTGCACACTGGGTGTTGGAGGTTGTAGTAGGGACCAATATTTAGTCTCATGCTTTAAAGATAGATGATTTAAGAATAGATGATCAGGAGCTGGCTTATTTCTAAGTAGAGCTGCCCAGGAGAGCAGTTCAGAAGTATAATGGGGGAGAGGGCTCTTGTGGTGGGCTGGGGGTAAGATGCTAGTCAAAGTTAGAGATATAAAGAAGGGAAGGATAAGAATGCTGACTGAGCAATTTGTCAGGAAAGGCCTAGAGACTAACAAAAAAAAAATGAAGATGACATCAAAGATATGTCCAAGTAAGTATAGGGTTAACAGTCACACCAGGAAGAAGTCTCATAAACATGGCTCATGTGTTAGTTTGAAGGTGTATTCTTAAAGCAGCAGAACAACATTGGACACAAGCCTCACTCAAGTTGGCATAAAGAACTCATTCTGACTAATGAATTTGCTAAGAGTTGCCTTGTTTATAGATAGTCTATGTGAGGTTTTTAATAATATGTTGTTGACTGTAGCAAATTAGAGATCTCTTTCTCTATATTTATATATTTACATCTAATACTGTCTGTATATGTCTTTGTCTTTACCCATATCCTTATCTGTCTCTATCTCTATTCCTCCAAGATGTCAGCCAGAGACTCACTGCCTCTTAAGAACTAGATAAGATTGGCTGAAACTTCGGTTTCCCTTTTATTTCCCACTTTCCAAGATTTCTGCAATTTTTGTGGGAACAGAGAACTGTTTATAATCTTATGATAACCTCTAACTTTGAGCTCTTGCTTGTGCCAAAGTAGTTTAATTTATGGGTTGTTCCCAAACCTAGACGTTTTCAACTTATTTTCCTAAACAAAGTCAGTTCCATTCTGTATTGGTTAGTTTTTGCTGCATAATAATTTACCCCCAAATTGAGTGCCTTAAAAGAAAAATTGTTTTATTCAGTTCACTATTCAGTGGGTCAGCTGGGCTCTTTTAAGTTGGGTCTGGCTTGGTTGACTTCTACTGGACTCTCTCATGTATTTGTGGTCAGATGGAAGTTGGTGGTGACAAATGTCTGGGATGGCCTCATTTATATGTCAAGAGTAGGTAGACTGCTTGGTTTTGTAGGTTGAATGGCATTCGAGCTGGAACAGCTTGAATATGCTCAATTCAGTCTCTCATCCTATACGCAGCAAGCCTAAGCTGCTTCATATGATTGTCTCAGAGTTCCAAATATCACAGTGTGCAAGTGGCTTTTCAAGTCTCTGCTTGTGTTACATTTGCAAATGTCTCATTGGCCAAAACTATTCACATGGCCAAGGCCAAAGCTCTTGTGGTAAGGGTCAACCCGAGAGTGTGAAGGAAATTATTAGGGTCATTTTTGCCAACACTTTACTTATAATGCCTTCCTGAGAGAAATTTTAGTTTCAGCTGTGAAATGCCAATATTTTATTTTCTTTTTTCAGAAGATTATAGTTATTTTTATTTTGTCATTCATTACTTTTAACACTTTGTAATTTTTACAGTGAATATACATATATCATGTATATTATACATTATATCATAATCAGAACAAAGCAGCTCTGATTTAAATCTTTTTTTAATTGAAGTATAATTAACATACAAGGTTATATCAGTTTCAGGTATAAAATGCATTTATTTTAAACTCTGATCCTTACTGTCCCCTACAGACTCAATTTTTCATTAGATTAGGGAAGTATTTTCTGCTTCTTTTGTTTCTCTTTTGAAACAATAACAAAAAGAAAAACAAAAAAAATGTGGTGGGAATGGGCTTTGGGAAATATAAGGAGACTTTTTATTTTAATATAATGACTGAGGGCTCTGATGGCATTAGTGGGCAGAGACTAGAAATGGCTGACCATTCTTCAGTGTGGGGACATTTGGCATAGCGCAGTTAAGGCTTGTCTTATCCCTGTTGGGAAAACAAAGCCACATGTACCAAGGGAGATATTTTTCCTTTTGAATGAATTTTCTTCCTCCTTCACTGTTTGAAGAAGTAATTTTATGATGGAAGAGAAGGAACCCTAGAGTGGGTGAGAGGATTCTAATCTTATCTGCACCACACTCTGTATGACCTGGAGCACATCACTAAAGTATTCTGGGTCTGTTTTCCACCTTAAAGTAAAAAGTTGTGTGAGATGAAATATACTTATGCATGCACTTACTTCCCTCCTCATTCGACAAAGAATTTGAGATGGCATGCAAAATGAATAAAACACAAAATAAATATTTGAGGAAATCTATGCAAGAAGGGGAGAATAGATGAGGAAAACTGGTTCACACACAAAAAGTCATACTTTGAGCACCTATATAACCTGTAGAACTAGACCTCAAGTTTGGTGAGGCAAACATGATCATTATAGGAGTCACAGCCACTGGAAAATGAAAATAGTTGTTTCGGGTGAAACAAATTATTTTGTTACTGAAACTTGAGAGAACCTTATCCTTTAGGATATCATAATGATGTGTAGAAGACCATATTCTCAAAAGTGTACAGTAGATATGTTAAACAATTTTCATAGTGATTTCTTAACCATATCCCCAAGATGGGATATGGTTAAGAAATCACTATGCCATGAGTCTAAAGGGACCAAATGATGATGTCTAAATATACACCTCTGTTGATTTGACTTGTCTCAATGATAATAGATAGACTATTTTCTAGAAGAATGTTCTTAATGGAGGTCCTTTAGGATGTCCCCAGTGAATATTATTTTTAACAAATGGGTCTCACTGATCTTAAGATCCTTTCTGTGTCTACGATTATCACTTACATTTTGGGAAGAAAAGAGACTTCTGGTTTGTATTACTCTGCTGGGGCTGCCATAACAAAATATCACAGACTGGGTGGCTTAAACAATGGAAATTTATTTTCTCATAGTTCTGGAGGATAGAAGTCTAAGATCAACGTGCCGTGAGGGTTGGTTTCTAGTGAGGCCTTTCTTCCTGCCTTGCAGACAGCTGCCTTTTCACATGGCCTTTCCTTTGTGTGCATGTAGAGAGAGAGAGAAAGATCTCTGATCTCTCTTCCTCTTTTAGTAAGGACATCTGTCCTATGAGATTAGATCTCCACCCTTATGACCTCATTTAACTAGCCTTAAATCACTTCCTTAAAGGCCCTGTCTTCAAATACAGTCACACTGGGGGTTAACGTTTTAACATATGAACTTTGGGAGATACTATTCATTCTGTAACCTGGTTCTTTGATAATCAATTTGCTGACTTATTGAGGGCAGGGATACATTGAATGTAGATTTCATTTTATTTCTTTGTTTCTTGGGAATTTCCAGTTTGAAGCTTCCTCCAACAAGCGATACTTTGTGTATGCATAAAAAATTCCAGAGATTTGACATTTGTATTTAAAAAATAATAAATGCAAATTATCATAATCTGATGTACCTCACCTCTCAGAATGTCATTTGAGGTAGTTTCACCAATTATAAATGAAAGTGGCCCTTAGGTCTGTCTTGAGAGGACTTCTTGGCATTATATGACTTCTGGGATACCTGGGAGAAATTCATATCTTGAGAATCATGTGTATGTGTGCATGTGTGTGTGCGTACATATGTTTAGACACTAATGCTAAGAATACAAGTGAAATAAGTGGACATAAATACTTAATTGTTTAATGAGGGGTGATATACACCTTTTGCAATACTGTTTGGCAAAGGGCAGAATCTAGTCCATGGTATCATCTTTATTTAATAACAGAAAATATGTTATAGGGCAGCTAACATGCTTTCTGGTTTATCCCAGGGGCAGCCTCATTCACTAGTTCCCCAGCAGCAGCTGCATCAAATGAAACCTAAGTAAAAGAGAAGAGAAGGAGGGGAAGAGTTGGAGAGGGTGGAGCTTGAGGTGGGAGTAGCAGTGAAAAGAGAAAGCAGAGTTGTGAAGAAAATTGACTTAGGGTGGTATTTTGCTGAATCTGTATTATATTTATGTTAGGATATGTTTTATTGGCTCATAAAATTCGGTCACATGAGTAGACTCAGAGTAAAGCAGTGAGCTTCAGTCTATTTGTTGTCATTATTATAGTGTGAAAACCATTTCCATTGCAGGTGTTTCAAAGACCCATAGAGGTTACGTGACTTAAACATTAGCATATTATTCTAATAACATGAAGCTGGTACCCTTTGACCCATAAGCTTTAACTTTAATAATTTCCAGGTTACCCCTTAGCCAAAATATGTTTTCCCTTCAATTTTCACACTGGTGCACTTTCTTTAATATAAAGTACTGATATAATAAATAAATTATATCCAGATGAAAGCCTGTCATCTGATACCTCATCCCAGCACAGTGCCTACAAATACTAAAGCAAGCATTTCCCAACAACATGCTGCCTATATCAGGGACAGAGACCTGGGGATCTGGCTGAGGTGGTATTTGATAAGACAAAAAATGAAACGAGTAGAGAAGTTCAAGGAAAGATTGCCTTGAACAAAAGTCTTAGAGGTCAATACTTTTTTATTCTCCCATAAAGTGGAGGGGGAGAAATGAATGGAGAGAAAAAAGCAGACTTCATCACAGATTGAAAAACTTGGTGTCATGTGAAAAAGACCTCACCACTGTGAAGTCTGCATCATGAAGTGCACCACACATAAAAGAATGAATGCACAGGTTCAGGAGTCATCTGGGAATGATTGGTAGTCATATTATTTAGCTTCCTGCACACTAGATGTCTGTAGGCAGATTATCTATTTTATTAGCCATGGAGCTGGTGATTTCTTAAAGCTTTTTTTCTGAGGGAGTCCATCTGCCTTATTTTACACTTAGGATGTCCCTAAAAGCACAATGTATATCTAAAAAGTTGCTATTTACTCAAGTTTAGCAATCTTGAAATCAATGATTTCTAAGAAAGAATGGTGACCTGTATTTTAACATTGTACAATGCTCTGAATGGATATTCTGTTCATATCTAATAGTTATTATGTGCAATCCTCTTTTCTAGTGAGACAACCAGATTCTTTCCTCTGCTCTCCTTCCTTCCTCTGTCCCTCTCCCCCTTCCTCCTTCCTTCTCTTCCTTCCTTTCTTAATTTGTTCCTTCCTTCTTCTTTTCCATCCACCCTACCTTTCTTCCCTCCCTACCTCTTTTTAAAATCAGACAGTCAGGATGGTAGCTAAGGGAAGAAGAAAAGGATCATCCGTGGTTGGTAAAGAGAGTTGTAGATGAAAATGCAGGCAGTCCTTTGGTAGTAATGTCTTTTGAGTGAATTAAGCTTTTGACTCTCTCTCTCTCTCTCTCTCACACACACACACACATCTGTGATACTGCTATAGCAATGTGCATTGTCAGAGGGAAGAGGAAAAGTAAGAGGCTTAGCATTTGTTGAACTTTTTTTTTTTTTTTAAGTACCAGGCTCTATTAGACTGTTTCATTTGATCTTCATAAGACCAGAAAATTCTAATGAGAAAAGCATACTGCAGAAAATAAAATATTTTTTCTTATCTGGTGTTGGTATCCATTAATTATCACCATTTGTATAGGACCCAAACTGTCTAAAAAGTACATATTATTTTCACTATACCAAGCTTTTCCTCAGCATGTATATTAAAAAATATGTGCTAACATAAATATAATAACAGGAATTCACTGTTAAGTAACTCAGTTATTAACAAAATATTTATGGATTGCCTACATTGTCTAGGCAATGTTTTAGGCATTAGAAATACTATGATGAGAGGATAGTCAAGATTATTGCATTAAATATTTATTTGCTTGTGTTTGCACATATGTGTGCATTTATTTGGCTTATGAACACTTCTGTGACATTACAGTGTGCAATTATGTAATGATGATGACAACTGACATTAATTAGACAGTTTTTGTATGTCAGGGGCTCTTGTCTGCTGAAAGGTGACTGCATATTAAATTCTTAGAAGTAGAAATTTTAATGTAATTTTTCATTTTGGTTAATTAAAGAACCAATCATATGCTACCTTTTTCCAAAGGCAACTTGAAAGGATTCAAATAATATGGCACAAGAAAATAATTAAAAGTAAACAAGGAATATGAGGTAATGGAAAAACAAGGTCAAGAAAGTATATAGAGCTGGGAGTGAGGCTGTGAAACAAATTACTGGCCACAAATCTCCATGTACTTTTCACCAGGGACAGGGGAAATGGGAGGATTCAGGGCCCACAAGGAAAAAAGGGACTAGTTGTTGAGGAAAAACACAATTTCTGATTCTGAGACTCAGATAAAGTTCTTTTGTAAGTCCTTGTGCATGATGCCATATATACTTATTAGAAACACTGTCTTTCATTTTAGGCTGAATGGCTTCAGTATTGAAAAGCAATTCAGTAAACACAATTCTAACAGGACAGAGGGGAGAGGTTGAGTGTAGGAGTAAATGGAGTTGAAAGAGTGGATCATATAATGTTCTCCAGTTACGAAGTTTGCTGATTTTTCTGGCTTAATCCAAGGAAAGGTTATATCAGAGGAATATATAGTCTGCATACTCTCATGTGATCCTTCATAAAAATTATGTCTTTCAGCCAAGCATTTAAAAGGCATTGATCCACAGTGAGTTCAAGATTAATTCCAGTGTCAAATATTTGGAATTCAGATATTCTAGATTAGCTCAGCGTTATGCTTTAACAATCAGTCAGACTGGAAACAGAGTTGACATCCTACAGGAGGGCATTACTTATGAATTCCAAAGTTCCTCATTATAGTATCATAATTCCTGTGACAATACTCTTATGAAGTTGCTTATATACTTTCACATCTGCACTTGTGTTTATATTCTGTGAACCCCTCACCCCTTTAAAATGATCTATGCTTTATTTTAATGATTCTAGTTATGAATCTTAAATAAGACAGTGTTCTTTTTTTTATCAAACTATCAATATATATTTGTCCTATTAATGAATCAGTGCATTTTATATTTAGAAGACAAGAAATAATTTATTGTCATGCAGAATTAGCATTTAGATAACTGTCTTTCTATATTTTTCTAGGAATAAGTTTAAAAATAGGTCTTACATATTATTTTGTATTTTACTTTTTTTTACTTAGTTTATCCAGTCTTTTCCCTGGTACAGCAATGTATTTGCAATAGTCTTTTAATGTTATGTGATATTCTATCCATTTGATGTATTATCGTTAACTATAATTAACTTTGGCATTAATTAATTAAAGCTTAGCTTACTCAGCCACTTCTAGGTGTTGCGATATTAGAGGCAGAAGAAACAGGAAAGAAAGGGAGATGAAAAAGAGCTAAGATGAGTCATCCAGAGTTATGCCAGTACATGCCCAGAGACTTCTCAGTCTTTTAGGAAATTAGAAACCCACAATGTTACAAAGACCCTTGTATGAATGTGAAAAGGTTTCTTCCCTAGTCTCCTCCCCTCTCATATGTTCTGCTTTACCAGTAGACATGATCGAAATGTTTTAAATACAAAAGGGAAAATGAGCATGAGAGAGGTTATGGAAAGTTGAGCCCATTGAGTGATCTGATGTAAGCTGCAGCAAAATCCTAAATTCTTGATCTAATTCAATCCAACACAATAAGGTCTGAATTTGTTTTTAGTATAGCTGGAAATTTCCACAAAATTTCTAAAGGTAGCTTTATTTAAGACAAATTTATTAGTATTTTCAGAGAGCTGTCTTGGTGGATATGTGTTGAAAATCATTATTATTAATAATAGAACTAAATTTACAAGGTACTTGAAGATGTCATACTGAAATATGAATCCATAGTCTTTGAGAGAGGCTGTCTGGTCATCTACATTTCTTTTGCAACCTCTCTAGTCTAATAGATTTATAGCAGAACAAAAGAACTATTAGATTTGAAATGTTACCTAATTTCAGAACTTCCTTTCATCTAGGCCCATCAGTGGGCCTTTGAAAGTCTGGGACAGAACAACATGTTCTAGATTCTGAATGGAAAGCTCAGCATGGAAACTCTGAAGGGCATCTCTTGGAAAGCAAAACCTGAGTCTACAGCTCTAACTCACCCACCAAGTGCTCCCTCTGAAGTGTCACGCTGTGAGCTTAGAGACCTCTTTTATTGCCAGTAGTACATTTTATACATGTAAGCATTGTCTTCAGTAACTAGATTTATTTCTATCATTAAAGAATGACATTGCTTTATATTTGGTTTCTTGGAGCATGGTATGGTGGAGGTGGAAAGTTCTTTTATGTTTCTGGGTATATGGCTACAGTCAAATTCTCATCCAGGTTCTGTCTGTGAGGTTTATTTAAGAACAGAGTTTGTTTTTCTTCATGTTGCCTAACACCATTTTTTTTTTTTACCCCTCAAGGGTTGCAATTTATAGTCCAAGATTTGTTTGGTGATTTGGTTTAGGTCCCTCTGAACAAGTAAAATCTTTCTTGGGAATATAATTTTTTTTGTTTAGGCACCATGGTGTATATTTTTTGAAAGGTAGTTTTTTTGTTTTGTTTTGTTTTAGAGAATAAAATTTATATAGGTTTTTGTTCCACTACATATCAGTTGTTTTGGAGGTGGGCATGAGTGGCTGCTACAGTATTATTTAGTGATGATAACATTTGGCTGGGAGTTAAGACCTGTTCTAATCCTGACTTTTTTTTTTTTTTTTTAAGATTTTATTTATTTGCGAGAGAGACAATGAGAGACAGAGAGCATGAGAGGGAGGAGGGTCAGAGGGAGAAGCAGACTCCCTGCTGAGCAGGGAGCCTGATGTGGGACTCGATCCCGGGACTCCAGGATCATGACCCGAGCCGAAGGCAGTCGCTTAACCAACTGAGCCACCCAGGTGCCCCTGACTTTTTTTTTTTAAAGATTTTATTTATTTATTTGAGAGAGAGAGAGAGAACACAGAGGAGGAGTGAGAGGTAGAAGCAGACTCCTTGCTTAGCAGGGAGCCCGATGCAGGGTTTGATCACAGGACCCTGAGATCATGACCTGAACTGAAGGCAGACACTTAACTGACTGCGCCCCAATCCTGACTTTCTTACTATATAATTGTGTGTTCACCTATCTCTTATTTAGTCTATTGGATCACATCTGATTATGACTATTACCATTCATTATGTTTTATGAAAACTTTATTATGGACATTTAAACACATATATGAAAGAAAAAAAAATGAGCTGATGTATACATCTCCTGATTTCCATAATCTTCAACACACGGTCATTCCTGTCTCATCAGTGTCCACCCACTAACACCCCTGTCACACCTCAGAAACATTTGAAGCAAACCCTACATGTCATATCTGTAAATATTTATATCTAAATATTTCATTATGTATCTGCTATAAAAAAGGTTATTGACCTTTTCCTACTCTATTTTAACAGCTCTTTATATATCAGTTATATCAGTTCATTGCCTTTGATATGTAACACATCCTTTCTCTCCTTGTCATTTATTATTTTTTTGTTTTATTTTTGTTTTTTTATGCAATTAAAATTCTTTTATGGAATTAAATTTAGTAATCCTTTCTTTTATTTCCTCTGGATTTAGATCACAGGACTTTTCCCTACTCCCAGGTTAGAGGTATTGACCTTTCTTTCCTTATAATATTTGTAGATGTAATATGTAGATTCTTCATAGAACACAGTCACAATTATTACACTTAAGAAAAAAGTCCTTAATATGATCAAATGCCCAATCAGTATTCATATTTTCTCAATTATATATTTTTTAAGGTTTATTTGTTTGGGGATCTTTGTAAGGTCATACACTGTGATCATTTAATTATGTTTTTTAAAAAATTTTATTTGAGAGAGAGAGAGTGTGCGAGACAGATCATGAACAATGGGGGGAGGTTGGGGAGGGACAGGGAGAGGGAGGCTCGATCCCAGGACCCCGGGATATGACCTGAGCTAAAGGCAGATGCTGAACTGACTGAACCACCCAAGGTGCCTCTAATTATGTTTCTTAAGTCTCTTTTAGTCAGTAGATTCTCTCTTCTTTTCTGCCTTTTTTTTTTGCATCTCCATGGGCTGTTCAACACATTCTCTCTCCTTTGTGTTTTCAGTAAATTGATAGATTTAGAGAACCGGTCATATTCAGGTTTGAATTTTATGTTGTTGTTGTTGTTGGTATTACTTCTTACATGGTGTTTTCTACTTCCCAGGAGGTACATAATATCTTGGCATTTCTTTCTGTGAGTTACCAACCATTGATGTTTGTTGTCTAGGTTCATTATTTCATTACAGTTCGCAAAATGGTGATATTCTTTTCATTATTAGCTGCAGAAAACTTCTGTAAAGAACTTTCCCTCATTGACCATCATTCCCCTAATGTAGAGGCCATTGTAAAAGGGCACCAAAAAAATTTTGATTCTTTCCGTTTAAATACTGGTTTTCAAAATGGTGGTTTCCTAAAATCTTGTAAAGATAAACATTTTTTGCAGGGGTGGGAGCAGCTCCATGGAGGTGTATTTTGAACACATTAATTGAAATACCTTTTGTCCATTTCAAAATATTGTCTCAAGTTTGTACTGTTGGAGCTCATGCAGGTTAGTTCATGAGACTTTTGACATGATCCCAGTATTCTTTGATAGCTTCTTTGCTTCTGGAATGATAAGATGTTCCAGGCTCATTTTCCGCATTTGCTGAGCCAGATCTGGAATCAGTCATTTTTTCAAAGAGCCCTGATTCTTTTAGTGGGATATGGTATTTAGAGGCCATAGAGGCAAATATATGTATTTATATACATATATATATGTGTGTATATATATTTATTGTATAAATACTTAAATACAAATACTGTATGTGGTATATACATATATAAATATATATTTATTTATATATTATACTATATATACTACACCAAATATACTTAGTACATATATACATGTATAGCATATGTGATAGTTTAGTTAGTATAATTAATTTGCCTTTATGCAATGCATTATGCAGTGCAAAAGATTGAACATCCTTTCAAATGGTTAAAAGTCTTTGAACTTTTTTGACTATAAACTGTCTCCATATTTCTTTTTTCTTTTTTTTTTGAAGATTTTACTTATTTATTTGACACAGAGAGAGAGAGACAGCGAGAGAGTGAACACAAGCAGGGGGTCATGGGAGAGGGAGAAGCAGGCTTCCCAAAGAGCAGGGAGCCTGATGCAGGGCTCGATCCCAGGACCCTGGAATCATGACCTGAGCCGAAGGCAGACGCTTAATGACTGAGCCACCCAGGCGCCCCTCTTTTTTTTTTTTTTTTTTGAAGATTTTACTTATTTGAGAGAAAGAGCGTGAGTGCAGGGTGGGGGGCGGAGGGGAGGGATAGGGACAAGCAGATTCCATGCTGAGTATAGAGCCTGACCTGGGGCTTGATCTCATGATGATCATGACCTGAGCCAAAACCAAGAGTCCTAACGATTAGCTGATTAACCAACTAAGCTACTCAAGAGCCCCTGTCTCTTCATATTTCTGGCTTGTTTCCGTTATTGACCTTTTCCTACTCTATTTTAACAGTTCTTTATATATCAGTTATATCAGTTCATTGCCTTTGATATGTAACACATCCTTTCTCTCCTTGTCATTATTTTTTTGTTTTATTTTTGTTTTTTTTTATGCAATTAAAATTCTTTTATGGAATTAAATTTAGTAATCCTTTCTTTTATTTCCTCTGGATTTAGATTTAGTAGGACTTTTCCCTACTCCCAGGTTAGAGGTATTGACCTTTGTTTCCTTATAACATTTGTATAGCTTCATTTTTTTTTTTTTACATTTAAATCCTTGATTCATTTGGTATTTACTTGCTATATGGTTCAAGAAAAAGATGCAGTTTTACCCTAACACCATTTATAAAAACTCTATGTTTCCCATAAACTGTGACAGTTTATTGCTGCTCAGCTCCCAATCCACATCCTTCACTGGCTGCTCTGTAATAATTGAGATTGGCACTGTAAAATTTTCTCCTTAGCCAGCTGGTGTGATGTTAAGTTTTGTTAGAAGAGGGTGCTGGAAGGACACTGGATGAGAAAGTGGTTTAGAGAGGACTTGGAGGCTTGGATCCTGTAGAACAGACAGCTCTCTAGCGCCAGCTCCTGTAGTGACCAGGGGTCACTAATATCCAGTGGTTAGAAACTTCCTCTGGAACTCCCTTTTGTAGTTTTTACAGCAGTTATGCAGCATGGAACCTTTCTGAGGATGACTTTCCTCAGTGACCCAGAGGGAGGATTTCAGTGAGTCTTGCTTGTGTGTCAGCAGAGCAATTTATCTTTCATCCACTGTTGTATGGCTGTGCCCTTTCCATCAAGGTCTGGATCTCAACCTGGTGTGTATGTGTGTGTGTGAGTGTGGTGTGTGAAAGTTGACTCTTTCTTGGGTACTCTTATCTTGGCACTAGAGGTAGGGACCACTCCTTATTTCTGCTACTCCTGTATTCCATAGAGTTCTCTTCACTTCTTACTAGCTAATCTCTTGTACTCCCAGTTTCTTGTTATAGTTAATAATTTTTCAAATATGTTTTAAAATGTTCTTTTTTTTTTTTTTAAAGACTTTGTTTGAGAGAGAGAGAGAGAGAGCACATAAGGTGGTGGGCAAAGGGAGAGGGAGAAGCAGGCTCCCTGTTGTGCAGGGAGCCCAATGTGTGGCTCGATCCCAGGACCCTGAGATCATGACCTGAGCCTAAGGCAGATGCTTAACTGACTGAGCCATTCAGGTGCCCCTAAAATGTTACTTCTTTTATTCATTTTTTTTCTTAGAAAAATCCAAGTATCTTTTAATTTTTTAAGATATAAAACTTTAGAGAATTTAAAAATAAAAGCATTTCTTGGGTGTCATATTTAAATTACATAAGCCTTAATGAATAAGAAAGATTAATTCAATCTGTTAAGTTATAGGTTACCTCAAAAATTACGGTGATGATGCTAGACAAACATTTTTTTTAATTGAAGTATAGTTGACATATAATGTATTAGTTTTAGGTGTACAACACAGTAATTCGATAGTTCTGTACATTCTGTGATGCTCACCATGATACATGTAATTATTATTTGTCACCCTACAGAGTTATTACAGTATTATTGACTGTATTTCCTATGTTGAACTTCTCATACCCTTGTCTTATTTATTCTTTATTTAGTTAATGATTCTTTATATTAAAATTTCCTTGTTCCAATAACTGTGTGGTTTATCACCTGATTGGATCTTGACTGATACACCCAATGATAGGAGATGCTACCTTTACTATAAACTAAATGTCTATATGTAATTTGATCTTTTTCTGTATTTTTATATTTTATTCCATTAGCTTGTCTAATTTTGGGCCAGTATCAAACTGTATTAATCATAGAAGTTTAATAGTATTTTTTTTTTAAAAGATTTTATTTATTTATTTGAGAGAGAGAGAGAGAGCATGAGCAGGGAGAGGGAGAAGCAGACTCCTCGCTGAGCAGGGAGCCCAACACAGGGCCAGTCCCTGGACCTGGGGATCATGACCTGAGCGGAAGGTTGACACTTAACCAACTGAGCTACCCAGGCACCCCAAAAAGCTTAATAGTATTTTTAAAAAGTCTGTTAGTGCTTGCTTTTCCTCATTGCTATTCTTTTCTAATGTTTAACTAGCTTTTCTTGCATATTTTTAAAAATGAATTTTCCATCAGAGAAATACCTGGTGACATTTAAATAAAAATCTGGATTGTAATCAATTTATAAATTAGTTTAGAGCAGACATCTTTATGATATTGAGTCATCCTATCCAAAACCAGATATGGCTTTCTATTTGTTGAAGGGAACTTTTTAGTATTTCTGCAGTGTTTTCTGGTTTTCCTCAGATACAGTCTGAGCTTCCTTTTCTTTTGTTGTTGTTCTATCTTCTAGTCATTTTTTTTTGTTTATAGATATGAAGGCTATTGGTTTTATAGTTAGCTAATTTATTAATTTTTCTTATTTTTGTAGTAAATTTTGTTGCTTCATTTGGGTTACTTCTTTCCAATTCAAATACTTCTAAATGTTTTCTCTTATCTAATAGCTAAAACCATCTAATAGCTAATGGATAATATCTCCATCACAACATTAAACATTAGCAGAGAAACTAGCATTGGTATTAGTTTCTATCTTAGTGGAATAGCCTCTAGTATTTTCTCACTAAGTAAGATTCTAGATTTTTTGTGGAGGCAGTGTCTGTTAAATCATAAGTTATAGATTTTTTACTAAAAAGATTTATTTATTTGAGAGAGAGAGAGCGAGCATGGGGGAAAGGGCAGAGGGAGAGGAGAGAGAATCTTAAGTGGACTCCATGCTGAGCACGGAGCCCAGTGCAAGAGCTTGATCTCATGACCCTGAGATCACGACCTTAGCTGAAACCAACAGCCAGAGGCTTAACTGTCTGCACCACCCAGGCATCCGTAGTGATTTTTTTTTAAAAAAAAAAAAAAAAAAAGAATGGGCCCTTGATTTTGTCAATGCGTTTACTAAATCTATGAAGACAATCAAATGACTTTTCTGCTTACCTCTATTAATGGGATAGATTATATTAATGATTTCCTAATATTGAACTATTTTTGCATTCCAGAATAAACCTCACATGGTCATCTTTTATATTTGTTAATATTCTATTTAAGATTTTTATATCTTTGAAAGGAGCAAGATGGCAGAGGAGTAGGAGACCTACATTTCATCTGGTCCCAGGAATTCAACTAGATAGGTATCAAACCATTCTGAACACCTATGAACTCAACAGGAGATCGAAGAAAAGAATAGCAGCAACTCTCTGAACAGAAAAGTGGCCACTTTCTGGAAGATAGGATGTGCGGAGAAGTGAATCTGTGGTGATATACGGGAAGATAGACTGCAGGGGGGGTGAGCCTTGCTACCGGCAAGTGATAGAGCAGCGGAGCAGAAAATCAGAACTTTTAGAAGTCTGCTCTGCTGAGGAACATAACTCCAGTGGCTAAGCTGCGGGTGGAACCCTCGCTGGGACAGTGTGGTCTCAGGACCCTTGGGGTCACAGAAAGACCGGGGGTGCCTGAGTGCAACAGAGCTCCCAGGTATTGGAGCAGGGAAGCTGGCTACAGAGACGGAGCTGAGGAGTGGGCTCTCAGCTGAGGGTTGCCATAAACCATGATTCGCAGCACAGTTGGGCCACTCTCTTCCAGCAGGGACCCAACAAGCAGCAGATCCAGGGAGACTCCCATTCCTCTCCCAGGAGGAGCAGCGTGGGAGCTTACCGCAGGAATCTGCTGGGTTTGGAGAATCCAAATGGGGTCGTGTGCCAGAGACAGAAACGCTCAGTCACAGGCTGGGTGAGCATGGAGTGTGGCCAGATACAGGAAGATGGGAGCGATTGACTGCTTTTCTCTGGGGGCTCACTGAGGACTGGGGACCTGAGCTCTCAGCTCCTCTGGGGCGGAGATTGGGAGGCCGCCATTTTCAGTTTCGTCCTCCAAAGCTGTATGGAAAGCTTGCAGGGAACAAAAGCTACCAAAACCAAACCCGAGCAGATTACTTAGCCTGTCCCTGGCAAGGGCAGGGCAATTCCACCTCTGGCAAAGACATTTGAGAACCACTGCAACAGGCCCCTCCCCCAGAAGATCAGCAAAAACAGCCAGCCAAGATCAAATTTACCCATTAATGAGAATGGCAGAACTCCAGCACTTGGGGAACACAGCACATTGAATTCATGGCTTTTTTCCCCATGATTCTTTAGTCTTTCAAAGTTAATTAAAAATTTTTTTTTCTTTTTCTATTTTTTTTGAATGTTTCTTTTTCCCTTTTTTTTCAACCAACATCTTATCAATCCCTTTTTTAAAAATCTTTTTTATTTTTCATTTTTAGAGTCATATTCTATCCCTTCATTGTAGTTAACCTTATTGTTGGTATATATATATATAAGTTGTTCCCTCTTTAAAATTTTGGGATACAGTTTCTTCTAACAGACCAAAAAATACCCTAAAGCTCTAGTGTATGGCTTTGTTCTAGTCTCCTGCCTGATCACATTCTCTCTCCCTCCTTTTTTCTTAATTTCTCTTCTTTCTTTTTTCAACCAACTTCTTATCAATTCCTTTTATATAGTCTTTTATAATTTTCATCTTTACAGTCATATTCCATCCCTTCATCGTATTTACCCTTATTTTTCTACATATATAAGTTTTTTTCATTAAAATTTTGGGATGCAGTTTCTTCTAACAGACCAAAATACACCCAAAATCTAGTGTGTGGCACTGATCTATTCACCAGCCTGATCATATTTGATCATATTCTGTTTTTTTTATCTTTACCTTTTTCATTTTTTTTTCTTTTTTCTTTCTTTCCCTTTCTTTTCCCCCAGTTTCAGGTCTCTTCTGATTTCTTTAGTGTATATTTTTCTGGGGTCATTGTTACCCTGTTAGCATTTTGTTCTTTCATTCATCTATTCTCCTCTGGACAAAATGACAAGATGGAAAAACTCACCTCAAAAAAAAAAAAAACCCAAAAAACAAAAACGAGAGGCAGTACCAACTTCCAGGGACCTAATCAATACGGACATTAGTAAGATGTCGGAACTAGCGTTCAGAATGACGATTATAAAGATACTAGCTGGGCTTGAAAAAAGCGTGGAAGATACTAGAGAAACCCTTTCTGAGAAATGAAAGAACTAAAATCTAACCAAGTCGGAATGAAAAAGGCTATTAATGAGGTGCAATAAAAAATGGAGGCTTTAACTGCTAGGATAAATGAGGCAGACGAGAGAATTAGTGATATAGAAGACCAAATGATGGAGAATAAAGAAGCTGAGAAAAAGAGAGATAAACAACTACTGGAGCACAAGGGCAGATTTCGAGAAGTAAGTGATACCATAACGTGAAACAACATTAGAATAATTGGGATCCCAGAAGAAGAAAAAAGAGAGAGAGGGGCAGAAGGTATATTGGAGCAAATTATAGCACAGAACTTCCCTAATTTGGGGAAGGAAACAGGTATCAAAATACAGGAGGCACAGAGAACCCCCTCAAAATCAATAAAAATAGGTCAACACCCTGACATCTAGTAGTAAAACTTACAAGTCTCAGAGACAAAGAGAAAATCCTGAAACCAGCTCGGGACAAGAGGTCTGTAACCTACAATGGTAGAAACATTAGATTGGCAGCAGACCTATCCACAGAGACCTGGCAAACCAGAAAGGACTGGCATGATATATTCAGAACACTAAATGAGAAAAATAGGCAGCCAAGAATAGTATCCACCTAGGCTGTCATTGAAAATAGAAGGAGAGATAAAAAGCTTCCAGGACAAACAAACACTAAAGGAATTTGCAAACATGAAACCAGCCCTACAGAAATATTGAAAGGGGTCCTCTAAGCAAAGACAGAGCCTAAAAGTAACATAGACCAGAACGGAACACAGACAATGTACAGTAACAGTCACCTTACAGGCAATACAATGGCACTAAATTCATATCTTTCAGTTGTCACCCTGAATGTAAATGGGCTAAATGTCCCAATCAAAAGACACAGGCCATCAGATTGGTTAAAAAACAAGACTCATCAATATGCTGTCTGCAAGAGACTCATTTTAGACCCAAAGACACCCCCAGATTGAAAGTAAGGGGGTGGAAAACCATTTACCATGCTAATGGACATCCAAAGAAAGCTGGGGTGACAATCCTTATATCAGACAAATTAGATTTTAAACCAAAGACTGTAATAAGAGATGAGGAAGGACACTATATCCTACTTAAAGGGTCTATCCAACAAGAAGATCTAACAATTGTAAATATCTATGCCCCTAACATGGGAGCAGCCAATTATATAAGGCAATTAATAACAAAAGCAAAGAAACACACAGACAACAATACAATAAAATAATTAAGAGTAAGCAAAAGATCGCAAAGAAAATAAAGACTTTAAATGACACACTGGAACAAATGGACTTCACAGACATATTCAGAACATTCCATCCCAAAGCAATGGAATACACATTCTTCTCTAGTGCCCATGGAACATTCTTCAGAATAGATCACATCCTAGGTCACAGATCATGTCTCAACCAGTACCAAAAGATTGGGATCATTCCCTGCCTATTTTCGGACCACAATGCTTTCAAACTAGAACTCAATCACAAGAGGAAAGTCGGAAAGAACTCAAATACATGGAGGCTAAAGAGCATCCTACTGAAGAATGAATGGGTCAACCAGGAAATTAAAGAAGAATTTAAAAAATTCATGGAAACCAATGAAAATGAAAACACAACTGTTCAAAATCTTTGGGATGCAGCAAAGTTGGTCCTAAGAGGAAAGTATATAGCAATACAGACCTTCCTCAAGAAACAAGAAAGGTCTCAAATACACAACCTAACCCTACACCTAAAGGAGCTGGAGAAAGAACAGCAAATAAAGCCTAAACCCAGCAGGAGAAGAGAAATAATAAAGATCAGAGCAGAAAACAATGAAATAGAAACCAAAAGAACAGCAGAACAGATCAACAAAACTAGGAGCTAGTTCTTTGAAGGAATTAATAAGATTGATTAACCCCTAGCCAGACTTATTAAAAAAAAAAAAAGAAATGATCCAAATAAATAAAATCATGAGTCAAAGAGGAGAGATCACAACCAACACCAAAGAAATACAAACAATTATAAGAACATATGAGCAATTATATGCCAGCAAATTAGATAATCTGGAAGAAATGGATGCATGCCTAGAGATGTACAAACTACCAAAACTGAACCAGGAAGAAATTGAAAACCTGAACAGACCCATAACCACTAAGGAAATTGAAGCAGTTATCAAAAATCTCCCCACAAACGAGCCCAGGGCCAGATGGCTTCCCAGGGGAATTCTATCGAACATTTAAAGAAGAATTAATACCTATTCTTCTGAAACTTCCAAAAAGTGGAAATGGAAGGAAAACTTCCAAACTCATTTTATGAGGCCAGCATTACCTTGATCCCAAAACCAGACAAAGACCCCATCAAAAAGGAGAATTACAGACCATTATCCCTGATGAATGTGGATACAAAAATTCTCACCAAAATACTAGCCAATAGGATCCAATAGTACATTAAAAGGATTATTCACCACAACCAAGTGGGATTTATTCCTGGGCTGCAAGGTTGGTTCAATCCCCGCAAATCAATCAATGTGATACAATACATTAATGAAAGAAAGAACAAGAACAGTATGATCCTCTCAATAGATGCAGAAACAGCTTTTGACAAAGTACAGCATCCTTTCTTGATCAAAACTCTTCAGAGTATAGGCATAGAGGGTACATACCTCAATATCATAAAAGTCATCTATGAAAAACCCACAGCGAATATCATTCTCAATGGGGAAAAAACTGAGAGCTTCCCCCTAAGGTCAGGAATACGGCAGGGATGTCCACTATCACCACTGCTATTCAACATAGTATTGGAAGTCCTAGCCACAGCCATCAGACAACAAAAAGAAATCAAAGGCATCCAAATCGGCAAAGAAGAAGTCAAACTCTCACTCTTCGCAGATGATACGATATTTTATGTGGAAAACCCAAAAGACTCCACCCAAAAGTGTTAGAACTCATACAGGAATTCAGTAAAGTGGCAGGATATAAAATCAATGCACAGAAATCAGTGGCATTCCTATACACCAACAGTAAGACAGAAGAAAGAGAAATTAAAAAGTCAATCTCATTTACAATTGCACCCAAAACCTTAAGGTACCTAGGAATAAATCTAACCAAAGAAGCAAAGAATCTGTACTCAGAAAACTATAAAATACTCATGAAAGAAATTGAGGAAGACACAAAGAAATGGGAAAACATTCCATGCTCATGGATTGGAAGAACAAATATTGTGAAAATGTCTGTGCTATCTAGAGCAATCTACACATTTAATGCAATCCCTATCAAAATACCATCCCCTATTTTCAAAGAAATGGAACAAATAATCCTAAAATTTATATGGAACCTGAAAAGACCCCTGATAGCCATAGGAATGTTGAAAAGCAAAGCTGGCGGCATCACAGTTTCGGAGTTCAAGCATTATTACAAAGCTGTAATCATCAAGGCAGTATGTTACTGGCACAAAAACAGACACATCGATCAATGGAACAGAATAGAGAGCCCAGAAATGGACCCTCAACTCTATGTTTAACTCATTTTCAACAAAGCAGGAAAGAATGTCTAATGGAAAAAAGACAGTCTCTTCAACAAATGGTGTTGGGAAAATTGGACAGCCTCATGCAGAAGAATGAAACTGGACCATTTCCTTACACCACACACAAAAATAGACTCAGAATGGCTGAAAGACCTAAATGAGAGACAGGAGTCCATCAAAATCCTAAAGGAGAACACAGGCAGCAACCTCTTGACCTCAGCTGAAGCAACTTCTTCCTAGACACATCGCCAAAGGCAAGGGAAGCAAGGGCAAAAATGAACTATTGGGACTTCATCAAGATAAAAAGCTTTTGCACAGCAAAAGAAACAGTCAACAAAACCAAAAGACAACCGACAGAATGGGAGAAGATATTTGCAAATGACATATCCGATAAAGGACTAGTATCCAAAATCTATAAAGAACTCATCAAACTCAACACCCAAAGAACAAATGATCCAATCAAGAAATGGGCAGAAGACATGAACAGACATTTTTCCAAAGAAGACATTCAAATGGCCAGCAGACACATAAAAAAGTGTTCAACATCACTTGGCATTAGGGAAATCCAAATCAAAACTTCAGTGAGATAGCACGTCACACCAGTCAGAATGGCTAAAATTAACAAGTCATGAAATGACAGATGTTGGCGAGGATGTGGTGAAAGGGGAATCCTCCTATACTGTTGGTGGGAATGCAAGCTGGTGCAGCCACTCTGGAAAACAGTACGGAGGTTCCTCAAAAAGTTGGAATTAGAGCTACCCTATGACCCAGGAATTGCAGTGCTGCGTATTTACCCCAAAGATACAAATGTAGTAATTCGAAGGAGTATGTGCACTCCAATGTTCATAGCAGCAATGTCCACAATAGCCAAACTATGGAAAGAGCCAAGATGTCCATTGACAGATGAATGGATAAAGAAGATGTGGTATATATATACAATGGAATATTATGTAACCGTCAAAAAAAAAATGAAATCTTGCCATTTGCAATGGCGTGGATGGAACTGGAAGGTATTATACTGAGCAAAATAAGTCAGTCAGATCAAGACAAGTGTCATATGATCTCACTGGTATGAAGCATTCTTAATATCAGAAACAAACTGAGGGTTGGTGGATTGGTGTGGGTTGGGAGGGATGGCGTGGCTGGGTGATAGACATTGGGGAGCATATGTGCTATGGTGAGTGCTGTGAATTTGTAAGACTGATGAATCACAGACCTGTACCTCTGAAACAAATAATACATTATAATGTAAAAAAAAAAAAAGGAAGGGAAAAATGAAGGTGGGAAATCAGAGGGGGAGAGAAGCCATGTGAGAGTATGGACTCTGAGAAATAAACTGAGGGTTCTAGAGGGGAAGGGGGTGGGGGGAATGGGTTGGCCTGGTGATGGGTATTAAAGAGGGTAGTTATTTTTTTTTATTTAAAGATTTTATTTATTTATTTATTTGAGAGAGAGAATGAGAGAGAGAGCAGGAGAGGGGGGAGGGTCAGAGGGAGAAGCAGACTCCCTGCCGAGTAGGGAGCCCGACGTGGGACTCGATCCTGGGACTCCAGGATCATGACCTGAGCCGAAGGCAGTCACTTAACCAACTGAGCCACCCAGGCGCCCAAAGAGGGTAGTTACTGTATGGAGCCCTGGGTGTTATATGCGAACAAAGAATCATGGAACACTACATCAAAAACTAATGACGTATAATGTATGGTGATTAACATAACATAATAAAATTAAAAAAAGATTTTTATATCTTTTCATAAGTGAAAGTAGTTTGTGGTTTTCTTTTTGGCTTTTTCTAAACATCAAGTTTAGAGAGGAATATTATAATTTCTTCACAAAAGAAATTTTGAAATTTTCCTTTTTTATGTTCTAGAAGCAATTAAATAGCATTAGAATTATCTATTTTTTAAAGATTTGGTACAATTTCATTGTGAAACCATTTGGGTCTAAGGCTTTTTTTGTGGGGAAATCTCTGAACTACTTTGTGTATTTCTTTCCCGGCATTAGATATAATTAAATTATCTGTCTCTATAGGGGTATCTTTTGCTTAGTTATATTTTTCTTAAAAATCATTGATTTCACTTAGTTTTTTATTTTTTATTTTTATTTTATTTTTTTAAAGATTTTATTATTTATGTGAGAGAGAGAATGAGAGAGAGAGCTCGAGAAGGGGGAGGGTCAGAGGGAGAAGCAGACTCCCTGCAGAGCAGGGAGCCCGATGCGGGACTCGATCCCAGGACTCCAGGATCATGACCTGAGCCGAAGGCAGTCACCCAACCAACTGAGCCACCCAGGTGCCCTCATTTAGTTTTTTAAATTTATTTATGCAGAGTCATGCAAACTGATCCCTTACAATTTACAATTTTCCTCTTTTTGGTAGTTATTTCCTTCTCCCTAGTATTTCTAATTTGTTGTGTTTATGGTTTCTCTCTTTTCTTAATTAGGTTAGGTAGTGTTTTGTCTATTTTGTTGATACTTTCTAAAAAATCAGATTTTGGATTTGTTATTTCGTTATAGTCATTCTCAGTTTTTAACTCAGTTTCTACTTTTATTATTAATTACTTTCTTCTGCCTTATTTTGGTTTACTTTGTTATTGTTTTTTATTTTATATTTTTTTAATTTAAATTTTTTGAGAGAGAGAAAGAGAGAAAGAGCTCATGTGAGTGGTGGAGGAGGGGGTGAGGGAGAGAGAATCATTAGCAGGGTCCATGCCCAGTGGGGAATCTGACCCTGGCTCCATCTCATGACCCTTAGATCATGACCTGAACTGAAATCAAGCATGGGTTGTTTAACTGACTGAGCCAGCTAGGTGCCCCATTATTGTTTTTTTAAAGCAAGCATATTGAGTTGGATGTTTAATTAATTTTAAGTTTTTCCTTTTTTGTTGAATTTTATATATAATGCTATAAGTTTTTCTTTTTTAAAGATTTTATTTGAGGTGGCACCTGGGTGGCTCAGTCATTAAGCATCTGCCTTCAGCTCAGGTCATGAAACCAGAGTCCTGGGATCGAGTCCCGCATCGGGCTCCCTGCTCTGCGGGAAGCCTACCTCTCCCTCTCCCACTCCCCCTGCTTGTGTTCTCTCTCTCGCTGTGTATCTCTCTCTGTCAAATAAATAAACAAAAAATCTTTAAAAAAAAAAAAGATTTTATTTGAGAGAGAGAGAGAGCGAGCATGCATGTGTGAGAGGGGGAGGAGCAGAGGGAGAGCGACAAGCAGACTCTGTGTGTGCTGAGCACAGGGCCTGATGCAGGGTCTGATCCCTGGACCCTGAGATTATAACCTGAGCTGAAATCAAGTCAGACCTTCAACCAACTGAGCCACCCAGGCACCCCAATAATGCTATAATTTTTTCTCTGATAACTGCTTAAACTCCATTCCACAGATTCTGACATGGCATCAGGTTGCAGTTATGGTTGGAGTTAGGCTTAGAAAGATCAAGTGATCTGATTTATGTTTTAGAATGATACTCTGGCTTCAGTGGCAAGTCAGAGCTTTGGCAGGAAATCTGTAATAGTTCAAATAAGTGATGATGAGATCCTGAGGCAAGGCATTGGCAAAATTGCTGGAGAAAAAGAAACAGTCTTAATAATCTAGATGTAGACTTGATAGGATACAGTTACTAATTAGATAAGAGAAAGGGAAGAATAAAAAGTAATTCTTACATAATTCCAGTAGTAATTCCAATGTTTGGGGTTTTTTCCATACCACCAAGCAATTCTCCTATACCAGCTGGGTTTTCTACAATTCAACTCAGTTCTGACACTGTCAACCCAGAGATAACATCCAATTCCACAGATTAAGTGTTCAGTCCTACAAGACTGTTCCCTTCCCCACTTTACTTTAGACACCAATCTTTTTAAGTTTTTTTTAAAAAATTTTTTCTTATTAACATAACATGTATTATTTGTTTCAGGGCTACAAGTCTGTGATTCATTGGTCTTACACAATTCACAGTGCTCACCATAGCACATACCCTCCCCAATGTCCATCACCCAGCCACCCCATCCCTCCCCCACCCCCACTTTAGCAACCCTCAGTTTGTTTCCTGAGATTAAGAGTCATGGTTTGTTTCCCTCTCTGGTTTCGTCTTGTTTCATTTTCCCCTCCATTCCCCTATGACCCTCTGTCTTGTTTTTCAAATTCCACGTATTAGTGAGATCATATAATTGTCTTTCTCCGATTGACTTATTTCACTTTGCCTAATACCCTCTAGTTTCATCCATATCGTTGCAAATGGCAAGATTTCATTTTTTGATGGCTGCATAATAGTTCATTGTATATATATACCACATCTTCTTTATCCATTCATCTGTTGATGGACATCTTGGCTTTTCCATAGTTTGGCTATTGTGGACGTTGCTGCTATAAACATTGGGGTGCACCTGCACCTTCGGATCACTACGTTTGTATCTTTGGGGTAAATACCCAGTAGTGCAATTGCTGAGTCATAAGGTAGCGCCATTTTCAACTTTCTCTGGAACTTCCATAGTGTTTTCCAGAGTGGCTGCACCAGCTTGCATTCCCACCAGTAGTGTAAGAGGGTTCTCCTTTCTCTGCATCCTTGCCAACATCTGTCATTTCCTGACTTGTTAATTTTAGCCATTCTGACTAGTGTGAGGTGGTATCTCATTGAGGTTTTGATTTGTATTTCCCTGATGCCGAGTGATGTTGAGCACTTTTTCATGTGTCTGTTGGCCATTTGGATGTCTTCTTTGCAGAAATGTTTAGACACTAATCTTAAGTCTAGGATGATACCTGTGCTTCTGATGGGCTTTTGATTGGAGGATCCCACACACTCTCCTGGGGTTTGATTAATTTGCTAGAGCAGCTCCCAAAACTCAGAGAAATATTTTACTTACTAGGTTACTGATTTATGATGAAAGGATACAACTCAGAAATAGCCAGTTGGAGGAGCTGCATAAAGCAAGGTATGGGAAAAGTGTACAGAGCTTCCATGCTCACTGCAAGTACACCACACTCTCCAAATCTCTACATGTTCAACAACCTGGAAGCTCTCTAAACCACATCCTATTCGGTTTTTATGGAGCTTTCATTACACGGATATGATTGATTAAATCATTGGCTATTGGCATTTAATTCAAACTCTAGACCCTCTGCCCTTCCCAGAGGTTAGAGGGGTGGGACTGAAATTTCCTCTCTAATCACATGGTCGGTTCTCCTGGCAACCAGCCATCCTTAGGTGTGGTCCAAAAATCACATCATTAACATCCTTTGTTGCTCTCATCTCTTAGGAAGTTCCAAGGATTTTAGGAGCCCTGTGCCAGTAATAGTAGACAAAGACCAAATATATATTTCTTATTATAAACCACAATATAACATCTAATGATTCTGGATTTGAGGTCTCTTCTTCAAACTGGAAATTCAGAAGAAGCAAAGCAAGTTTGGGGGTCAAGAAGTGAGGAATAGAAATGGTAAATTTTGTTTTAAGCATGATGAATTTGAAATACCTGTGGGACATCCAAGTAAGAATATTGAGTTGGATACCTTTTTCTAGAGCCTAGGAGATAGGTGTGAACTGGATGTGTGGTTTTGGATTTAATAGCTGCAGCGATGCATGCTTATGAGACCTTTTGAGTCTATTTATGGCGAGAAGGCCATGGTTGGAAACAAGGCCCCAGCCTAACTGCTATCTTTTTTGTTGTTGTTGTTATTGAAGTATAATTAACCTACAGTATTATATTTATTTCAGGTGTAGAATATAATGATTCAACAATTTTATACATTTCTTAGTGCTCATCAAGATAAGTGTATTCTTAATGCCCTTTATCTATTTCCTGCATTCCCCTACTTACCTCCCTTCTGGCAACCACTAGCTTGTTCTCTGGATTTAAGAGTCTGTTTTTCAGTTTGTCTCTTTTTTATTTGGTTTGTTCATTTGTTTTGATTCTTGAAGTCTACACATGAGTGAAATCATATGGTATTTGTCTTTCACTGACCGATTTATTTCACTTAGCATTATACCCAGTAAGTCCACCCATTTTGTTACAAATGGCTGGATCACATTCTTTATGTGGATGAGTAATATTTCATTGTATATATATACATCACTTTTTCTTTATCTGTTCATGTATCAATGGACACTTGGTTGCTTCCATATCTTGGCTGTTGTAAATAATGCTGCAATAAACATAGGGGTGTATGTATCTTTTTGAATTAGTGTTTTTATTTTCTTTGGGTAAACACCAATAGTGGAATTACTGAATTATATGATAATTGTATTTTTAAGTTTTTGAGGAACCTCCATACTGTTTTCCATGGTGGCCACACCAGCTTGTATTCCTATCAACAGTGCTCAAGGGTTCCTTTTTCTCCACATCCTCACTAACACTTGTTATTTTTTGTAGTTTTGATTTTAGCCATTCTGGCAGGTGTAAGGTGATATCTCATTTTGGTTTTAATTTGCATTTCCCTAATGGTTAGTGGTGTTGAGCATCTCTTCTTGTGTCTACTGGCCGTTTGGATGTCTTCTTTGGAAAAATGTTATATTTTTATATTCTCTGCCTATTTTTAAATTGGATTTTTTGTTTCTTTAGTGTTGAATAGTATACGTTTTTATAAATTTCAGATATTAACCTCTTATCAGATATGTCATTTGCAAATACCTTCCCCCATTGAGTAGGTTCCCCTTTTGTTGATGCTTTTCTTTGCTGTGTAGAAGCTTTTTATTTTGGTGTATCTCCAATAATTTAATTTTACTTTTGTTTCCCTTACCTTAGGAGACGTATCTAGCAAAATGTTTCTGGGGTTGATGTCAAAGAAATTACTGCTATGTTTTTTTTCTAGGAGTTTTGTGGTTTCAGGTCTCACATTAGGTCTTTAGTCCATTTTGAGTTTATTGTTTGTGTATGGTGTAAAAAAGTGGTCCAGTTTCATTCTTTTGCATATTACTGTCCAGTTTTCCCAGAACCATTTATTGAAGACACTGTCTTTTCCCCATTGTGTATTCTTGCATCCTTTGTTATAGAGTAACTGACCATACGAGTGTGGGTTTATTTCAGGGGCTTCTATTCTGTTGTACCGATATATGTGTCTGTTTTTGTGCCAGTACCATACTGTTTGACTACTACAGCTTTGTAGTATATCTTGAAATTTGGGATTGTAATACCTTCAGCTTTGTTCTTCTTTCTCAAGATCACTTTGGCAATTTGGGGTCTTTTGTGGTTCCATACAAATTTTAGTATTATTTGTTCTAGTTCTTTGACACATGTTGATGGTATTTTGATAGAGACTAAGTGTCTAGATTGCTTTGGGTAGTAGGGACATTTTAACAATATCGGTTCTTCCAATCCATGAGCATGGAGTATCTTTCCATTTGTTTGTGTCATCTTCAATTTCTTACATCAACATTTTATAGTTTTCGGAGTATAGGTCTTTCACCTCCATGGTTAAGTTAATTCTGGGGTATTTTTTTAGGTGCTGTTGTAAGTGAGATTATTTTCTTAATTTTTCTTTCTGCTACTTCATTATTAGTGTATGTAAATGCAACAGATTTCTGTACACTTATTCTGTATCCTTGACTTTATTGAATTCATTTGTCAGTTCTAATATTTTTTTTTGGTGGAGTATTTAGAATTTTCTGTGTATGGTATCATGTCATCTGCACATAGTGAAAGTTTGACTTCTTCCTTACCAATTTGGATGCCTTTTATTTCTTTTTTCTGATTACTGTGTCTAGGACTTCTAGTACTATGTTGAATAAAAGTGGTGAGAGTGGACATCCTTGGCTTATTCATGATCTTAGAGGGAAAGCTCTCAAGTTTTTCACCATTGAGTATGATGTTAGGTGTGGGTTTTTCATATATGGCCTGTAGTATGTTGAGGTATCTTCCATCTAAACCTACTTTGTTGAGTTTTTATTGTAAGTAGATGTTGTACTTTGTTAAATGTTTTTTTTTTAATTTATTGAGGTGATCATATGATTTTTATCCTTTCTCTTGTTATGTGGTATATCATGTTGATTTAGTTGCATATATTGAACCATCCTTGCATTCCTGGAATAAGTCCCACTTGATCATGGTGAATGATTTTTTAAATGTATCGTTGGATTTGGTTTCTACTATTTTGTTGAGGAGTTTTGCATTTATGTTCAGAGATATTAGCCTATCGTTTTCTTTTTTTTTAGTGTCTTTATCTGGTTGGGTATCAGGATGATGCTGGCCTCAAAGAATGAGTTTGGAAGCTTCCCTTCCTTTTCTATTTTTTGGAATAGTTTGAGAAAATAGGTATTAACTCTTCTTTGAATGTGTGGTAGAATTTGCCTGTGAAGCCATCTGGTCCTGGACTTTTGTTTGTTGGAGGTCTTTTTTTCTTTTTTATCACTGCTGATTCAATTTCATTGCTTTTAATCTGTTTAAATTTTCAATTTTTTCCTGATTCAGTTTTGGAAGGTTATGTGTTTCTAGGAATGTATTCATTTTTTCTAGGTTGTCCAATTTGATGGCATGTATTTTCATAATATACTCTTATAATCCTTTATATTTCTGTGGTGTCAACTGTTATTTCTCTTCCTTCATTTCTGATATTGAGTCCTCTCTCTCTCTCCCTTTTGATTAGTCCATTTAAAGGTTTATCAATGTTGTTGATCTTTTTGAAGAACTAGATCCTGGTTTCACTGATTTGTTCTATTGTTTAGTCTCTATTTAATTTATTTCTGCTCTAATGTTTAGTATTTCCTTCCGTCTACTGGCTTTGGGCTTTGTTCTTTTTCTAGTTGCTCTAGGTATAAGGTTAGGTTGTTTATTTGACCTTTTTCTTATTTCTTGAAGTAGGCCTGTATTGCTATAGTCTTTTCTCTTAGAATAGCTGTTACTGCATCCCAAAGATTTTTGGCCATTGTGTTTTCATTTTCATTTGTCTCCATGTATTTTTTGATTTCCTCTTTGATTTCTTGGTTAACCCATTCATTATTTAGTAGCATGTTATTTACCCTCTATATATTTGTGTTCTTTCCAGGTTTCTTTTTTGTGATCAATTTCTAGTTTTATGCCATTGTCATCAGAAAAGATGCATGATATGATTCTAATCTTTTGTATTTATTGAAACTTGTTTTGTGGCCTAACACGTGATCTGTTCTGGAGGATGTTTCATGTGCACTTGAAAAGAATGTGTATTCCACTGGTTTTGGATGGACTGTTCTGAATATATGTTAGGTATATCTGTTCCAATATGTCATTCAAAGCCACTGTTTCCTTGTTGCTTTTCCATCTGGGAGATCTATCCATTTTTAAAAAAGATTTTATTTACTTATAATGGAAAAAAGACAGTCTCTTCAATAAATGGTGCTGGGAAAATTGGACAGCCACATGCAGAAGAATGAAACTCAACCATTCTCTAACACCATACACAAAGATAAACTCAAAATGGATGAAAGATCTCAGTTGAGACAGGAATCCATCAAAATCCTAGAGGAGAACATAGGCAGTAATCTCTTTGATATCGGCCACAGCAACTTCTTTCAAGATACATCTCCAAAAGCTAGTGAAACAAAAGCAAAAATGAACTTTTAGGACTTCATCAAGATAAAAAGCTTCTGCACAGCAAAGGAAACAGTCAACAAAACAAAGAGGCAAC
Organism: Neomonachus schauinslandi; assembly: GCF_002201575.2. NCBI lineage: Eukaryota > Metazoa > Chordata > Mammalia > Carnivora > Phocidae > Neomonachus > Neomonachus schauinslandi. Next base: position 96,678,746 of record NC_058404.1, read on the forward strand.
CCACAGAATGGGAGAGGATATTTGCAAATGACACTACAGATAAAGGGCTGGTATCCAAGATCTATAAAGAACTTCTCAAACTCAACACCCAGAAAACAAATAATCAAGTCAAAAAATGGGCAGAAGACATGAAAAGACACTTCTCTGAAGAAGACATACAAATGGCTAACAGACACATGAAAAAATGTTCATCATCATTAGCCATCAGGGAAATTCAAATCAAAACCACATTGAGATATCACCTTACACCAGTTAGAATGGCAAAAATGGACAGGGAAAGAACAAATGTTGGAGAGGTTGTGGAGAAAGGGGAACCCTCTTACACTGTTGGTGGGAATGCAAGTTGGTATGGCCACTTTGGAAAACAGTGTGGAGCTTCCACAAAAAATTAAAAATAGAGCTACCCTGTGACCCAGCAATTGCACTACTGGGTATTTACCCCAAAGACACAGATGTAGTGAAAAGAAAGGCCATATGCACCCCAAAGTTCATAGCAGCAATGTCCGAATAGCCAAACTGGAAAGAGTCGAGATGCCCTTCAACAGATGAATGGATAAAGAAGATGTGGTCCATATATACAATGGAATATTACTCAGCCATCAGAAAAGATGAATATCCAACTTTTACAGCAACATGGATGGGACTGGAGGAGATTATGCTAAGTGAAATAAGTCAAGCAGAGAAAGTCAATTATCATATGGTTTCACTTATTTGTGGAACATAAGGAATAGCATGGAAGATATTAGGAGAAGGAAAGGAAAAACGAAGGGGGGGAATCGGAGGGAGAGATGAACCATGAGAGACTATGGACTCTGAGAAACAAACAGGGTTTTAGAGGGGAGGGGGGAGGGGGGATTGGTTAGCCCAGTGATGGGTATTAAGGAGGGCATGTACTGCATGGAGCACTGGGTGTTATAAGTAAACAATGGATCATGGATCACCACATCAAAAACTAATGATGTGTTGTATGGTGACTAACATAACATAATAAAATTAAAAAAAAAGATTTTATTTATTTGACAGAGAGAGAGAGAGCACAAGTAGGCAGAGCGGCCAGCAGAGGGAGAGGGAGAAACAGGCTCCCCACAGAGCAGGGAGCCTGACGTGGGGCTCAATCCCAGGACCCTGGGATCGTAACCTGAGCAGAAGGTAGATGCTTAACCAACTGAGCTACCTGGGCGCCCTGAGGAAGATCTATCCATTGACATTAAGTTGGGTGCTAATGTCCCGTACTATTATTGTGTCACTCTCAATTTCTTCCTTTATGTTTGTTAATAGTTGCCTTATGAATTTAGGTGCTCCCAGGTTGGATACATAAATATTTATAGTTGTTATATCCTCTTGTTGGATTGTTCCCTTTATCATTATGTAAGTTTCCTTTTTTGTCTCTGTGGCAGTCTTTGTTTTAAAGTCTATTTTGTCTGTTATATGTATTGCTATACAGCTTTCTTTTTGCTTCCATTTGCAGAGTAAGCATTTTTCCATCCCTTCATTTTCAATCTGCCTAGGTCTTTAGGTCTGAAGGAGTCTCTGATAGGCATCGTATAGATGGGTCTTGCTTTTTTTAATCCATTCAGTCACTCTATGTCTTTTGACTGGAGCATTTAGTCCATTTACATTCAAAGAAATTGATGATAGGTATGTACTTACTGCCATTTTGTTACTTGGTTTGCAGGTGTTTTTGTAGTTCTTCTCTATTTCGTTCTTCTTCTCTTGCTCTTTGTGGTTTGATGGCTTTCTCTTGTGATATGTTTGTATTCCTTTCTCTTTATTTTTTGTGTATCCATTATAGGTTTTTGGTTTGTGGTTACCATTAGGTTCATATATAACATCTTATGCATATGGCAATCTATATTAAGTTGATGGTTACTTGAGTTTGAACCCGCTCTAAAAGCACTAAATTTTTACTCCCCCTTTGCCCACATTTTATGTATATGATGTCATTACATCCTTTTATGTTGTGAATCCCTTGAGTGATTTTTTATAGATATAATTCATTTTATTACTTTTGTGCTTTAACCTCTATACTGGTTTTATAAGGCCTTTTCTTTCTACCCAAAGAATTCCCTTTAATGTTTCTTGTAAAACTGGTTTAGTGGTGATGATCTCCTTTAACTTTTATTTGTCTGGGAAACTCTTTCTCTCTCCTTATATTCTGAATGATAAATTTTCTGGGTATTTTTGATTGTAGGATTTTTCCTTTCAGTACTTTGAATATATCATGTCATTCCTTTCTGGCCTACAGTGTTTCTGCTGAAAAATCAGCTGGTAGCCTTATAGGAATTCCCCTGTATGTGACTGTTTTCTCATGCTGCTTTTAAAATTCTCTCTTTATCACTGCTTTGTCCCATTTTAATTATTATGTGTCTTGGTGTGGACCTCCTTGGCTTAATTTTTCTAAGGGCTCTCTCTGCTTCCTGAATCTGGATGTCTATTTTCTTTTTTTCTTTTCTTTTGGTTTCTAAATTTCTTTCTTTTTTTTTAAATTTAATTTAGTTTTATTATGTTATGTTAATCACCATACAATACATCTCTGTTTTTTTTAAAGATTTTTTTTTAAGGGTTTTATTTATTTATTTGACAGTGAGACATAGCGAGAGAGGGAACACAAGCAGGGAGAGTGGGAGAGGGAGAAGCAGGCTTCCCGCCAAGCAGGGAGCCCGATATGGGGCTCGATCTGGGATCACGACCTGAGCAGAAGGCAGATGCTTAATGACTGAGCCACCCAGGCACCCCATCATTGGTTTTTGATGTAGTGATCCACAATTCATTGTTTTCGTATAACACCCAGTGCTCCATGCAGTACCATTACCTGGCTAACCCATCCCCCCACCCCCTTCCCCTCTAAAACCCTCAGTTTTCTTCCCCAGATTAGGGAATTTTCTGCTCTTATTCCTTCAAATAAATTATCTGCCACCTCTCTCTTTGTTTACCTTCTGGGATCCCTATAATGTGAATTGTATTATGCTTGGTGATGTCACTGAGTTCACTTAACCTATTCTCATTCTATTATTCTTTTTTTATTATTCTTTTTTCTTTTCCTCTTTTCCAGGTTGCTTATTTGTTCTTCTTCCTCCTCTAATCTGCTGTTGATTTTAGTGTATTTTTAAATTTAGTTACTGAGTTCTTCATCCCTGTTTTATATATGTATATAAATATTCTACCCAGAATATATATATATATTATATATATATATATATATATTATATATATATAACAGAATATATATATATATAATATATATATATATATATTCTGCCCCCCCTTTGTTGAAAGTCTCACTGAAATCCTCTACTCTTTTCTCAATTCCAGTGAGTGTCTTTATGACCATTACTTCGAATTCTTTATCAGGCATATTGCTTATCTTTTTTTTTTTTTTAAAGATTTTATTTATTTGACAGAGAGAGACAGCAAGAGAGGGAACACAAGCAGGGGGAGTGGGAGAGGGAAAAGCAGGCTCTCTGCAGAGCAGGGGGCCCGATGCGGGGCTTGATCCCAGGACTCTGGGATCATGACCTGAGCTGAAGGCAGACGCTTAATGACTGAGCCACCCAGGCACCCTGCTTATCTTTTTTTCATTTAGCTCTCTTGCTGTGGTTTTGTCCTATTCTTTCATTTGGGACATACTCCTTTGTTTCTTCCTTTTGTCTAACTCTCTGTGTTTTTTCTATGTATTGGGAAAGTTAGGTAAGTCTTCTGGTCTTGAAAGTGTGGCCTTATGAAAACTGGTTGTGTGGTGCCCTGTAGCATAATATTCTCTGTTCACCAGAAGCAGGAGCTTTAGGAGTGTCTCCTATGTGGGTCACATGTGCCCTACTGTTGTGGTTGAGCCATGTTTGCCTTTAGTCTAGTCAGTTGCAGTGGCCCACTTTGTTTGTTTTGTATGCACTGGGAAGGGTTTGGTTCCTGTGCTATTAAGTGGCCAATCTAGGGCCACTGTGGGCTTGTAGTTGGATGGTATCAACAGTCAGACAAGATCTGTGCCCTCAGCCCATTGGTCCATGGCTGTGGTGGGGCATTTTCTCTGTTCTTCGTGCCTTTTCCTCTGAGAGGCTTTTATAGGTGGGTGAGGCCCACAATTAGGCCAGATATCTGTGTCTAGTCCTTCTCTTGGTGCTGAAGTTCATCGACCTGCAGGGTACTCTCTCTGCCTTATTTCCTGAGAGGCTTTCATTGGTGGGTGCCCAGCAGTCAGACCAGGTGCCTGCCCCAGTCCGTCTGCTGGGGATGTAGTTGCACTGATTGGCATGGCACTCTCTCTGTGCTGCCAGCTATAAGGTTTTGCTGCTGGGACTGTGGGCAAACTGGTGTGTGTGGTTATCCTCACTTCTCCCCAGGGCAAGAGTCGCTTTGGAGTGGCACCGGTTTTTGCTTCGGCTGTTGGCATGGTAGGAGCCACTTTGGAAGATATGCCTGCTGAGTGGGATGGGTTGGATGGGGTGGATTTGCAGGAGAACAGAGTGGGGGATGGCATGGATGAGCAGAGTTAACATGGTAAGTGGAGAGTGTTTGTACTTGCTCCTACAAGTGTCTGGTTATTTAGGCTTGGGTGGGGGTTGGGGAGAAATGGCACCCACCAACTCTTTTGCTCTTGGAGATCCCTGCCCCTCCAGCATGAGTTCTGAAATTAGTAAATCAATTTCCTTTACTTATTCCCCAGGTGCTTTTCAAAATGCTGCTTCTATGCTCTATCTCCAGAGGGTTATTTGCTATGATGGCTCTTTCGGGGTTAAGGACTCGTTCTTTATCACCTTCTGGCTCTCAGGGAGCTAAGCCCACTGACTTTTAAGGTACCCAGAATTAAGCCCCACTGACTGTAAAAACTTGTGAAGTTAAGCCCTACTGGTTTTCAAAGTTGGATGTTGTAGGGACTCATCTTCCCAGTGCAGGTCCCCTGTGCCTGGGTACCTGGTGTAGGATCTAATCCTTTTGCTTCTCTGTGCTTATGGTATTCCTCCTATTCGTAATTAGTCTCATTGGTGGTTTAAAGTTTCCCAACTGTGTCTTTGTCCCTCCTACCCTTTATAAGGTGGCCCCCTCCCTAGATTAATTGTGGAAACTTTATTCTGCCGGTCTTCAGGTCATTTTCTGAGTTAGTTGCACTGATGTGTCTGTTATCTCAGTGTGTCCATAGGATGAGCTAAGCTCAGGACTCTCTTACTTCGCCATTGTCCCACAAGTCATAACTGCTTATTTTTCCTGCAAAATGTGACCCCTGTCAGGGTCATAGGCCCTGAGAACACAAAGATAAATGCCATCATCCTTTAATCTTTTGAGAGAGGGCGATCCGTTCAGTATCCAAGGTACTAATTAAATTACAAAATGCAAACAGAATTTAATTGGTAGAAACTCAGAGGAAACTCTCTCCTAAATAAGTCTAGATTTCTTTTTTTTTTTTTAAAGATTTTATTTATTTATTTGAGACAGAGAGAATGAGAGAGAGAGAGCACATGAGAGGGGGGAGGGTCAGAGGGAGAAGTAGGCTCCCCGCCAGGCAGGGAGCCCGATGCGGGACTTGATCCAGGGACTCCAGGATCATGACCTGAGCCGAAGGCAGTCGCTTAACCAACTGAGCCACCCAGGCGCCCAGTAAGTCTAGATTTCTTGATGAATTAGCTTGGTGGGATAAAAAGGAAGAGTAGATAGGATTTAGGTTCAGATTCCTCTGGGTTAGTACTGCTGTGTTGTAATACTCAAATGCATAACTTGAGGAAGTGTATCACCAAGAGAGAATGCCATTTAGGGACTGAGAACATTTGGGGAGGGGTGAGCAAGTGTTGTGAGTGAACATTTAATGTGTCCTTTGTTATTTGAAGCTTTCGTTGGACAGATTTGGACTTGGGATTAAATTTCAAAAGAGATCATTGACCAGTGGTGACCAGCCGGCCAACTGCCTCTTCTGATGTCCTGAAGCTCGAGGGATGGCAGCACAGTGCAGCAGCTCGGTGGCTGTAGCATGGTTCTCGTGCCTTGGAGTGAGGGGGTGAAGGAGGCCTGGAAGGCATGCTTTGTACTGGTGCAAAATAGGGACATCTCTAAATATAAACAGTGGTGGTGCTTGTGGTTAGTGTTCTCAAATTTTCTCCTTTCTTAGCATTTTTTATCTTGTTGCTCTTTCCTTCTTTCATCTGGTAGCCACAAGAAACTAATTTTCTCTGACTTTGGTCTTTTTGAATCTTTGGTCCATGATTTAACAAACACATTTTTTGTTTACTATTCCATTCTCTGTCTGATTTCATCTTCAGACTTACTCCATGAGGAGGAGTTATTAGTCTTATTTAATATTTGAGGAAGCCAAACCATGAAAGGTTTTAATGAGTTGAATTAGCTCTCATGGCTAGTGAGTTATAGAGCTGGAATTTGCATTCAGGTCTTTTGATTTGAAGATCGCACCCTTGGCTTGATTGCTTTTACCTTTATACATAGTGGAAGTAAATGTGGAGAAGAACAAGATACAGTGAAAGGGAAGCACTGTTCCAGAAAATGATTCCTGAAATGCCAGAAACTATCATTAGTTTTTTTTTTTTTTTTTTCAGAAGAACAATTCTGATATGATTTCTAGGCCTTGTTATTTAGGGAAATCACATCACAATGCTCTGTCACATCTTAAAAATCCTTAATAGCTGAAAATAAAGGGATGCCCTTTGGTGTAATTTCAATTGAATTCCTTTTAACTTTTTATGTCTCCTTAAAGAGGCTATAGCTAAAAATGTGAAGGTGAGGGAACCGTAAATCATGGACGTTGAAATACTGAAAGCTGTGAACACAAATATTTCGATAAATATCAAGTGGTATCAAATTCTGCTGTGAAATTCCAAAGTGTAATATAATCCTTTAGTGTTAAGGCAAGAGGTCTTCAAGTGAACAACAGTTAAAGGTGGTCAGCTTGGCTTCTATATTTTGAAGAGGGAGCAAAGCCTTAAGACTGTGGTCAGTCCAGAAACAGCACGGGAATGGCTGTTTCATGCCAGTGGGTTGTTTGTCTTTTTTTTCTACTTTACGCCTTTCTTTTTGTTCAGTATATATACATTATATACCTATTACATATACAGAGGCCTTTGACATCAAAAATTCTGGTTCTGCAGCTTGGATAATCTATAAGATTATACTGACCATAACATAGCAGGCACATGCCAGACACTTGACCCCTAAAAGGGAGTCACAGGCCATGGCATATTTAAACACAGTGAGAAGTCAAGTTAACAGCCAGCATACTCTTGAACAAATGTGCATTGTTGTTACAATTGAAACCACATGCTGAGTAATATAACATAGGTGCAACCTAACTGAGAATGTGTGGACAGTTGGAATCATGCATGTATTATTATTTTTTAAAATTTATATTATGTCTCTGAGTCTTGGGGGCCCCTCACTCTGTTTTCTTAGTGGAAGTCAGCAACACAAGCTCAGCTGTATGGATGGACATGGGTGCTGGAGGACCAGTTCCTCTCTAGTTGCTGGGACAATGGGAAGACTTCAGCTGCTACAAGAGCCTAAGGACCTGATCTTTCTAAACCATGTCAAACGTGAACTTACCTAAGGGGCTAAATCACAGACTGCTGAAGCAGACATCTCTGAATACAGAACTATTTCAGTGGCTGTTTATTACTTTATGGAATATTCAGCCATAGACAATTGTATGAATAGATACTTACCAAACTAAACATTTCAAGCTTCATTTGGTTTGAAATAACACAAGTTTCTTTTTCTGAGGTCCAATTTTTTAGCTCATTTTTTGTTTATTGGCAGCCTAAATTAAGACAGGTTAGAGATGTTGAATTTTGTCTGCAGGCAGATTAAAATGATGAAATAATGATTTATTTGTGTTCCCTTTGTGCAGTAACAGCTAGAGTGGTCTGGAAATCCCATTGGTAGTTTCTTTTTGCTTCTGTTCTATATCTTTATTTTGTAGCCAGACATGGAAAGCTTGAGGGGAAGGAGGAAGAGAGAAAGAACATAGGGTGTGTCTTCTATTCATCAGCAGCATTCTTCTCCTCTTTCAAGGAGCATGGGGTCTGTGGGAAGAGTGTAAACTCCACCATGAGAAAGGAACAAAGGTATCACTTGTTCTCATTTAGTATATTTTCTTCTCATATATTTCTACTTTCTCTAGGTAAAAGGAAAGGCTGAAGTTAAATAACTAGTCTCTCTCGCATTGAAGTGCTCTGACTGGATTTCATACCCACAGCCTATTTTACCACAGATAATGTTTACTGTTCATTTAAAATTTTTCTATCAGGGCTTTTCCTGCTTTGTAAGTGTTCATTGATTTATTCATTCAACATATATTTAAGGACCTATTTTCTACATAAAAAGTGCTATTTTTTGGCGGGGGGGAGGAGATAAAGAATTGTAACAGAGTACTTTTACTTATGTGTCTTTTAATTTAGACGTGAAAAAAAAACCCCACACTTATAAGATAAATTACACACCAAAAAATGAGTTTACAAAGCAACATTAGATGAATGGAATAGAAAATAAGTTATGTGAATCCAGAGACAGAGGAGACTCAGCATTTCACCATGGACAGGAATGATTCTTAGAATGAGAGAGGCCTTGTGCTGTGTGTTGGTAGTTCAGTAGAGGTTGGATGCGGAAGAGAAGACGTGAGGTTATCTTCCAAGAATGTGGAGTGATGAGAGCCAAACTGCAGAGGCAAAATGAGCATGGCACAATCAGGGAAGGTATGAGTAGATTAGTGTGGCTAGATTGGTAGTTTCACCAAGGGGAATATCTACTTATTCTTTAATTTCAGCAAGTATTTACGGAGTTCTGACTGTTCTGTCAGGTGCTTTGGATACAAAGATGAAAAAGACAGACATGGTTTCAGCCATTGAATTGATTACAGTCTGGCAGATGATAGGGACAATAAACATTGGAACCAACAAATATATGAAATAAGAAGAAATTAGGTAAGAATTATTAAGAAACATAGAAGGATCTGTGAGTGAAAACAGGGGAAAACAACTAGAAAATAAAAGAACTGTGTGTATTATAGCCCAGAGGAGGCACTGTGATCATGTATAGATAATTAATCAACCTAAGTTCAAATCCCAGCTCTGCCATTTGTTGGCTGTTGGACTTGGTAAGTTATCAAATCTGTCTGAGTATAGTTTTGCATCTTTGTTAAATGGGAATAATACCACTTACCTCATAGGATTGCCATAGTATTTGAATGAAATAACATACAAAACAGCATGCATAATTTTTGGGAACGTAGTAGATACTCATTAAATATTAAAATCTGTCTCATGCCCAAACACCAGAGATAGAGAAATGCTATATTTCTTTTAGAAAAAGACTCTGGAATCTTTATAATGACTATGAGTTGATATGATTAGTTAGAGAATCATGGACAAAGCATCCTTATCACTAATTATACGTGTTGGGATGGTGGTGGCTTGGCTAACAGACAGGTCTTAGTCAACAGCCTTAAAATCTCAACATTCCTCTCACAGAGGCTGCACACATGCATATGGATTTGTTTTCTCTACAGTTATTTTGGTTGTGAGAGGTATATATTTTTTTTCATGGAATGAATAAAAAACATTTTGGTTTAATGACTGGAGGGTGGAAACAAATTCAGCAGGTGCTGTTTTCCTTTTGGTCAAAATAATTACAGTACAAAACTCTCATCCTATCCACAGAAGTCCTTTTTCTCCTTCAGGAGTCACTGAATCAAGTTGAAGTTATATTAGAATTTTGAAGTATCCTTTCTTTTCTCATTAAAGTGGGGGCTCTGAAAATCTGGTGGAAAAACATTATCTTCTTGGCCAACCTGACATGTTGTGTTCCACTAGTATAATGATGGAAGCCTCGTGATGCCAGCAGGATACTCAGGGTGGTTGGTAGTAAGTATTAGGAACAAGACGTGGTTTCTGATGTACTTGGAACAGTAATATTATCCGTGAAGGCAAAATTCATATTTTCCTATGTGAATATTAGTGATGCCATTATTTTCATTTGGTGGTATCTGACAGGAAGTTACTCTGTCTTGGCCAGTACAGTTCTGTTGTTGTTGGAGGTACAAAGAAATTGGAGAGGCAATTTCATAAAATAGTGGGGAATTTGAAGAGCAATTGACATTCAAGAATCCCTGAACTCATGCATCTTATGGTTTCCAACTGGTCTGCACTAGAGTTCTCAAACTGGATGTCAAAAGTCAAAACACTAAATCAACAAAACATCAAGTCAGAGCCATTTTGTTGTCAAAGGAAACCTTCATTTGTCCTTTGCACAGTAAGATTTTAGTCTTTTAATGACTGCTATTCTGTTTTGACTTAGTTCATGTGTAGGCATGACACGTCCTCATTCCAGAAAAGATTTAAAGTAGACAGTAGACATAGATTTTTAGGGCTGTTACTCAGGAAAAGACAACTTAGAACTTCCAAAATATTTTGTGACACTGGATAGTAAGCATTAGTCATAATCTTTTATTCTGCATGCTTTTATTTCTGTAAATTTCTTCAATGGTTTCCAGCTGTTTCTTGTCCCTTTGGCTGCTTCTCTTGCCCTTCCCATTCCACGTGGTCACTAGCCATGATACCTGAGCTCAGCAAAGGCTTTGTTGTGAGGAAGGGAGATGTGCTCTGAAGTGGACATTGATATTGGACTGAAGTGGAAATGAACAGGTTGCTGTTCTTGCTTAAATGAAGAGAAATAAAACCAAAATAAATGATAGAAAATAAATGTGGATGAAATATTCCACTTCTAGAAATTCGTACTTAATCTGACCAGTAATATTCATGATGATTATACTACTGAAATTTAAAACCAAGAATAAAATACACCCTGAAATATCTGCCAAGCAATAGACATAATTTTTCCATCATTAAATAAATGTGCTTCACCAGGGCTCAGTCCTGGATTAGGCACAATTTAATTTTCCCTGACTACCTGCTATGAAGTGTATCAGTTCAAGATGGCAGATGAAGTCTATTCATTTGAACACATCTCCCTCCCATGCAAATGTTAAAATGAGAATGGGTAATGATTAATGAAATAAACACAATGAGAAGAGTGGAGAAGTGTTTCTTGAACAAATAAAATATTTTAACACATATCTGGAAGGCAGAAAGCAGATGGAGTGACAATTAGGGAAAAAATGGAGGAAGCTTCAGCCTAGAAGACAAAGAGAAGGTCTGCAGTTTATCCTTATGTTTCTAAGTAGTACATATGTGGCATCCAGAAGTCTTTCTTGATTCCTTCTTTATCTCCCACAATCAACAAATAATCCATGCTTACTGATTTTAGCTCCTGAATATCAACAGGGACCTGTCCTGAAACATCACCTTTCTTCTATCACTCCATTGTCCTGCCTTAGTTCCAAACCTTTGTTGTCTCCAGTTTTGACCATTTGTAGCAGCTTCTGTCTTGTCCTGGTACCTTCGTGTGTGGCTTATACTAACATTTTAAAATGCAAATCTTATTAACCATGCCACCTTCCTATTAAACCTGGAAATAGCTTCCCATGGCTTTCAGGATAAGCACCTTAGCAGAGAATGCAGAAGTCATCATAGTCTTCATCTTTACGCTAGTGATTAACTCCAATCCATTGCCCCTCTCCATATGACTGTCCATATTTACTATCCATGTTCCAACAGTGCTGAACTTGCCCTTCCTTGGACACTTTGCAGCTTTTCATTTCAGTGCTCTTGCTGATACCCTGTTTTGATTGGAGTGTCCTCTCTTTGGACATTCTCTTATCTCCATGACTTCTTTTCCTGCCAAATTTCAGTTTATCTTTAAAAATCCTACTTAGCAGTAACCTTCTTTGTGAAATCTTACCTCCGTGCATATATTTATTATAGATATAAATTTTATTGAGGTTATTTTAAATGTGCATTTCTCTTATTAGACTGTGAGCTCTTAGAGCAAGACTATGTATTTGCATCTCCAAGGCCAAGTTTGTTTGTTTTCCTTCAAAATTCAACCATTATTTCTTTAAATATGTCTTCTGTCCTCTGCCTTTATAGAGACTCTAGGTATACTTCTGTTAAGCTACTTGAAGCTGTCCCACAGCTCCCTGATGTTGTGTTTTAGTTATTTAGTTGACTTTTTTCCCCTTGTGTTTTGTTTGCATAGTTTTTGTTGCTAAGTCTTGAAGTTCACTATTTTTTTTCCTTTGGCAAAATCTAATATTTAATTAACCTCATTCAGTGTATTTTCGTCTCAGACTCTGTGGTTGGCATCTCTAAAAGTTCAATTTGCATTGTCTTAAAAAATAACTTCTATGTCTCCACTGAACTTTTTTTTTTTTAAGATTTATTTATTTGAGAGAGAGAGAGAGCATGAGCTGGGGGAGAGGCAGAGGAGAAGCAGACTCCCACTGAGCAGAGAACCCGACATGGGGCTCAATCCCAGGACCTTGAGATCATGACCTAAGCCTAAGGCAGATGCTTAATTGACTGAGCTACCCAGGCACCCCTCCACTGAACTTTTTGAACACATGGAATGAAGTTATAACTATTTTAATGTTATTATCTGCTAATTCCAGTATCTCTATTAGTAGTGGTTTGTTTTCTGTTGATTGTTTTTTCTCCTATTATGGGTTGTATTGTTCTGCATTTTGGCATGCCTACTAATTTTTTATTGGATGTCAACCATTGTGAATTTTTACTTTATTGAGTATTGGCTATATTTCTTTTATTTCTATTGGCATTTAACTTATTTTTTAATTTAAAAAATTTTAATTCCAGTATAGTTAACATACAGTGTTATATTAGTTTCAGGTGTACAGTACAGTGATTCAGCAATTCTCTACAATACTCAGTGCTCATCATGATAAGTATACTCTTAATTCCCTTCACTTATTTCACCCATCCTCCCCCATTCACCTCCCCTCTGGTAACCACAAGTTTGTTCTCTACAGTTAAACACTTTTTTGATTTGTCCCCATTTTGTTGTTCATTTGTTTTCTTTTTTTAAAAGCGGCTTTATTGAGGTATCATTGTATTCACAAAAAAAGCTGCACGTATTTAATGTATATGATTTGATGAGGTTGGACATACACATACTCCCATACCATTGCCACACCAAGATAGCATTGCCACAATATATATATTTGCTTTATTTTTAATATTAAAAAAATTCAATATTTAATGTTTTAGGTACTTTGATATTGGGTGCAGATGTATCTGCAGTTGTTATATCATCTTAATGAATTGACCATTTTATCATTATATAATATCCTTCTTTGTTGTGACCAAATTGATTTAGTCCCTTTTGTTTGATATAAATATAGCTACCCCTGCTCTCTCTTTTTAAAAACATTCTTAGTTTATTAATCCTCTCATGAAAAATCTGCACAATCACCACAGATAAGGCTACTGGCCACATCTTTACTCCTTCTCTTGTCCAATCTCCAGCTCACATTTTGCCAGCACCAACATTGGCTTTTGCAGTCCCCCTGACTTTCTTCATTCTGTTCTTGCATTCCTTTTGCTGTTTTCTTGATGTCTTTTTCTTCTCATATAGGCCATGTCTTGCAAGTCTGTGTTTGGGTTCATTTTTCTTTGCATAATCCAAGGAATCATAAATTATGCCAAAGCCAGTTGTCTTGACACCACCAAAATGGGTTCTGAATCCAAATATAAATATGACATCTGGTGTGGTCTTGTATGTTTTGGCTAGTTTTTCCCGAATTTCTCTCTTAGGTACTGTTGCCTTTCCAGGGTGAAGGACATCAATGACCATCTGTTCCTGCTGAAGTAGTCGGTTGGTCACGAACTTCCTGGTTTGGATAGTTACTGTGTCGTTCATGATAGCGGCCGAGCTTCAAGCAGCCAGGGAAGGAAAGAGTACCCCTGTTCTCTTTTGCTTACTGTTTCCATCCCATTACTTTCAGTCTATGTGTGTCTTTAAATCTGAAGTGAGTCTCTTATAAACTGCATATAGTTGAGGCTTGTTTTATATATATAAATATAATATATAAATATATGAAAATACAGTATATAAATATATAGTATATAATATAAGTATATATAAATATATAATGTATAATGAAAATATATAAATATATAACATGTATAAATATGAAAAATATATATTCTTTCTTGGAAGATAGAAGTCTTCCATAGTTTTGCTTAAAATGTTGCAGAAGATAGATATTCAGAAGACGTGTTCAGAAGAAAATGTTTAGAATTTAGAAGGCTGAGAAAATGCTTTCCAGCATCACCCTAATACCAAACCAGACAAAAAATTCCATAAACACAACAGACCAACATCTCTCATAAACATCTATACAGACAATGCTATTAAAAAATGGTCAAGAGTTCTGAACAAATACCTTAGCAAAGAAGACATAAAGATGACAAGCATATGAAATGATGCTCCATATCATATGTCATCAGGGAAATGCAAATTAAAACAACAATGAGATACCAATCATAATGGACGAAATCCAGGGCATTCATAACACCAAATGCTGGTCAGGATGTGGAGCAATAGGCATTCTCATTCTTTGTTGGTGAGAGTGCAAAATAGTACAGCTACTTTGGAAACAGTTTGATAGTTTCTTACAAAAGTAAACATACCCTTACCATACAGTCCAGCAATCACGCTCCTTGGGATTTATCCAATCATTTGAAAATTGTATATACACCAAAACCTGCACACACATGTTTATCATAGCTTTATTCATTATTGCCAAAAACTTGGAAGCAATCAAGATGTCTTTTGCAGGTGAATAGATAAATAAACTATGGTACATCTAGAGAATGGAATATTAATTAATACTAGAAGGAAATGAGCTATCAAGCCAAAAAAAGATGTGGCAGAACCTCAAATGCATATTACTAAGTGAAAGAAGCCAATTTGAAAAGACTGTACATTGTATGATTCCAACTTTATGACATTCTGGAAAAGACAAAACTATGGAGACAGTGAAAGGATCAGTGCTTTCTAGATATTGGGGAACAGGGAGAGATGAGCAGGCAGAGCATAGGAGATTTTTAGGGAAGTGAAACTATTCTGTATGATACTATAATGGTGGATAGATGTCATTATACATTTGTGAAAACCCATAGAATGTACAAAACCTTGGTTAACCCTAATGTAAACTCTGGACTTTGGATAATGACTTGTGACAAATGTGCACTTTGTTGTGGGATGTTGATAGTGGAGGCAGGATTTGTGTGTATATGGAGGCAAGGGTTATATGGAAACTCTATTTTTCACTGAATTTTTCTGTGAACCTGGAGATGCTCTGAAAAATAAACTCCATTTAAAAAAATTCAAGATCATCAACCAATGAAACTTTGAACCATTTTAGGGAATCATTATTTCTATTTGGTTTTATGATTTAAAAAAATACAAATTTCCCATTCCATCCCTCTCACAACCATATACCTACTTCCTTCCCCCAAAGCTACTAATAGAAGAAACATTTTCTTACTGTTGTCTGTATTGACACACAAAAAGTGCAGAATATTGTTTTATTCATGCTGAACTCTGAGAACAAAGGACTCATTTATTTTATCTGTTACTTATCTGATCCTTTGGTATAGGTTTCACTGAAGGGCATGGCAATTTTAATAAGTAATGTTTAATAGATACTCTATAGATCTGGGTATAGTTAAATATTTGTAAAGTAACTCAATGTATAGTGAATACTATTTGTGAATTTGTGAATACTAATTGTGTATTGCTGAGTAGCTTAGTTGTAAACCAACCACCTTTGCATGCTGAATATTATAAAGTGAGGTAAGGGAATGTTCAGCTTCAGCTTCTTAGCTTAGCCTAGTTCTATGATTGAATGTGACAGCTGGATTTCCTTCTAGATACAAGACCAGAATTCTGCCTTTCGTCCATTTTGTTTACTTTTAATGACTGAAAAGACAGTGAAGTAGCTGTGAGTGAAAGAAGAAAATAAAGAGAAGTAAGTGTTTTATCTAATAAGTCAATTTAGAAATGTCTGTGCTGACAGCCAGCTCCTTCATATTTTTCTCTGAAGGAGATATCTCATCCTCTCTACTCAGAATAAACTATCTTCCTCCAAATCTGTAATTCTTGAGACCTATAAGAACATTTAGGCTATGCTAGAAATAACCCTTTAGTTTTATTTTGATTTTGTGATTTTTTTTCTTTTAAGGAATTCCTGGGATTAAGTTAGGGGTTTTCCTGATCTGGTGTAGGTTATTGGAGAATTATTTCTGTGTGTGCAAGATTAGGTAATTTTTTGAGTTTGCAAGATCCTTTTTTTTTTTTTTTTGGACTCCACATTTCATTTATTCAACAAATATTGTTGGTGTACCTTCACTGAACCAGGTTCTGAAGTAAGTTTGAGAACACTTGTGAAGTACTGTTTGTGACATTATGTGATCATATTTTCTCTGTTGCTGAATTCTCTTATCAAAAAATTTTTAAAACTTGTAAAAAGTATTAGTTATTAGAGTATACAACTGGAATAACACAGGAAGATAATTTGTGCATTACTTCTTAGAATTGTTAAAATTTTGTGTTACTCATCACCAGCTACTCTACAAGATAAAATTTTCTGACAGGGACGTAAACTAACTTTTTTGTGGACTAATGTAATTAGGTGCTAGATGATAGAGTTTAGTTTGTTTTATTCTTGAATTTACATTAGTAAAAATCATTTCATGCTCTAGAATTTTCTAATACAAATGAATCATCCTTCTATAAAATAGTAAGCTTTCCTAGACCCAAAAATCTGTTGTTATATAATATATATATTCTGAGCACCAGAATATTTCTAGAAATTTCAATTATGGACTATTATATCTAGAAGATATTAATTCAGAACTTTAGAAATGTGTCTGACTCTGTCTATTGAAAGTCCAAAGAGAAAATAAATGAAAGTAAGAGCTAGTTCTTTGAAAAGATAAACTGTGGAAGGAGCCGGAATGCCCTTCAAAAGATGAATGGATAAAGAAGATGTGGTACCTATACACAATGGAATATTATTCAGCCATCAGAAATGATGAATACCCACCATTTGCATCAACATGGATGGAACTGGAGGGGATTATGTTAAGTAAGTCAAACAGAGGAAGACAATTATCATATGGTTTCACTCATATGTGGAACATAAACAGTAGCATGGAGGACCGTAGGGGAAGGGAGGGAAATCCAAAGGGGGAGAAATCAGAGAGGGAGATGAACCATGAGAGACTATGGACCCCAAGAAACAATCTGGGGGTTTCAGAGGGGAGGAGGGTGGGGGGAGAAGGTAACAAGGTGATGGGTATTGAGGAGGACATGTGCTGTGATGAGCTCTGGGTGTTATGCTTAACTGGTGAATCATTGAACACTGCATCAAGGACTAATTATATACTATACAGTGGCTAACTGAACATGAAAAAAAAAAAAGAAAAGATAAACAAAATGAACAAACCTTTAGCTAGACTCACCAAGAAAAGAGAGAAGACTCAAAATCAGAAATGAAAGAGTCAATGTTAAAACTGATACCATAGAAATACAAAAGATCATAAGAGATTACTGTGAACCATGTTACACCAACAAGATGTATCTAGAAGGGATGGGTAAATTCCTAGAAACATACAGTTTTCTAAGACTAAATCATGATGAAATAGAAATTCTGAACTGATTGAGTACTGGTGAGGAAATTGAAGCAGTCATCAAAAGTCCAGGACCAGATGGCTTTACTGGTGAGTTTTACCAAACATTCAAAGAAGAATTACACCAATCCTTTTTGAACTCTTCCAAAAAATAGAAGAGGAGGGGATACTTGCAAAGGCATTTTTCAAAGCCAGCATTATCCTGATAACAAACCAGACAAGGATGCCCCAAGAAAAGAAAATTACAGGTCAGTATACCTGATGAACATAGATGCAAAAAATCCTCAACAAAATATTAGCACACCAAACTGAACAATATGTTGAAAAGATCATACACCATGATCAAGTGGGATTTATTCCAGGGATGCAAGGCTGGTTCAGCATCTGCAGATCAGTCAATGTGGTATACCACATTAACAAAATGAAGGATAGAAATCATATGATCATCTCAATAGAGTCAGAAAAAACATTTGAAAAAATTCAATATCCGTTTATAAGAACTGTCAACAAGTGGGTATAGAGGTAATGTACCTCAACATAGTAAAGGCCATATATGACAGGCCCACAGATAACATCATACTCTACAGTGAAAAGCTAAAAGCGTTTCCTCTAAGATCAGGAACAAGGAAAGGACACCTACATATACCTACATACCCACACCACACCACACCACACCACACCACACCACACCACACCACACC
>NC_058404.1:96696996-96737201 GCF_002201575.2 Neomonachus schauinslandi
CCACACCACACCACACCACACCACACCACACCACACCACACCACACCACACCACACCACACCACACCACACACACACACACACACACACACCTAAAATCATTAAGATTATTCCTTAATAATAATACTAATAATCTCTGAGCTGTTGATTATTAGTAGTGACTTAGGAAAATTTTAAGGTATCTTAAAAATAATGCCTTCATCTTATTTGATTTGGAAGGGGAATCTTTTCAATTGCTCAAGTTTAATATGAAATAAAGAATGGTGGTTAAAGAGTAGTCTATTCATGCATGTTATATCCTCCACACTGCCACTGTCATTAAACATTTAGTCACTACACTTTAACTTTTGGTGCTCTTTCTATATATAGACAGTGTTGTTTTCTGAAGTCATTGATTATATTTCTGGGACATTATGAAATGAAAATAATCATCATCTAAAATCAAATAAAAAATTCAGAGGCTATAAAGGGATAGTCTAATTTTACAACATTTATTTCTCATTTTACAATTATTTTATTATTACATATATTTTCTTCAACTGATATTCAAAGGGGTTAGAAAATTTCATTCAGATACCAGTTCAAGAAGTACCCAGTCTTAAGGCTTAGTACCTGCAAACTTGTGTACAAATCAAATAGTGAATGGATTTGATTACTAACTCTGTGATTAATACCCCAAATGTAAACACAGTGACTCAATAAAATATTGTCAAATATATCTAAGGCAAAATAGCAATTTATATAAACTCTTCATTAAAATCTACCCAAATAGTCCCTGGTGGAAGGTAGATGTTTTAAAAGGATTGAATTTAACCCCATGTCCAAAAAAAACATTTTTATTTTGAGTATAAGAAGTAAGTACTCTGCATGGCCTATACAGTCACAAGTTTGCTGAACCAACAGTTATACTTGATTTTGAAAAAAGAAATAATAAGATAATCTCATTATTCCACAAATCTGCAGAAGAATATTTAACAGTTCCCAATTACGTAAGGCACAAAATGCTCATCCTAGCATTTAAAGCCTTTCCCAATTTCAGTCACTGGGAAGTGATATACTCCAAAATAAATTTAAAATTTATTTGTAATTAGCACATCAACTGACATTGGTCAAAGTGTGAGCCTGAACATCTGGAGACCAGACCTGACTCTGAAGTGGTACAACCAGGATACTATTGCACTCAAACCACCAACATCCTGCTACATTCTTTTATCCTACTTTTTTCTTATCCTCTCTACCACAGACATGCAAACACCACCACCACAACCACAGCCACCAGCAGTACCACCACTGCCATCACCACCACAAGTGATACAGAATGAATAAACCCTACTGTTTGATAAGAACATCTGACATTATACCTCTGGAGTCACTGGGATATTTCTACTGCAAATGGAAAATGAACCTTAACAGCACCACCCTTCAGATTCCATGGCTGTGTCACTCCAGAAGGAAACCTTGTCATGTATTTCACTATCCTGCAGTCCTTTGTGAAGATTCTACAAAATCGAGCCATCAAATTAACTTAACAAAAGCCAATTGTTCTAAACCTTGATATAGATCAAAGCAAGCTATTCCTTTCTTTCACATTTCTGTACTTTGTCTCTAACTTCTTACTAGATCTTCTTTATCTCCACAATTCCTTCCACTCTCTAGTCAGTCACATATCTTCTCTAGGAAGGAGCTCTAATCATACATACAGAACCACATCCACACATTGTCACCAATGCTCCTGAATGTCCCAGTATAACTTACGTATAATGAAAATAGGTCAGACTTGTAAAAGGATACTACAAAATGAAAATAGCATATTATTACATTGAAGACTTCTAATAATTCCTGAAATTAATAAAATAAAGGAAATACTATAATACTGTTTTAATGCACAAGTTTTGTTATAATTGGCTGTTGGTTGATAGATTATGTTGAGCAGTGGGTCATGAGAAATGAGGGAGAATAAAAAGTTTGAAAAGTACTAATTTTAAATAATTAAGTTGTATGAAATCCTGGAGAAAATACATAATGTCAAATTGCTAGCCTCTGCTTATCCTCTCTTCCACCTGTGCCTAAGCTCTCTAGTCTGACATACCAAACTACATATATTTTTAAATTTCCTCTTTGCTATATGAATTATTAATAAAAAGTTACAGAGATTCTATCTAAAAGATAAAATATTTTTTGCTACACATCTAGATAAGGAAGAAAGAACATAAAAGCTAACAGAAACACTATGAGATGGTGTTTCAGAAAGTGAAGTCCACAAACTACCTGCATAAGGTGTTCATTAAAAACAAATAGTTCTAAGTCCTACCTGAGACATACTGCAAAAGAATCTCTGTTAGGACCTGAGAATTAGCATTTTTAAAAGCTCACAACTGATTCTTAGGCACAATAAAATTTGAGAAACACTGCTCTAAGACATATCGCCAAATAGCTTGTCAAACCCAAAAGCAATTTACCCTCCATCTTCCTACATTAAAAATCAATATGACTTTCCTGTATTTCCCTCTCAAGTGCTAGACAATTCAAAATACATTCTCCTATCACACTCATAGTTTATCTAAGTCACTGTTCCCAACCATTGTGTATTATATATTTCAGTTTCCAAAATATATAATCCAAATTTGTTTTCTCAGATTCATTGATTTGCTCAGGTAGTGTAATCTACTGAGATAAGATAATAAGAGATTATTTTTTCAAAATCAAGTATAACTGTTGGTTCAGCAAACTTATGACTGTATAGGCCATGCAGAGTACTTACTTATTATACTCAAAATAAAAATGTTGTTTTTGTTTTTTTTGTTTGTTTTTAAAGATTTTATTTATTTATTTGATAGAGAGAGAGCGCAAGTAGGCAGAGCGGCCCGCAGAGGGAGAGGGAGAAGCAGGCTCTCGCTGAGCAGGGAGCCTGACGCGGGGCTTGATCCCAGGACCCTGGGACCATGACCTGAGCCGAAGGCAGACGCTTAACCGACTGAGCCACCCAGGTGCCCCAAAAATGTTGTTTTTGGACATGGGGTTAAATTCAATCCTTTTAAAACATCTACCCTCCACCAGGGACTATTTGGGTAGGTTTTAATGAAGAGTTTATATAAATCGCTATTTTGCCTTGGATATATTTGACAATATTTTATTGAGTCACTGTGTTTACATTTGGGGTATTAATCACAGAGTTAGTAACAACCTTATGTTCACATTTCATGGAGGAATTAGAATAATTCCACAAAGAGCTTAAAGTCTTTAGGAGTTTAACTTGATGAGTGTTGAGGAGCTCAAACTAATATCCTTTCTCTCCTTTTGTGGATAGGCATTTTTTATCTGAATTGAATTTCATTTCACGTGTGGATTGTTTTCTCTAATAAATATTTTCAGTGCAGAAATAGGAGATTTTAAAGAGTTTCAGGTAAGACTGCCACTTATTTCTGGATCTGGTAACTAGTTCTAGGTAACTGTCCTCATTTTGTAAGTATAACGAGCTTTGCAATATTAAGGAAGTTATCTTCTTTAGGTTTTCCTTTTTCAACTGTAATATGAGAATGTGACCAGAACATGTAAAGATATATTTTATCTCTATAATTCTATGACTGTAAGATTTTCAAGGAGTGACTTTACAGTAATAATGTTTAAATTTCTGTTGACCCCGAAGGTCATTCCACATGAGTTACAAAACTCATTTAAGTTGTATTACTGAAACAAGTTTATGCCTCTTGAGAGGACTACTGAAGGAGATCTTCAAAGGAGATAAAAATGTTTGTTTGAACTTCGGTATTGATGTGTTTATAAAAATTTAATCTTGTCCAAATACTGAGGACTTCTGACATCCAGGTATAGCCAAATTTAAGTCAATACAATGAATAGTTGCTCAATGAACAGCTCATTTTAAAAAAATGTAAACTTTGTTGGGTATTTTGAAGAGGATTTCACTTTTTAAGATTTATCTGTTGCTAAAGAACCTGTTTGAATCTTTCTTTTCTCCATTAGCAGTAGAATAGTATTAAGAATATTTTTCACTTCATATGTAGATGATTTATTAGTTCTTTTCTGTTCTTGCCAAATGTTCATAAGGCTGGACTAAACTGTAATATCATACTTAATGTCTCAAAGTTTTATAATAACTTCAGGATCTGTAAATTTAATAATAATTTCACGTGTCTTGCTTTTGTCTAAGTAATGTGGCATAAACTATAAAGTAACAGGTGACATGTATGCCAGGATTTAAATAGCAAATGATATTATACTGTCCTCCACTTAGAAGAGCTTAGTTGACATCTAACACATGCAAGTGTGTAATAGTCTATCAACAGGGAGATATGGGTATAGGATCTCTTTTGCCGTTTTTATCCGAGGCACGATTATTGCTAATTAAAATACCTCCCTGGGCAGTTCTAATGATCGGCCATGTTTGGAAGCCCTAGGTCTTGTATATGGCAAAAGATAATTATTGAAGTGTTCTTATAGCCACAAACCCAGAACCCGGGCCATTTCTGGACCCTGCTGTGGGTTTCAAGCTTGACCCAGTTAGACCCATAGTTCATTCCTGTCTGGATTCTTCTTGGGAATTTTGCTCTGACCTTAGGGTAGTGAATTCTCATGTTGCTTATTTTGGCAAGAATCTTTAAGGGAGTCTTGTGTGTGTGTCAGTGGGGTGGGGCAGATCCATGCTTCACAAGTGTCCCAAGCTTCCTGAAATGGCCCGAGCTGCCATCAGAACAGATCATAGTTAGACTATGTGGTGGGCGCGTCTGATTGCTATGTATGGCAAAGCTACTTACTACTTCCAGGGATGGCTGGATTCCTGGAATAAAGTAGATTGAATGTATACTAGGATGTGCCAGAATAGAGAATAGAAAAAACTGAATCTTTGGGGTAAATTTATGTAAAATGCTTTAAGCAACTTTGTGTCTCATGGGTATGGTTTAGAATAAAGAATGATTAAAAGTCAAGAAAACAAAAAAGGGTAGTATAAAATGTTTGCTTTTAGGTAGCAATAAGCCTTAAGAAAAGCATTAAATAAACTAGTACATTGGGTCTTAAATTCTAAATTGATGGAAAAAAATCATATAAATAGTTCTAAATTAGCTGTTTTATGCATTAGGTAGTAATTACCACATTATTGAAGTTAAATAAGTCCATGTGTTTAAAAATAGCAGTGAAGATTGACATAAACCTTGGGTTTAAGATTTTAAACTGGGCATTGTCTCATAGAATGTCAGGCTGAGAGCCGCATTTTGGGGAAATGATTAATAAGAGTTGAGGAAATTTGCTAATAGCTGCCATGAAGCCAGAAATCTGTCCTGTAAATTTTTTTTTTTCTGAAGTCCTGAGTAATACTAGATGTATTTTTTTTTCCAGCTCTTTTAGGCTGAATCATGTAAGAAAGGTTATTTTAGGAAAATAATTAAAAATTTTTATTTACCATTTCCATATGTTTATATATGAAATGTAGGCAATTATAGCTCAACTAATTTTAGGCTTGGAAGAAGCCACATGTGTGTATAGAGAGCTTGTTGAACCTAAAAATTTAATTTTTTTTTTAAAGATTTTATTTATTTATTTGAGAGAGAGCACATGAGAGAGGGGAGGGTCAGAGGGAGAAGCAGACTCCCTGCCGAGCAGGGAGCCTGATGTGGGACTCGATCCAGGGACTCCAGGATCATGACCTGAGCTGAAGGCAGTCACTTAACCAACTGAGCCACCCAGGTGCCCCTAAAAATTTAATTTTTAAAAAAGATTTTATTTCTTTATTTTAGAGAGAGAGAGAGAGAGAACACAAGTGGGGAGGGGCAGAGGGGCAAAGGGAGAAGGAGAAGGAGACTGCCCCTGAGTAGGGAGCCTGACGAGGGGCTCGATCCCAGGTCCCTGGGATCATGACCTGAGCTGAAGGCAGACACTTAACTGACTGAGCCACCCAGGTGCCCCTAAAATTTAAGTTTTATCTTTTTGCAACTTGCTAAAAATAGGCCCATCTCTATAAGAACAAAAATAACTATTACACATCAGGATTATCTAAAATCGTATAAAATAACAAGATATCTTCAAATTGGAAATGAAGGAACAAAGATGAGGTGGGCCAACAAAAAGGGTGAAAGGAGAAGTTAAAATCATTCAGGAGTGAGGAGAAGATAGACAAAAAAGATATCTTTAAGTTATTTAGCAGTGACCAAGACCCATACAGCAGGATGAAAGACTTGGTGTCATGGTGTAATTGGAGAAAAAACCAAGAAGAGTAGAACTATGAGCATCAAGAAAATAGGGGAGAGGAATATGGGATGGCTAAGGCTGATTATCAAGCGGATACCTATTGACTTGGTTTGATAGCAGAGATGGAGAATTCCATGTAAAAAACACATTGATTGTTGTGGAGAGTACTGGATGTTTCTAATTTATAGTAAATAAAAAATGTCATGTGACACCCATATGAAATCTAAACATATAAGCCAATAATAACAAGCAAATGTATAAATCTCTGGATTAACATAAAAGTTAAAATGACAATAAATATTTAGATAGAAAGTGTGTGTTTAAATGTGAATATGGACCCCATATGACTCTAGTACTTTCATAGAAAAAAACAGAGTGCTTTTATGAGTATTTTTGTCTCTACAATATATGACAGGAAGAAAAGACACTAAGATTTTGATTCTAGATCAGAGCTCAGTGGAATAGTTAACTAAACTAAAAAAGTATATGTTTCTTCAAGCAATCAGTGTTTCTGGTTCATTGACTAGAGAGAAATCTTTTTTAGACAACTGAAAATTTCTTTTATTTATTCAGACACATCTGTGAAATCACTTTTCTTTTGAAAGATGTAAAGACTTTCCAGGATAATGTGTAGAAAAGAGTCCTTTTAAATGGAATACAAGATTTACTATTCTACATGTGCTTTCATGTCAATTTTTAAAAATGAGAAATCAAGAGAATATATGCTTGCTGTTTATTAAGTGTTGAGAAAGGAATTTTTATCACTTGCTGATTTTCAAAGATGAATAACAGAACTATAGATGAAGTGGTAGACTTTAGGGCTTGGATCTGGTTATCTTTAACATGGTAAAGACCAAGTACTCTTAGCTTTGTTAACTTAAGAATTCCACCTGGAAGGAGGTTACAGAGCTGCCAGAATTTGCCTGTATTATAATTTCATAATGCCTTCAGAACTTTAACATTTTTGGGGGTGTGGGTTGAACATGAAACTTAACTCATTATAAATATTACACATGTAAACTGCATTCAATTTTGGTTGAAGCCCTAGAAATTTATGAGTGAGATAGAAGACACGAATTGAGCTCTCCTGGTTTAAATCTCACTGGTTTGGGAGCATATCAGGAGCAACTTAAAAGCAGGTGCTTATAGTTCTTGTTTTCAGAATGACAACATGCACACAAAAGCTTTTTAAATCCCCTCTGTTTTATGAAGTCCAAATATCTTAAATCCAGTAGATTTAAAAAAAAGACTTCCTATTTTGAGCCCAATAATTTTGACAAATTGGCTGAGGCTTGTTTTCTAGGGAAATGATACATTTATCTACGATCCAAAAGGAAATCTGTTCCTTTCATTTTTCAATGTGTGGTACAAATGTGTTTAGAGTATGCATTATGTATTTATTTTTGAGAATACTTATTTCTTTGCCAATGGGCATGCCTTATATCAAAGATGGGTGTTTCAGCAGCAGATGTTTAAATTATACTTCTGCTCTGTAGCAAGTAAAATCATTTTTGAGTGTCAAAATAAATAAATACAGCAGTTTAACTGATATTTCCCAACTAAAATCTAACCCGAAGAATTTAAATATGAGACAAAAAAAGAAATCAACATGTTTTATAAGAAGGAATTGCCTAATACACATAAAGGATGACTGTACTCAACCTTGGGATGGGATGGGATGGTTACATGTGACCTGAAGGGCATTTGGTGAATCATAATCTAAAGTTGGGGGAAATATGTTGAATAGCATGAGTATAGGACACTAAAGATAGATTAAAAAAAATGTTGGAATCGTTTTTATGGAATGGTTCTTGTTGTACCCAGCATGTTTGTTTCCCTTTGCTGCTGGGTTTTATATACAAGGATTATTAAACTGGAACAAACAAGTTGTCTCTACATTATTATCAGTACAATTAGCTCTCTTATAGCTCATCAGTGGGTTATCCCACTTAGATATTATTTGTGACCATTTTTCACTTCTGGATGTAATTTTTAAAAAATTTTTATTTTATTATGTTATGTTAATCACCATACATTACATAATTAGTTTTTGATGTAGTGTTCCATGATTCGTTGTTTGCGTATAACACCCAGTGCTCCATTCAGTACGTGCCCTCTTTAATACCCATCACCAGGCTAACCCATCCCCCCACCCCCTCCCCTCTAGAACCCTAGTTTGTTTCTCTGAGTCCATAGCCTCTCATGGTTCGTCTCCCCCTCCGATTTCACCCCCTTTATTTTTCCCTTCCTGCCATCTTCTTCTTCTTCTTCTTCTTTTTTTTTTTTTAACATACAATGTATTATTTGTTTCAGAGGTACAGGTCTGTGATTCAACAATCTTACACAATTCTGGATGTAACTGATCCCAGAGCTTAGTATGCTTCCCAGCCACACTCGCTTGCTCAGAATATCTTGTAAACTATATTGGATCAACTGTTTTCTACCAGTACTTTGTATTCATGTTCCCTTCTAGACTATGAAGTTGAGGTTGAAGACTATGCAGTATGAAGGCTTTTTCTGGGATCAGCAATACTTATATTTAGAACTGTCAGAAAATTGACTTCTTCAGCAAATTCTTTTAGTTTAACTCATTTATGGTTGCTACAATTCAGGTAGGTTTGGGTTCAGTTACTAAAAGAAAAAGCCATAGAAACCTAACTGAGCTCTGTTTCATTCCTGGCATTCCTAGGAGGGGATTGGAACATTACAGAGTTAGGAGAGAGAGAGAAAGAGACATTAATTCTACTTCTCCAGCAAAAAGTTCCATTTCTCTTTGATCACTCATTATTGCCAGTGCTTTTATACAAAAACCATATGATGAATACAAATTTACAGGAGAAAAAAATACTACTTTATAAAGACATTGGAGAAGTTATGTGGGGATCTTTTCTCTTTTGACTGACACTAGACTTCAGAAACATGCAAACAAAGGAATTGTTCTAAAAGGATTTTTAAATGACAACTCATAATGGTAATAAATGAAGTACAATTCAGGGTGTGTGCTGATGATATAATTCCAGTGACTATAATGAACTATAATTGTGTAAATGTGTATATGTGTGTGTGCATTTATTTCTTAAACCATTTAATGAAATGGAAATCAAGACAGTGCATCCAGAAGTTGTTAGAGAGGGATCATATTTTTAAAATTGTTGATATCTAAACTTAGGAGATCTCATCATCTTGAATAGCTTAAATCCTGGAAATTCTAGGTAGGTGATATCATATTTGAACCTAGATTTTAAGGTGGACAACATCCAGTTGGTGTTAGATAATCTGGGTTCTATCCTCAGATCCAAATGCCCTTTATGAGTAGCATTTATTAAATCTCCTTTGGTGGCTAGTGTATGAAGAGTTTCCTTGATATTTTTCAGTTTCTGCTTATTTTGTCTTTCAGGGAGTTTGTCCTGTGTACATGGCTCTTAGTCACCCAGCCTAGGTCTTTGCTTCTTACTATGAATTGTGGAGTTGATAAAATTTCTTAATATTTTCTCTTATGATACTGTGAAATTGTCTCAGCAAGAAGGACTTTGTCCACTAGATATTTGGAAAAATATTTCAAGATTAGGTAAATGTAGAGGCAGTAAAATATATTCTGTTCTTTACTTATAATCACCATAATTTTATATTGGAAAGCTTTTGCCTTGTGAATGTAAGTAAGTCAGTATCAGTGATTAGTAGGTATGTGCTGCTGGCTGACTGCTGTTTGGTGGGATATATGGTTAAACTTTATTCCAACCAGTGTTCATATGTTCATAATGAGAGACCATAGAGAAAGTTCAGAGACCTCAAGTCAAACTGTAATCACAACTATAAAGACAACAATGTAATGCAGTACAGAGAAGATTGGATAATGACAATCTGGAGACCTATGTTTGATTTCTACTTTTGTCTTTAACTATCTTTGGCTAAGGCAAGTCATTTAACCTCTTACAATTTTTTTCCTTTAGTGTGCAGCGAAGGGTTTGAGTTTAGATAACCTCTAAACTCCCTTCTAGTTGTAATAGCCCATCATTCTATATTAGGTACAGAGCTGTTATTTAATTGGCCTCATGCCATCTTGCCATTTATTTAAATACCAAGATTCTTATGTAAGTACATTAGTAGCCCAGAATATTGGCTGATTGGTTCCTCAAGAAGTCAGCTGTGGAATTTTTTAGGATTTTGTTTTGGTACTTGTGTAGTCAGTGTTCTCCAGATAAACAGAAGCAAAAGGAGAAATCTTTTTTTTTTTTAAGATTTTATTTATTTATTTTAGAGAGAGAGCATGAGCTGGGGGAGAGGCAGATGGAGAGGGAGGGGCAGACTCCCCGCTGAGCAGGGAGCCTGATATGGGGCTTGATCCCAGGACCCTGGGATCATGACCTGAGCCGAAGGCAGACACTTAACCAACTGAGCCACCCAGATGCCCTGCCAACAAGAGAAATCTATATGTATATGCATATGTACATGTATATCTATCTCTATCCATATCTGTGTGTGTGGATGTGTGTGTGTGTGTGTGTATAGTGAGCTAACTCTTTATTCTGTATATAGAATTGACTCACATGATTATGGAGGCTGAGTAGTCCAGACCCAGGACAGCCTATCATAAAATTCCAGTCAAGTATGAAGGCCCGAGAACTATGCTATTCAGGGCTTCAGTGGATTGGATGAGGCCTACCCACATTGGGGAGGGCAATCTGCTTTTCTCAGTCTACAAATTCACATGTTAATCTCATCTAGAAATACCCTCATAGACACATGCAGAATGTTTAACCAAATATCTGGGTACCCTATGGTCTTGTGAAGTTGACACATAAAATTAACCATCACAGGACTGAAAACTTCAACTATAAGGAAAAATTAGAAGAAGTTTCTTTAAAATGATCTACTTCATTAGTTGACTACAACTGGTGTTTTTGTTTTCTTTCTCCTGAGTTATTAGAAATCATAGTACTGTAGACTATACTAAAAAAACATTGGGATGTTCCCAGAAAACAGAAAAAGCATGGCTCAGGAGAAAAGCAGAAGTTGATAATGTGAATGTCTATCTATGGAAGTAAGATGATTAAATGAAAATCAGAGACTGGCATGGGCGAAATGTCAATATTTGGTAAAAATAAATTTAAAAATAAAAAAATAAAAAGTAGAAAAAATTATATAAAGATTAAAATAACTCTTCTTTAGCAAAGGCTTTTGGAAAATTATAACCTGAGAGGTGGGGCTGGTAAGACGTGAGGAATGAACTGTGGTCTCTTCAGTCACGCCTGGTTAGACAGACAGCTATCATCTTTTACTATTATCCTGAACTCAGGGAAAAAGTGCATATTCATCTATTGTCATAGCTTGATATTATAGAAAGAGTCCTAGGCGAGAAGCCAAATCATCCTGACCCATGGCCTGCTGTGTTTCTACATAAATTTTTTAAAAAATTTAATTCATTAAAAATTTCCTTTAATTTCTTTGTATCTCAAGCCCTCATCTGTAAAATAGCAATAAATTAATAACTGCCCTCCTGACAAGCCATACAAACAAATGTAAGGTAATAGTGTTATTTTCTTTGTTACAGACTTTTTTCTTGTTTATTTGCCTTAAACATTTTCTAGCAAGAACAAGAATTAGTGGAGTGGTATTTATTTGTTCCTTACTATGTTTATTTTATGCTGGCATGATATTTTAAAAGAAACAATGGAATTAAAAAAATTAACTTTGCTTCATTTAAAGCTGAATAAGATGAAAGGAAATAGAGCTATTTTTATATATTTTCCTCTGGAAATATCTAAGTAGGAAAAAAGTGGCTATTTTTGAGCTACATTCATTATTAACTACCATCTGAAGAATCTTTTTATAACTTTTAGAAGCCTAAACTTTAATGCGGAAAGATCTTTCAATTCTACTTTAGGAAGAAATATGTTAATAAGTTTAAGACCAGTAAGAAGTTTAAGACCAAAAAGAAAAGGAATAGGTGGAAGTGCAGTGAAATAATTGATACAGAAATCGGGGTGCTGGTACATATTTCCCACTCTTTGAAGCTGGGCTTGGTCATGAGACTTGCTTTGTCCAACAAAATCTGATAGAGTTACTACATGGCAGTTACAAGCCTAGGCTTCAAGATGCCTTCATGGGTTTCTGTTTTTTTTTTTAATGATCTCTGCCATCACCATGAACAGGACATGCTTAGGCTACCCCTGAGATCACTGTGGAGCACAGTAGACTGTGTCCAGAAGTACAGCTTTAATCTGCAACTTTTCAGCTGAGCTCAGGTGCAGGAGAATAAGTGATCATTCTTTAAATTTTTTTTTTTTTTAAGATTTTATTTTTTTATTTGAGAGAAAGCATGTGCATGAGTGAGTGAGCATGAGCTGGGGGAGGAGCAGAGGCACAAGGAGACTCCTTGCTGAGCGGGGAGCCCAATGACGTGGGGCTCAATCCCAGGACCCTGGGATCATGACCTGAGCTTAAGTCAGACACTTAACTGACTGAGCCACCTAGGCACCCCTAAATTCACTGAATTTTAATGTGGTTCCTTATATAATAAGAGCTCACTGATATGAGGGTGAAAGTTCCTTTAGGACAAGGAGTATGCCTTACTCATATTTAGGTTGTCAGGTGTCCAGGTACTCAAGTAACATATTGCATGATAAATTTAATAAATACAGAAAGTTACAAGAACAATATAATGCCATCTGGAATTAACAAACATTGTTTTTTTCCCAATTGTATTATTAAAATAATGCCCTTTTGTTTTTTTCCCCAACTATTGTCATGAAGTTATTAATTAATCCTTATAACTCATGTTTTTATACTTTTACTCTTTTTATGCATCTGTAAGTAGTATAATTGTGCTTTGTGTATATTGGAAATATTTGTGTGCATGTGAATATGCTTCACATATTATTCCACAGTTTTCTTTTTGACTCAGTATTGTTTTTGTGATCTGTGTTATGTGAATATACTTAGGTTTCATTCATTCATTTTATTGGTTATATTCATTTCTATAATTTATTTATCCATTCCTCTTTTGATGAATATTTAGGATGTTCCTAGAATTTTGTAAAAGCAAACAAAGCTGCAGTAAACATTCTTTACTTGTCTGGAGAAGACTGTTATCTGGGACATATGTGTAGGAGTTTCTCTAGGGTATGTATCTGATTAGAATTGCCAAGGCCATAGGGTATTTTTGTTGTCAACTCTACTAGAAATTGCAAGATTGCTTTCCAAAGTAATTTTACACTCCTGTCTAAATATATGAGACACTTTATGGCCCCAGTCCTTGCCAAGTATTGATAGGCTTTTAAGTTTTTGCTAATATAATAGGTATGAAATAATACATGTTTTATTTCACATTATTTCTGTTTATTATAAGGTCAAACTCTTTTCTAGATAAATATTTGCCAGTATATTTAGGCCCTTCTAGTTAAATTTGCTTATTTTGCCTTTGGGTTTTTTGTTGTTGTTTTGTGTTTTTTTTTGTTTTGTTTTTTTGTTTGCCTTTTCTTTTTGTTTTCTTAGATTTCTTTATGTGTCCTGGTTACAGTTACTTTGTTTGCTACATGTATTGCAAGTATTTTCTCCTTGTCAGTGTTTTCTATTTTAATTTTTTAATGGTGTCTTTTGTAGGCAGCCTCTGAGGTGACTCCCAATGATCACTACCTCCTGGTATTCCAGACCTTATGTAATCTCTTCTCCTTAGGTTTGGGCTGGACTTACTGGTTCACTTCTTACAAATAGACCATGGGAAAAATGACCACTTCTGAGAGTAGGTCAAAAAACAACTGTGACTTCCATCTTGGGTTCTTCCACTCTATCTCATGCATGCATGTTTTACTTGTCCTGGTGGAAATCATGTTATGAGTAGTCCGGAACTGAAGCCTTTTGCCAAACATCAAGGTGAATGAATTTGGAAGTAGTCCCAAGTAGTCTTCAGAGACCGCAGTCTGGCTGACACCTAGACTGCAAACTTATGAGAAATCCTGAGCCAGCATTGCAGAGCTAAGCCATCCTAGATTCCTAATTCTGAGAAATTATGTGAGATAATAAATGTTTATGGCTTAACCTGCAAAGTTTTGGGGATAATTTGTTAAGCAGCATTAGATAACTAGTATCTTTCGTCATAGGAATTTTAAATTTTGGTTTGATGAAAGAAATCAATATTTAATTTATGAATTTTTTGGTCAGATAAATTCTAGCCTTAAATTTATGAAGATATTTGTGTTTTCTTTGAAAGCCTTTTCACATGAATTCCCTTGTTATATTTTACTTTCATATGGGTTACAGTATAAGGTTTTATATTTTTGTCAGATAATCTTGTGTAATTGTCAACAACAGTTGACATTTTTAAAATACCTTCTTGATAGATTCTCTTGGGGTTTCTACGTAAACAAACATGTAATAAGCACATAATGACTATTTCAAATTTTCCATTCTGCTGTATTTTAAAAATCACCTTTATTAAGATAAGATTTACATTATAATCAGTTATAAAGTTTTAACGAGTTTTGACATGTGTACATTATGTAATCAGCACTCTAATCATGATATAGGACATTTATATAACCCCCAAAAGTCTTTCATCCCTCTTTGCAATTAATTGCCTCCCTCTGCCCTTAGTTCTTGGCAACCACTGATCTTTTTTTTTAATGCTATAGTTTTAACTTTTCTAAAGTTTCATATAAATGAGCATACACTATGTGGTCTTTATGTCTGGCTTATTTCACTTAACATAGTGTTTTGAGATTCCCACGTCAGTGAGTATATCAGTAGATGTTTCCTTTTTTATTGCTGATTAATATTCCATGATATGGGCATACTAATATTTGTTTATCCAAAGATTGATATTTGAATTGTTCCCGGTTGGTGGTTATGAACAAATCACCGATGATTCAAATTCAAATCTTCATGTGGACATATATTCTCCTGTCTCTTGAATAAATACGTAAAAGTAGAGTATTATGTGTCAAATGTTAAGTGTATGTTTAACTTTACAAGACACTACTGTGTCTTGTATCAAATGTTAAGTGTATGTTTAACTTTACAAGACACTACTAAATGGCTTTCCAAAATGGTTGTATGTTCTGCATCTCCACCAGCCATTTGAGTTCCAGGTTTTCCATGCCCTTGCCAAAATATGGTCTGTCAGTTTGAATTTTAACCATTCTAATGTGTATGTAGTGGTATTTCATTGTGGTTTTATTTACATTTCCCGAATGACTAATGATGTTGAGTGTCTTTTCATGGTTTATTTGTCATGTGTATATTTTCTTTGGTACATTACCTATTTAAATCTATTGCTCATTAAAAAATAGTGTTGTTTGTATTCATATTATTGCATTATAAAAGATTTTTATAATTTATACTTACAAGTCTTTTGTCAAATGTATGCTTTGCACATACTTTCTCCCAGAGTATGGCTGCTTTTTCATTTTCTTAACAGTATCTTAAGAGTGTCTATAAAACTTAATTTTGGTATAGCCCAATTTATCAATCTTACACAATTTGTGCTTTTTTTTGGTCCTATATGAGAAATCTTTGATTAACCCAAAGTCACTAAGATTTCTCTTATCTTCTTTAAGTTTTATAATTTTCATTACACTTAGATTATATTCTACTTCAGGTTAATTTTTGTAATTTGTGTGTGCTGTGATTGAGTGCATTTTTTGTATACAGATAGGTGTGTCAGTACCATTTATTGAAAAGACTCATTTCCTTTGAATTGCTTTGGCACTGCTCAAAAATAAATTGACCATAGATAGGGATGTGGGTGCATTTCAGGACTCCCTATTCTGCTTTACTGATATGAGATAAATATATATTTTTCAACTGTCAAAGTATAAGAAGAAAATTAGAGAGGTCTCGTTAAGTCTTTGCTTACACAGTTTAAAAAAAATGTTTCTCTTTAATCTTTCTGGAAATCATAGTTGTCCATTTTGTAATGTGAGACTCTAAAACTTTATTTCTTCTCAATATATATGCAGTTACCACCTGCCATTTATTGACTACTTTGGCCTCTGATTTCAAATATTATCCTATTGGAACATTTATATCTGTATCTATATATCTGTCTGTATCTATCATACATCATATGCATACACACTAAGTACATCGATTTCTGTTTTTAGGCTGTCAGTTTTGTTTTATTGCTCTAGTTTTCTGTTTCTCTACCCAATATCATGCTGTTTTAATGTACATTACTGTAGTTCTGATTTATGGTAGAGCAAATTTTTAAAAAATATTATTCTTTTTCAAAAATTTCTTGGCTATCATTTCACATTTACTCTTCCAACTGATCTTTCTACATCTTGAAAAAGTATATTGCTCCATGATTTTGTCCCTCAGTAGAGAACTGCTAACACTTTCCTTTTGAGAAAGGGTATGATTGATTTTTTTCAGCTTACTTACATTAAGAGAAAGAGACTCCACAGGCTATAAAGGAATCAGGCAGAACAGGTTTGGGCATGTCTTCCCAGTGTAAACAGATCTGTCTACAGATGTGGTTCTGAAATAACGCGTTTAATAATAATACACTGTAATTAATGTGGTGTCCTCTGGCCCCTTGGCCCCTCAGCATCTCAGGAACTATAACTCAAAGTGTGTTTTCCAAAGCAAAGGGCAGAAGGGTTTAATAAAGAACAGAACTGTAGAACAGCTTGATTTCCTACAACTTCTACCACATGATTCAGAAATATTGTATAAAGTATGTGAAACTAAAAGATGGTTCATATCTACTGAGAATTTCCTAATCATCTTTTGACTTTGGGAGCTTCAGAGTCAATAATTTCAAATTGGTTTTCATTATTCCTTTTTCATCATTCTCCACTGACAGGTCTTAAGACCAATAGGAATTTGATTGGTGTACTGAGTCTAAAATTTTCTGGCTTCTAACCAAACTTTAGGTATCATCTACAGTAATCTTTTGGGACATGTTTTCCCCTACATGCTATGCTACCTCAATTAACGATGGTTTTTATGACTTGAGATTCCAGGGTATTAAATATGGACACATCTTTCTTCAGGATGGATGTCTACTGTCATACATTGATGATCATCATGATGTATCTGCTGAGGCCATCTACCTTTAGAGAAGGACACAGCTGTGCTGCCCTAGCTTTGTTAGGCTATAATGCTATTGGGGCCTATTGCAGTAAAAGCAAGACTTTGTGTAGGAATGACAATGGGTGGGGCTTACAAGGCCATGGATTCAAAGATAGTGACAGCATAATTTACAAATTCCAGATAGAATCTGGGTCCAGGAGGAGATTTTTTCCTGTTTATATATTGTTAACATTTTGTTTTCATTTTACATTATCTTCATGAGCATATTTTAGCTATCAGAATAACCTATTTTTATACATACCATAATATTTTATAAATGCATACCATTTTCATATTTATTTCTTTTTCTATTATGTTAATCACCATACATTAAATCATTAGTTTTTGATGTAGTGTTCCATGATTCACTGTTTGCATATAATACCCAGTGCTCCATGCAGAATGTTCCTTCTTTAATACCCATCACCAGGCTAACCCATCCTCCCGCCCCCCTCCCCTCTAGAACCCTCACTTTGTTTCTCAGAGTCCATAGTCTCTCATGGTTCGCCTCCCCCTCCAATTTCTCCCCTTCATTTTTCCCTTCCTACTATCTTTGTTTTTTTCTTTAACATACAATGTATTATTTGTTTCAGAGGTACAGATCTGTGATTCATCAGTCTTATACAATTCACAGCGCTCACCATAGCACATATTACCAACATCATATTTTAATCGAGTTTTAATTTAATGAGTGAAAATTATTTGTCATTTTATTCTACATTTTTATTACTAGGAAGTTCAAGCATGTTCATATACACTTGATTCTTTTGTTTAGAATAGCACAAAAACAATATTATTTAATCTAGATTTAGAAGGATGGTTGAGATTTTGCAAGGTAAGAAGGGAGAAAGGATATTCCTGACAGAAAGTTCAGCAGTTGAGAAGTCCATAGAAGTACGTAAAACATGGGGAGCAAGTGTTTGTGAATACAGTATCTTAGGTATTATTTTGGTCTCTGTGTTTATTTTATTGGTTTTTAGGAACTCTTTATATAACAAATATGTTAAGCATTTATATCTTAGCTGCTGCACAATTTTCCTATTTTTTGTCCTTTTAAATTTCTCAAAAGATGTGCACAACACAATACTTTGTGAAATAGAAGTAATTTTATTTATTTATTTTACAAGACATATTGATGATTTACTATTTCTGGACAATATTCTTATCTATGAGGATATAGCCATACATAAATGGGCAGAATCTCTGACTGAAGAGTTTACATTCCAGCTGACAGGGATTGCAAAAGCTAAAAGTAATATATAATATGTCACATTATGATAATTGTTATAAAGAAAAATTAATCTGGGTGTGGGGCCATCTGGCTGGAGTACAGTAAGAAGAGAATGGAATATGATGAAGTCAAAGAGGAGCAGGAGGCCAAATGAAATGAATTAAAGCCTTATAGGCAAGAATTGGTTATTAACTGAGAGTGGAAGCCATTGGAAAGTTCTGAGCAGTAGTTATGTGATCCATCTTGCAGGATAAAAAGATTCCCCTGGCTGCTGTGTGGGGAAAAGTCTTCAGGGGAATCAAGGGTAGAAGTAGATAAACTAGTAGGAGGCTGTTTAATAATGTAGGAGAAGAGATACTACACTGGCCCATGGTAGTAGCTGTGAAGATGGTAAGAAGTGGTCAGATTTTGTATATATCTCAAAGGCAGAGCTGAAAGAATTGATTTGGATGTGGCGTGTAAGAGTAAGAGGAGTGTCAGGAATAATATCACCATTTAAGGGAAGATGCTAATTAATTCAAAGAATAGACTTGTGATTTATTGGGATGAAGAAAACATCCATATTAGGATATTTGTGATGCTGGGGAAGGAAAGCAAAAATTTGGTTTTGGACATGCATATTATACTTCAGATGCTTATTAGATATCACAGGAGATGTCAAGTAGAAAATGGGATGAGTCTTGGTTCAGGGGAGAGGTCTGTTCACATATAGCCAACATTTAAAGGCATGGGACTAAATGAGATCACCTAAGGAATCAGAAGTCCAAGAACTCTGTGTGTTAATGTGTACCTTTATCAACTAAACAATTATATTCTGTGTAATAAAATGAAACACAATGGTCCACATTGTCTCCTGCTCAAAAGTTGATTAATATTCCTGCTATTTTCTGTATTCAAGGCAGGTACTATCATAAAATTTAGCTATATGAAGCAATTTTAGAATTACAGAATTTTAAATTGGAGTGACCTTGGAGATAATTTTTTTTTATAATCAAGGACGTTAAAACCCAGGCAAATCATTTTTTTTCAAGGTCACAGTGTAGAACACTTTGTACAACAGTATGATTTTATCTTTATGATTTTAATCCCCCTTGGAGATTTTAACATTTGAGGTTATATGTGATGTAGATGTAACAGAGATAATAGTTTGAAAGCAGACATGATGTTCAAATCTTTCAAGTTCATGTTATATGGGAGCCAGTCTTTAAGGGTTAGGCATCTAGAAATAAGGTCAAGAATTAATATCTATAACCAGGTCCTTTCACTGGATTTCTAATCAATCTCATTTTGTTGTTCTTTATTATTTTCTCAACATGTCAGAAACCAGGTCACTTTTCCATTTTGAAAAATAACTGCATACCTATGATAGAAAATGTATTTTTTTTCCCACTGTGTTGGAGATACTAAGATATATAGTAGATGTCAGTGTCTAGTTAATGTTTCACACTGTGTAAAAGCTACATTGGGTGAAAATTTATACATAGAGCAGACTGGCTTTTTGGGAAACAAAATGTACTGAAGAAAATTAATTATGAATTTGATGTTGGTATCAAACTCTTCAACCAGGTTACTGGAGAAAATTAAAATATTTTCTTACTGTTTATCCTACTCCTCTGTAAAGGGGAGAGAACATATCTCTCACCCCATATTTCTCTACAAGGACTTTCATTCCATTCCCAAGTAGGGAATAGTTTTGGTGTAAATCTTCCAGCTTCCATTCTGTTCATTTATCTTTCTGGGGAAAGCCCAGTGTCCATGGTCCCTCCATTGGCTGTTGTTTATGGTGCTTTAAAGATACAAACATTGCCTCTCTCTCTCTTCAGGTGGCAAGCAAATGGCTCCAAGGTCACAATTTGGGGGAACATGATGGGAGAACTAAGCATACCAGAAGTCATATATTTGGGTGAGTCATCTTTTATTTCCTTCATACTCTATGTCTATCTCACAAGTTGGGTAGAACCCCTACAGCAAGAGTTGTGATTAATTATACACAAACTTTTAACATCTCACATTATCCATTTATGTGCTAAATACCATACTTTTCTTGGAAATTGTCTAAGTGTGAGATTATTATTTAGTGGCTGGGCCAGAAGACCATCAGGCAAATCATCCCTCTTGTGAGTCCTGGAGGAATGGATAAAGCTATATGGAGCAGCCAGAGTTTACAGAATCCTAAGGTTGGTTCTTATTTGACAGACATTGAACAGAAGAGTATTAGGGTGGAGTGCAGAGAAAATCATGGCCAAAAGAAACATCTTAATGAGAATAATAGATTTGCTGAGTGCATTCTTTATATTAGTGTTGACTTTCTTGACTTTTGAGTGAAATATAAAAAATTCTGATGTTAGGAAGTTAGAACAAATTTTCAAAAGAAGTGATTAGGGACACGAGAGCACAGAGGATAAAATGTTTGGAACATTCATGGCAACATCTGCAAGGAAATTTAAAATAAATTTAAAAAATAACAAAATAGAAACATTTCCTACTACTCTTACACAGACACATAATTTTAAGCTACCTTTTGAAAAAAGGTAAATTGAAAAAAATTTTGAAAAAAAATATTACTTAAATTGGGGTTGATAGAGATTGATAATTCCAAGAATGTGCTGCTTTTTAAAAAATTTTATTTTATTATGTTATGTTAGTCACCATACAGTACATCATTAGTTTTTGATGTAGTGTTCCATGAATCATTGTTTTTGTTTATATAACACCCAGTGCACCATGCAATATGTGCCCTCCTTAATACCCATCACCGGGCTAACCCATCTTCCCACCCCCTTCCCCTCTAAAACCCTCAGTTTGTTTCTTGGAGTCCATAGTCTCTCATGGTTCATCTTCCCCTCCAATTCCACCCCCCTTCATTTTTCCCTTCCTTCTCCTAATGTCCTCCATGCTATTCCTTATGTTCCGCAAATAAGTGAAACCATATGATAATTGACTTTCTCTGCTTGGCTTATTTCACTTAGCATAATCTCCTCCAGTCCCATCCATGTTGCTGTAAAAGTTGGGTATTCATCCTTTCTGATGGCTGAGTAATATTCCATTGTATATATGGACCACATCTTCTTTATCCATTCATCTGTTGAAGAGCATCTCGGCTCTATCCACGGTTTGGCTATTGTGGACATTGCTGCTATGAATATTGGGGTACATATGGCCCTTCTTTTCACTACATCTGAGTCTTGGGGGTAAATACCCAGTAGTGCAATTGCTGGGTCATAGGGTAGCTCTATTTTTAATTTTTTGAGGAACCTCCACACTGTTTTCCAAAGTAGTGTACCACCTTGCATTCCCACCAACAGTGTAAGAGGGTTCCCCTTTCTCCACAACCTCTCCAGCATTTGTTGTTTCTTGCCTTGTCCATTTTTGCCATTCTAACTGGTATAAGGTGGTATCTCAATGTGGTTTTGATTTGAATTTCCCTGATGGCTAATGATGATGAACATTTTTTCATATGTCTGTTAGTCATTTGTATGTCTTCTTTGGAGAAGTGTCTTTTCATGTCTTCTGCCCATTTTTTGACTTGATTGTTTTTTGGGTGGTGAGTTTGAGAAGTTCTTTATCGATCTTGGATATCAGCCCTTTGAATGTGCTTTATAGCTCTAGTGGTTTGGAGTTATGACTACCCAAAAAAAGGCTTTGAATATTTTGAGTTAGAGAGTAATTGTTACCCATTTTGCATTCTTATTATTTAAAAATGTCAATTATAGGGCCTAAGCTATACTGTTTTGTGGTATCATGAGGACATGAACAATTTGCCTAGCAAAGAGTAAGTTGTTATTTTGGTTTATGGTTTCCTACCTCAAAATATTAAGAATACTCCTATATAGCATGTAGGCTTGGAGACTGGAAACTTCAAAGAGGTTTTTGAGTTTACTGTCTTCATGTCTTTGATTGTTGAATTGAAAGGGCTGTCTGTAGTTGGTACTGAGTGGGCAGTCATACCCAGAGGGCAGATTAACCCCCATCTGGCAAAGCTCTTGAAACTTTAATATGTTGTCTGTCTGTAATAGAGATCTGTTTTCTTTTTGTGGGACCAACCACTTTACAGCTCTTCCTCCAAAGTGACTACTATGTAATACATGATGATACATCATGGATGGTATAGCATGGCAAATTATTGTTAAAAGTTCTCATATGCTGAGAAGAGCTTAAGAGTATACATGCAACATTTCCTCTGGAAACACAGAAATCTTTAATTTGTGTGAGGTAATAATTTTTCTTTTCTTTTCCTGAAAGAAATCAGCATGCAGGAAAGGATTTGCCTTCTATGGGGAATCAAAAGTATGCAAAAATATCTAAAATGTAATGATTACTATTTTAGAAGAATTTTCTGATTGTTGGTGTTATTGTCTAGTGGATAATGGAATGGATAGTTTAAATGACATACTAGGAGGTGCAGGATGTCCAAAAAGGAAAAAAAAAAAATTAGAGTGAAGAAAGGTTATGGCCAGCAAATGAAGAAAAAATGAAAACCTAAACAGGGTTCTTTTCTGGTTTGGATAGTAGTAGAAAAAAGAGACATAAATCCAGATTTAAAAAATAATATTATAATAGTGATTAGTTACGATTTATGGGTGGTTTTTATTGCTTTGACATTGCTTTGAATTTGACAAATGGAAACTGAGTTTGGGATATTTATTTTAAAATAAATATTTGCTTTTGTTATTTTTAAGTTTTATATAATGGACTTTGATATGATTTAGTGAAAATAAATTGATGAATGAATGATATTGTGATATCTCCTTACATTCCTTGGAAGAAAACTGCATTGTGAAGATAAGGTTATAGAAGCTGTTATCTGGATATTTATTTAGCTATAATTGAAAAATGATTGAACTCATGACTGATGTAGAGTCTCACTTTAACAATTTTTTTTAAAAGATTTTTTATTTATTTATTTGACAGAGAGACACAGCAAGAGAGGAAACACAGGCAGGGGGAATGGGAAAGGGAGAAGCAGGCTTCCTGATGAGCAGGGAGCTGGATGTGGGGCTCGATCCCAGGACCCTGGGATCATGACCTGAGCTGAAGGCAGATGCTTAACGACTGAGTCACCCAGGCGCCCCACTTTAGCAATTTTTTGAGGAAATGTTTGAAAAAAATATTTACTTGGTTTTGAGTTATGTGAGTGTGGAAAGAGTACACATTTTTCATTTTTAAAGCAATCAAAAATACTTTTTTTCTGTTGCTCTTTTGTACACCATACCAAAAACAACTTTATTTTAGGATTTAGAGCCTTCTAGGAGATTGGGCATCGTCAAGCTAAATTTCTTCTGGGTAACTTCTAAGGGTAAAGATGTTGTAAGACAGTAAAAATGTATCTTATTTTTTATAAAATACATGGTAACTTCACATGACTAGACTTACATAACTTTTAATGATAGGGAGTTTCAAAACACATAGCATTATTTGATATTTATCTGTGGTTTGCTATATTTTTTTGAAAAAGTGGTAACTATACTTTTCTGGGGGGATTGTTTTTTCCTCATCTATTTTTTTTAAAAGAAGATACCACTTTTACAAATCAGCTGGAACAAATGTTATACTGTTCTAGGAAAGTGACATGTCTGATCACTCCAAAGCCATGGAACACTGCAGTTAAGGGTGTTTTGAGTAGAACAAATTCTAACAAAATCTGTGTAACTTAACCAATTGTTGTAATATAATTTAAACTTAACCTAAAATGCCAGACATTCTGTAGAACCAACTTTAAAATGTACTCACTAGCAGTGTAGACTCTTATCATTGAGAATGATTATCACCTCATTGATTAATTAGTTATTTTTTTTTTAAGATTTTATTTATTTATTTGACAGAGAGAGACACAGCGAGAGAGGGAACACAAGCAGGGGGAGTGGGAGAGGGGAAAGCAGGCTCCCCGCAGAGCAGGGAGCCCGATGTGGGACTCGATCCCAGGACCCTGGGATCATGACCTGAGCCGAAGGCAGTCGCTCAATTGACTGAGCCACCCAGGCACCCTGATTAATTAGTTATTTAACTCATTTTTGTTCAACAACTACATGCTGAGTGTTGATCATTTAGTACTGTGCTAGGAGCTAAGTATATAGTGGTAAACAAAGCATAAAATCATTAGAGTTAGAAGAGTTTCAGATAAAAATGTTTTCTCCACCTCTATTCTCCCAAATTTTCATACCTTCTGTTTAGACTTGTTTAACAAGTGGTTTGGATGGCAACAGGAAATAGAAAGAGAAATGACTTTGGAATTAACAGATATGGGTTTGAGGACTAGCTATATCATTTACTGTCTTCCTGATATGAGCAAATTACTTCATCTCTCCATGACTCCATCCTGTTATCTTATTGCCTAACGGCAGCCCTAGAATTTCTAAATGGGAGGAGACCAGGGATCAGAATTTGGTTGGAGGAGGGGCCTCTGGAGCTTATCTTGGCACTGCATTGACAGAGCAAGCACATTTATTTTTACTTAGGTTGTATGTTTGTTTGGGATGGACTGATGGAGATTATGGGGGATGCTTAATCTCTCCTAAATGACCCCTGGGCACAGCCACTGTTAGGACTTAGCCCAGCATGCAGAACTTTGGATAACTCACAAACAGTGGTGTGTCCAGGATCACATGAGATATAATGGGAAAGGGTATATATCTATATAGGCATATGTCTACATATGCCTGTATATACATACACATATATTTTATTATTACCTTTTTGGAAATCATAGTCTAGAAGGGCAATTCACTTAAGAGCTTGGGGTAAGGTTCTCTTCCTCAGCCTAAACACTATACTTTTTAAGGAATCAGGTTTGTGGACCCAGAAGCCTCAATTAGTTTCTTCTCAAATAGGGAGTAGTTTTATGATTCCCAGAGACCTGCTCTGAGTACATCATGTCTGGCTCATGCTAACTTCTCTCAGAGGGGGAGAGATTTGTGAGGCATTTTACACAAAGCAATTCATTGTTTAAGCGACTCATTCAGGAAATTGCTTTTGCAGATCTGGTCTCTCATTTTTTGTCCAATCCTCTTTCTGTATCACTCTAGTATGTCTCCTTCTCTGTATCTCTAAAAGAGCATATAATGATTTAATTAGTCATTACCTGAACAGCAGATTTAAAATGTATAAACTATGACTCAGATGTACAGAAATATAACTTTATTTTTCCGTAGCTGTGCCAAGAGCACTCTTTATGATGAACGCAGAAAATGCTTAATCTTGGCAACTTCCTCTTAGGTATCATAGAATGTAGAGCAATTCAGAATACAATTACATGGCTAGTTGGGTCACTAAGCTCTTCAAGGGCAGTGAATATGCCTTAGGTCTGTATCTCCAGCACCTAGGAGATTATCTGAGAAAAGAAAGACTTTCAGTAAATGTTTATTCATGCAAAAGTATTCTTCAGTTTTAAGTTTTTGATGTGTTCAGTATGACACACTAACTCACTATCAGAAAAATTTGCTGGAAACAGGAGATTTTTCTACCTGAGTTTTAAATGTTAGTGACACTCGGGGCTGGGTTTCT
Organism: Neomonachus schauinslandi; assembly: GCF_002201575.2. Lineage (NCBI taxonomy): Eukaryota > Metazoa > Chordata > Mammalia > Carnivora > Phocidae > Neomonachus > Neomonachus schauinslandi. The sequence goes on from NC_058404.1 coordinate 96,723,001, forward strand.
AGGCTAACAGGCTTCCATTACCTTTCATATGCCACCAATGCCCAAATAAATATCTCCAGGCCAGATCTCTCTTTTGAGTTGCAGACCCTTATATTCAGTGCCTATAGTCCTTTCTCCTGAATGAGATAGCATCTTGAACTGTGAAAACTGAATTCATGGTATTAACCTCTAAATCTGCTTCTTCTCCAGTGTTCCGCAGGTCAGTAAATGTACAGCACCTCAATCCATTTGCACACCTATTCATTCAACGAGTCTCTACTGTGTGTCTTCAATGTGTCAGGAACTGTGATAGATATCAGGAATGCAATAATGAATATTAAGGTCATGGTTGCTGCCCTCACTGATTTTTCAAGTCTTTTCCTTATCTTTTACCCCTCATACCTAATCTATTACCACATTATGTCATTCTATTAGAAGACATACTTCAAATAACCCCACTTCTCTCCATTTCTACTACCATTACCCAAGTGCAAGTCACCATTATCTAGTAACTTCCACATCATCCCCATAAAGTTATTTTTGTTGTACCCATTCTTTTTTTTTTTTTTTTAAGTAAACTCTACGTTCAATGTGGGGATTGAACTCAGGACCCCAAAGATCAAGAGTTGTGTGCTCTACCAGCTGAGCCAGCCAGGTGTCCCTTGTTGTACTCATTCTTTTTTTTTTTTTTTTAAAGATTTATTTATTTATTTGACAGAGAGAGACACAACGAGAGAGGGAACACAAGCAGGAGGAGTGGGAGAGGGAGAAGCAGACTTCCCGCTGAGCAGGGAGCCAGATGTGGGGCTCGATCCCAGGACCTTGGGATCATGACCTGAGCTGAAGGCAGATGCTTAACGACTGACCCACCCAGGCGCCCCTGTTGTACCCATTCTTAACCCCACTTCTGTTCATTTTTTCCACTGCAGTTATGGTAAAATTCCTCAAACTCAGTCCTTATAACCTCATTCTACGGACTAACATTATCTAGGGGCTTCCCATTACTTCTAAAAGATGTGTAAAATCCTTAACATGACCCATAAGGCCATGGAGAGTTTAGTCACTAATTATCTCTCCACTTTGGTCTTCTATAGTGCTCCTCTTCCCTCTCTATGATAGAGAGGTTTCTTTCAGGGCCTTGAGGGCTTATACTCACAAACTGCCTTCCCATTTCTGGGCTTTTACCTGTGTTATTTCCTACTTGGAAAGCTAACTGCCCACTGCTCCTTGCTTCCAGCAGGGTAACTCTCATCCTCAGGGAAAAATCCTAATGATGCTGTTTATTCAGTGTCATTCCTCTGACATATTGCACCATCCTTGATAGCAGTGTTCTTATCTATTTTATTTACTACCATATATTCAGCACTAGCACAGTCCTTGGTACACAGCAGCTATGTGATAAATATCTGTTGAATGGATAAATGAATCAGTATTAAATATTCAGATTCCTAAATCTTAGCAGATGATTCCTGTTTAAATCCAAGTTCACTAAATCCTCTCTATTCAGTTATTTTGTATCAAGAAAAAGACTTCCCCAGTTAGAGAAAGACAAATACCATATGATTTAACTCATATGTGGAATTTGAGAAACAAAACAAAAGAACAAAGGGAAAAAGAGAGGGAGAGAAAGAGGCAAACCAAGAAACAGACTCTTAACTAAAGAGAACAAATTGATGGTTGCCAGAGGTGAAATGGGTCCGGGATATGTGAAATAGGTGATGGGGATTAAAGAGTACACTTACTGTGATGAGCACTGAGTAATATATAGAATTGTTGAATCACTATATTGTACACCTGAAACTAGTATAACACTATGTTAACTATACTGGAATTAAAATAAAAAAATTAGGGGCCCCTGGGTAGCTCAGTTGATTAAGCATCTGCCTTCGGCTCAGGTCATGATCCCAGGGTCCTGGGATCGAGCCCAGCATCGGGCTCCCTGCTCAGCGGGAACCCTGCTTCTCCCTCTCCCACTCCCCCTGCTTGTGTTCTCTCTCTCGCTGTGTCTGTCTCTGTCAAATAAATAAAAAAAAAAAAACTTAATAAAAATAAATAAATAAATAAATAGACAGACTTCCATAATTCCTAATGTTTTTCATGGTGGGAAAAGTCTAACAAGTTCACATTTATAGCATTTCATTCTGGTTTAAAAAAAATTTCATCTTTATGTTAGTCAAAGCATATTAAATGGGTTGGTGTAAGATCTCTGTCCAACAAAAGTGTCCTTCACTGACTAAGATGATTACGTGAGTATGTATTCCTGGTATTTCTTATTTATTTATTTATTTTTTATTACTACGTTATGTCAATCACCATACATTACATCATTAGTTTTAGATGAAGTGTTCCATGATTCATTGTTTGCATATAACACCCAGTGCTCCATGCAGAACGTGCCCTCTTTAATACCCATCACCAGGCTAACCCATTCCCCCCACTCCCCTCCCCTCTAGAACCCTCAGTTTGTTTTAGAGTCCATAGTCTCTCATGGTTTGTCTCCCCCTCTGATTTCCCCCCCTTCACTCTTCCCCTCCTGTTATCTTCTTCTTCTTCTTCTTCTTTTTTTTTTTTTAACATATAATGTATTATTTGTTTCAGAGGTACAAGTCTGTGATTCATCAGTCTTACACAATTCACAGCACTCACCATAGTACATACCCTCCCCAATGTCTATCACCCAGCCACACCATGGGTTGCTGGAGTGGTGGGGGGTGGGAGGGATGGGGTGGCTGGGTCATTCCTGGTATTTCTTAATGCATCTTCTACCTATTGAGACCTAGACATCCAGGGCTTTAGATGGAAGGAAATACCCATACAAGGACAAAGGAGTCAGTTTTCAGCTTTTGGCTTCTGAAATAGGTTTTTGAGGCCAATTCCAGTGAAAAAACATTGAGAAGCCAAATATTTCATTTGAAAAGGCCAAAATGTTTGAGAGAAAAGAAGCCAAAGCTGAAAAACAAGGATTTGAATACTGTAAACTCATGGTGAGGAAGACACAAGAAATGATACAAGGGCATTTTTCTACTATCCAGAAATAAGGAAAGACCCCTTCTTGAACTGGGGAAAAGAATTCTGGAAAGGGGAGGAGAACAAGAGAGGTGGGTTGTAAAGACTTATAGGGCCTGGAACCCCCCTCACGCTAATAGTCTGCCCTCCCCCCTCTTGGTGTTACAACCTAAGAGGATGGACAGGGGTCAGCAAACATGTATTTGAATTCAAAAGCAGAGGGAATAAACACTTCTTTCATGGAATGCTGGGGAGAGGAAGTCTCTAGAAGGCCTCATGCCACATGGATTGGCAAAGTATAACAGAAATGGCTGTATGACGGGCGTGGGCAGCTGAAGGAACTGAAATACAATTTTCTGTGGCCAAAATGGCAAATAGGATATTCAGAGGTTCACATATGTTCTAGTGGAAGTCAAAAAAGTTTGAGTCTGATGGACTGGAAGAGACCTAGATTCAAGTTTGGAAGACACAGAGTATGGTAGACATCACAATTGGAGGCCATGGCAAGAATGACATTATGATGCTAGCACTCATCCTAAGGAAATGGGTAACCTAGTTATATCAGGAGGAAAACAGAAGGATAAGAAGCCAACACTCAAAGACCAAGCAGGGTGAGATGATACAGTTGAGGTCAACACAGATCTAGAAAATTAAAATCCATTCTCTTACTGCAAGGATGCTATATAGTGTTCCCTTCATACCCAGATATTATCCCAGGGAAGAGGAGAAGTGAGGAGAGAACCCACAACGAAGAAGCATAGCCTTGAGGGGGAGTTTGAAATTTGACCTGGCTGAGTTTACGTCCTGAATTAACAGGCACACCAAACCAAAAGTGAAGGGGCTCCCTTGTATAATATGATGATTAAGATCTTGGTTATGGGGCGCCTGGGTGGCTCAGTTGGTTAAGCGACTGCCTTCGGCTCGGGTCATGATCCTGGAGTCCCTGGATCGAGTCCCGCATCGGGCTCCCTGCTTGGCGGGGAGTCTGCTTCTCCCTCTCCCACTCCCCGTTTGTGTTCCCTCTCTCGCTGTGTCTTTCTCTGTCAAATAAATAAATAAAAATCTTTAAAAAAAAAAAAAAGATCTTGGTTATGGAGCCAACTTGACTGGAACCAAGTCCCAGATCTGCCCCTTATAATGATATAACTTTGCACAAAACTGTTTATTTCTCTGTGCCTTAGTTTTCTCACTTGTGAGGACTAAATATACGAATGTTGTAAACTGCTCAGAACAAATGCCTGCCACATGGTAAGCACTTAGTGTCAGGTTACTCCAAAGACATACAGGAAAACTGTAAAGTGAAGATGGGAGGTTTTAGTCAGAATAGGTTTTGTGAACCAAGATTTGATTATTCCTATGAAGTTTGGCTAGGCCAATTTCCATTCTGCTAAGGTCTAAGCACTCTTTCCTGAGGTCACCGCTCTTCCTGTGAAAAGTAAATACATCATAAGTTAACTATGAATGCAACTGGCCAAATTTCTAGTTAATCTTCTCTTACTGATTTATGCTTTTGTAGGAAACAAAATCTAGACACTGAATTAGAAATACAAAAACAATAGAATTTTCTGTAGAAGTTTTACCCTTAACTCCCCTAAGAAGATGTATATTAATCATGCATTTGATGATGTGGTTTTATTTCTCTCATGCACTGTGACATTCAGTGATATTTTTTTAAATTTCAGTACAATATTGTATTATTTCCCAGTGTACAACATAGTGATTCAGCTTCTCTATAGGTTATAGGTTATGCTATGCTCCTTATACTAGGATCACAGGTGTAGCTACCATCTGTCACAATACAACACTGTTACAATATCATTGACTGTATTCCTTATGCTGTGCCTTTTTTCCCTATGACTTAGTCATTCAATAACTGGAAGCCTGTATTTCCCATTCCCCTTCTCCCATTTTGCCCATCTGCCATTCCTTTTTTTTTTTTTAGATTCTACATGAGTAAAATAATATGGTATTTGTCTTTCTTAGTCTGACTTATTTCTTTTAGCATAATACCCTCTAGATCCATCCATATTGTTGCAAATGGCAAGATCTTATCCTTTTTTGTGGCTGTGTAATATTCCACTATAGATATATGCCATACCTTCCTTATCCATTCATCTATTGAGGACACTTAGGTTGTTCCAATGCTATTGTTTCTTAGCCTAAACCTATTGTCTTTTGGCTAAATGAACAGACATGGAGGGAGATTGTTCTTTTTAACTAGTGTCACTGAGGTGGTTTGTCAGGCATTATGCTAAAGTCTGATGTGGGCTCTGGATATATCAAAAAGAAAAAGAAATGGCTCTTGCCTGAGAAGCTCATCTGTTTAAGCACAGTTCAGTGTAGCATTTTAAGTTTTATGATAAGGTGCCATGTTAGTGTAGGGTGGTGAAATGTGCATGTATGTGGTTTGGTGGAAGTGAGTATCTATTATCTGTGTTTTCTCTATATCCCTTTATTTTTTTTCAGTTTTGGAATAATATTTTCCAGAGTTTCTCTAAAGTTTCTAACTTTTCTAAAGTTCCCAAATTTCCTAAAATTTGATAGATTGAAATGACCATAAAGAAGCTCCATTCTTGTCCACTAACTTGGAGATGACACTCATCCCTTTTATTTTTCATTTTTCACCATTTCACCCAAATCCTGTGAATCTGCAAAGTGCCAAGGGCCAGGATATTGAAGAAATCTTGGAATAGTCTTTAATGTAATGGAAACTTAGGGTATTTTGATATCCCTTAATAAAATGCCTCACATATTTTAGTTTTCTTTAGTTGACTCTTGCTTTTTTTAAAAAAAGAGTGTGATTTAGGAACATAATTTCCCAAACCTTCACTATGCAAAGATGAACATGTGGCTATTCCTGATGCTGTCCCAGGGAGAGCTGGGGTTCATCTTTGAGATCCAAGAATAGGCACTCATTTCATTTGTGTCCATGCTTGAGCAGCCCACTGCTGTTGCTGAGGGCTTGTGTACATAAAATGGATTCACACTGACTAGTGACCAGGAAGACCCTGTTTTTTCACTGCCAGGCTTTATTAGAGTCCTCGCATTGGATCCTACTCTGTTTTTTTCAGACCCTTATAAAACAGATGACCTCTGCTGATTGAAAAGGCAACAACATAGATCTTCTGTTTAATATCTCAGGTTGGTCAACTACTAATCATCAGAAGGTAATTCTCACCCACCTACCTTCCAAACAACAGGTCAGATACTCACTAAGACCCTGTTATTTATTTATTTATTTATTTAGTTATGTTATGTTATGTTATGTTCGTCACCATACATTACATCATTAGTTTTTGATGTAGTGTTCCATCATTCATTGTTTGCATATAACACCCAGGGCTTCATTCAGTACATGCCCTCTTTAATACCCATCACCAGGCTAACCCATCCCCCCACCCCCCTCCCTTCTAGAACCCTCAGTTTGTTTCCCGGAGTCCATAGTCTCTCATGGTTCATCTCCCCCTCTGAATTCCGCCCCTTTGTTTTTCCCTTCCTACTATCATCGTCGTCTTCTTTTTTTTCTTTTTTAACATATAATGTATTATTTATTTCAGAGGTACAGGTCTGTGATTCAACAGTCTTACACAATTCACAGCACTCACCATAGCACATACCCTCCCCAATGTCTATCACCTAGCCACCCCATCCCTCCTACCCCCACCACCCCAGCAACCCTGTTTTCAAGTAGAAACATCTATTTCCATGACTGAGCAAAAGTAAGAAGCTGCTTCATTCCATTTTTCAATAATTTGAATCAATATGTTTTTTTAATGGTAAACAAGCAAAACGGTTTTTTTTTTCTTTTTTCCCCTCAAAATGTTTTTTTCAATGCACTTACATTGAGGATTTTTAGGATGATTACCACAAGGAAAAATGGTCTTAAAATCTATTTTGATGACTGTCATGGCTCAAATAAGAGGAGAAAAAATTAACTTCTGCATTTTTGTTTTGGTAGGAAGCATGGAATTCTATTTTTTTTTTAAGAGGGGGGAGAGGGAGAGGGAAAGAGAGAATCTTAATCAGGCTCTACACCCAGCTCAGAGCTGGACATGGGGCTTGATCTCACGACTGTGAGGTCATAACCTGAGCCTAAATCAAGAGTCAGATGCTTAACCAACTGAGCCACCCAGGTGCCCCCCCCAACTTTTTTTTTTTTAAAGATTTTATTTATTCATTTGACAGAGATAGATACAGCGAGAGAGGGAACACAAGCAGGGGGAGTGGGAGAGGGAGAAGCAGGCCTCCCGCAGAGCGAGGAGCCTGATGCGGGGCTTGATCCCAGGACACTGGGATCATGACCTGAGCTGAAGGCAGACGCTTAACGACTGAGCCACCCAGGCGCCCCGCCCCGCCCCCCACTTTTAAAAAAAATTCCACTAATGACCACATTAATAAACCTATTCAGGTAAGGAATACAACTGTGTGATGCTGTCCCCCTGTCTTGTGCAGCAGTAATATCTAAACAGATCAAATGTGAAAGTATGGGGACAGGGTCAAACTAAATTTAAATGTAAAATGGCTTAAAATCTGCCCATCAATTTAACTCGGAATGTAAGAGTTGGGAGTAAATTTAGATTTCTCTGCTCACAGCATCTTATTATTTCAGTTACATATTGCATAAGGTAGCATTGCATATCATTAAAATGAGGGGAGACTAGAAGGATCTTTGAAGATTCGGGTTTAAGACACCGTAATCCCATAATTCTTTAACCTTTGAGGGACTAAGAGAAGTAAAACAACTGTGATGCAAATGACACTATTATCACTTTACACTGGTGGAATTTTAGAGCTTGAAGTCATTTTTATATCTGGTGTCTATCTCCTTTTGGCCCAGGGTATGTTGTTATCTAGACGATCTTGGACTCATGAGTTATATCCTATTGATAAAATTGTGTATCAGTGGAGGCTTCACAGCTCTTCCTGGCAACATTCCAGTGCCTTATAAATCTTAAGGTAAGGAAGTCATCTTTATTACCAAGGTTAAGTACCTTTGAATGTATTGCCATTACCTATACTTTTTGGAAGTCCCAAAGCCCTTTTGAGAAAGTATAGAAAATCATTTTGTTGTTGTTACTATTCTTGTGTATGCTATATTAAGATACTAGTTTGCTTCATAGCATTAAAATATGGTGTTAAGCCTCTGAATCTTAACATTTTATACTAATTTACTAAGTGGCTAGAAGCTATATTTACCTTCTATTTCATTTCTTAAAATTTTAGTTTTCTTTTTTGGTCTCTATTTAAACTCGCATGTCCCTGACAAGATGTGAAGTTAGATGTTGGTTCATAACCAAGGCAGCTTTTAGGAATGGATAGATTAATAAAGATGAGAAGGAATTCATTAGCAATTATGACCGAAGACCTATGGCATTCTTCTGTTGATTCATATGAGCCTGCTTTACATTGACAAGAATTATAAATAACGATTTTACCATGAAATTAAGGACAATATACTTTTGATGGGCTTGTTAGGTGATACCTTGAAAAGTTGTAAATATGCACTGAGCTACAACAGGCAGTTTTCACTGTGAAATACCTATTTCCGCTACATTGCCCATTACTTCTTCCCCTTTTCTTCCTGGACTATAGGGTTGCTCCTCATACCATTTTCTCATTCTCTTTCTGGTATAATGAGTAGCATATGGCAAATATCCATGTTTCAGTGCAGCTGAGGTGACTTGCTAGATTTTTGTGTTTGTCTCCTGTATGGTCACTGTTACATTCTTCATCCTGTTACGCAAGTAGAAAAGACACACCAGTGGATACCAACATTGGCACCTATAGATCAGGTGTTGGGCTGGTAACCCCCGTGGTGAAGAGTTTTTGTATCCCTCTCTCCTGATTCAGTGCAGGCAAGGGAATTTGAGCAAGAGCCAGGACATGTGGCAGCCCTTAGGTTTCTTCCAAATATTATAAGCTCAGGGTCTAATGTGGAGTCCACCCTTCTTTCACTGGCCTTGACATCATAGAATTTACACTACCACTCTGCCCTTGAAACTTGGAAATTGCCTATTATCCAGGTCATTGGAAGAGTTTGCTTATTGATTCTGAAGCTGCTATTTGGTAACAATTCAAAGTGTGGTGTAGAGACCTCATCTTCCAAATCCTGTGCTATGTGCTTTCTCCTACACAGCAGGATGTAATTTTGCTTGTGGTATATGCAAGCACCTTTTCCCAGCATGCCCTCATCTAAGCATGCTTTTCCTTGTGCCAGACACTATATGCTCTATCAGTTTAATATTCTTAAGCCTTTAGTTATGTGGCTGTGCCAGGTAAGTCTGATTTTTCTGTTCATCTAAAAAATAGCTTTATGTTATTATAAATAGAATGCACATTTGGAGATGGAAATACACTGTTCATTAGGTATACCAGTACAAACCATTGGCCTCTGGCCATGCTTCTCTAATGGTGTAATTTCCATACCCCCAGGGATATGGTTATGTATCCTCTCTTTATTTTGAAGGCCATAATTGTAAACACATGTCTTTGACTGGATACCTTATATCAATAGCCTTCATCCATTCTGCCAGAAGACGTGCAGAGTGCAATACAACATCAAAGGAAACCCAATGAAATGTTGGTCTATTATTTGAGATATATTTGGGCTTGGCTCATACTAACTTATTGCTAGATTTGAAAATCAAACTTTAGGCTAAGGCTGAGAGGTTTTAGGGGAGCAACCTGAGTACTAAATAGATGAGATAAAAAATTACAGAGTAAAAAGATTTCATTGTAGTCATCTGCATGGCAAAACCACAAATGTCATACACATAAGCCAGGGTCTATTATCAGTCACATGCATTTAGTTTATTCATGTTATAATTTCCCAGATCTGTCTGAACAAATTTGTGAATTTTCAGTGAGAAAAATTTCCTGGTCTCTGTATTTACTTTAATTTAGTGGGCATCATTTGTGAATCTGTGGCCTTGGTATGTTTAATAAAAGCTAGTTACAAGTAAACACACATCAAATTCTCTAGTGGTCACTTGGCTCAGCATGAGTTTTAAAGGTTTATCAATGATTGATCACTCTGGATATTGTTACAGTCTTCTTTCATGTACAAATGTATTCCTAAACAACACCCTACTAAATTATTTTCTTAAGAGAAAAAATCCATTAATAGTGAGTAGTAGAAACTGAAATGTATGCTTTGCGTTTATGTAAAAATCAGTGATTCTGTTTTCTGTTATAAATTCTTAGATAATGTGGCTGTGCCAAAATAACTCCAAATTTTTAAGAAATATTTTTTTCCTGAATTTTATAGTTCTCATCATGAAAACTAAAAATACTCTGTTTTTGGAGTTGTATTTATTTTTTATGGAATGTTCTTATAGAATTCCAGTAAATCTGCAATACTCTATGGAAGTCTTGTCTCTAATATTAGTGCTCTGTGCTGTAGGGAGGTGCTGTGGGAACCTTTCTAACAGTAATGTAGAAGTTAGAGTTTAATGGCATGCTGACAATAATGTGGAAGAAGGTGGGTGTGGTGCCTTCATGATTGGTGCCAGAATAGCAGATGTCATGAGCCTTTGTTCATGGGACACATTTGTGTCAGCTGGCCATATTATGGTATGCAAAGGAGGTTGAGACCTTATTCCCCAGCTCTTATCCCAGCACATATGATTTAAGAAAGGCCTCTTTTAGCCAAGAGAGATAGGCATTTTTAATTAGGAAAATAACTTCAGAATGATTGACATTCATCAATTAAAATACTATATTTTCCCAAATGCTTAATAATGCATTTTTACTAATATTAAATCAGGCCGAGTGACAAACGTTTCTGTAAGGATTTAATCACACTATGACTAAAAAGGAGATGCACACATAATTGAGTTATAATAGAGAATAAGTATTTTAAAAATCTAAGTAAATTTTTAAGAAATTTAGGGGGATTCACAATATGATTAAGTTTGAGGCACTAATACACCCAACAAAACTTAGAAGTCCTTGCATCAATGTTTCCTTAAATTTTTCATGTAATGGCACCCACATAAAATGATACTATCTCTATGCCACACTAGAGTGAAAAGACAAAGCTACTAAGATCAAAGACAGGAGTGGAATGCTGTTTGTTTGCCCTAAAATGTGAGGGGATTGGTAGCTGTGTGTGTCTTTAGATTGTTCATTTCTTCCTTTCCTTTCCCCTTTTTTTTCCTTATTGTAATGTGTTTCAGATCAGTAGGAAAAAGAAGATATACTTCTTATTCTTAGATTTCCCAGGGATTTCAAGGAGTATAAATTTAGGGCAAATTATCCTCAATTTCAGACCTTCTGTTCAATTAAAAGGCTTTCTGTTAGTTTGAAAACAAATAGAGCTTATTTCTTTAAAACAAATCTAACTAAGCTCTGGAGAGCCCACAGTGTCTAACAGAATACCACTGGGCTGATTAATATTTATACTATAGAAACTGATGTTAAAAACAAGTCAAACTAAAAGTTGGAAATGAAAATAATATGCTGAAAGGTTTACAGTAAATTTCAGTTTCACCTATGGAAAGAGGCAAGATGTCCATCAACAGATGAATGGATAAAGAAGATGTGGAATATTCCATTGAATCATACACACATACAGTGGAATATTATACAGCCATTAAAATATAATGCAGCCATTACACACACACACACACACAGAGGAATATTATGCAGCCATTAAAAAGAACAAAATCTTGCCATTTGCAATGATGTGGATGGAACTAGAGGGTATTACGCTCAGCGAGATAAGCCAATCAGAGAAAGACATGTATCATGTTATCTCACTGATATGAGAAATTCTTAATCTCAGGAAACAAACTGAGGGTTGCTGGAGTGGTGGGGGGTGGGAGGGATGGGGTGGCTGGGTGGTGGACATTGGGGAGGGTATGTCCTATGGTGAGCACTGTGAATTGTGTAAGACTGATGAATCACAGACCTGTACCTCTGAAACAAATAATACATTATATGTTAAAAAAAAAAAAAAAAGAAGATAGTAGGAAGGGAAAAATGAAGGGGGGGGAAATAGGAGGGGGAGACGAACCATGAGAGACTGTGGACTCTGAGAAACAAACTGAGGGTTCTAGAGGGGAAGGGGGGGATGGGTTAGCCTGGGGATGGGTATTAAGGAGGGCATGTATTGAATGGAGCCCTGGGTGTTATATGCAAACAATGAATCATGGAACACTACATCAAAAGTAATGATGTTATCTATGGTGACTAACATAACATAATAAAACAAAATTAAAAAAAAAAATTCAGTTTCACTTGCCCCAATTTTAATTGATGCTGTATTTCTTGGTATCTTGAATCATAAACATAATTCATTCTTGCCTAGGTGACCTTTAACCTTGCATTTTAATATATTAATTCCAATGTGTCTGTTCTTACAGATATTTGAAATCCTCCCTTTCATTTTTTTTCCCATTTCTTTCTTTACTCCATTACTTTCCTCTGTCTCTTCTGATCTTCTTTTCTTCCTCCCTTTTTTCTTTCTTTTTCACAGAAAGAATTTCTGAATTTTAAAGGCAGTCCCTGAAGATAAGAGCAAAGTCCTAGCATTTGAGATGTTGTACATGCAGGGGAATCATTATAAATATGGCAGTTTTTATGTTTCTCTCTCTCTTTTTTTGTTTTTTTATTTCAGAAAGTTAAAAAATGTTGTGTTCATTAAGGATGACTTTCATGTGGTTACCTTCTGTTGTACTAAAAAATTTCATAAAGATGGAAAGCCATCTAGAAATGGAGTTTAATTTAGATTATGAATCAGGTTTATGTTTTCAGTGTATGTTTTAATTATCAAGGGTATCCCTCAGCCGCAGTTTAGATTTATTTGGTTTCTGTTCTCCAAACATTTTACATTTAGCAACCTCTAGAAGTTATTATTCATTTATTTGATTTATAAAATGCACTCATCACCCTGGCCCCTGGGCATATTTACAACAGTGATGCAAATTTAATTAATACAACATTGCTTGGTTTTTCCCCAGCAAGTGGATTTCCTCACCTCCCTCTTGTAGCCACCATGAATCAGGAGAAGAGCCAGTTAGAACAGATGAACCATGCAACTGGGCTTTAAAGGAGAAATTTAAATTGTTGTTATACCGAGAGAAGAAATGAGTCTGTACAAAATATCTTTCTCTTGCTGGTCAGGTGGATGGAATCTCCAAGGTTGTGCTACTTGACCCACACAGGTAAGGTTATGTGTCCCTCATCCTCCTGAAAAAGAGCTAGGAGGGCAAAAAATAAATTTTACAATAGTTCATATTAGGCAGCCAAGAGAACTGGATTGCAAGGGGCATGAACAGCCTACATAGTCAATGTCTTTTGCTTTTTTTTTTCAGACTTCAAGTTATCATGAATGCAGGATAAAATAATGGTTAAATGCTCATGCTGTAGTCATTATGCTTTGGCTTAAATTCAGATCTTTTTAAGGTTTTTCATCTGTAAAATGAGGATATAATGGCATCTAATTCACTGGATTATTGTGTGGATTGAGTGAGAGAATGTGTACAAAGTCTCTCTAACAGGAATGGCACATAGAAAGAGCTCCATAAATATTAGTTGTAGTTTTTCATGGAATTTATAGTTAGAGAATTCTCTGCCATGGAGGAGGCCTAAGTGACCAGTTTTTGACCCTATAACTCACATTAAAATGGAAGTAAGATGCTTCCATCATTAAATATTTTCCCTGATTGATGACTATTAATGAAAATTTCTGGAGAAACTCATTGTGGTACTACCACTATACACTGAGCTGGTTGTTATGAGGATTATAACACAGTGTTGCCAATGGTGTCAACAAAACATGAAGCTAAAATCTCTCCAGTACACTGTATGGGTGAGTAATACTGATCACCTTCATAAGCCATTTGCAATATTTCCATTTACCCAATAAGGGAGAGAGACATTATATATAAGGAGAAGTATTCCATTAATTGCTCATAATAGGAATGAGTTTCATAAAAAGATAATTTGAGGCTATGGGGAATATAGTAATAAGTGAGAAACTTTGGAGGGTATTTTGTCCTGTGAAACATTTATTTATTTTTTTTATTTTTTTAAAATTAATTAATTAATTAATTAATTATTATTTTTTATTCTTATGTTAATCCCCATACATTACATCATTAGTTTTAGATGAAGTGTTCCATGATTCATTGTTTGTGCATAACACCCAGTGCTCCATGCAGAATGTGCCCTCCTCAATACCCACCACCAGGCTAACCCATCCTCCCACCCCC
>NC_058404.1:96742201-96750735 GCF_002201575.2 Neomonachus schauinslandi
TATTGTGGACATTGCTGCTATAAACATCGGGGTGCACGTACCCCTTCAGATCCCTACTTTTGTATCTTTGGGGTAAATACCCAGTAGTGCAATTGCTGGATCGTATGGTAGCTCTATTTTCAACCTTTTGAGGAACCTCCATACAGTTTTCCAGAGTGGCTGCACCAGCTTGCATTCCCACCAACAGTGTAGGAGGGTTCCCCTTTCTCCGCATCCCCGCCAACATCTGTCGTTTCCTGACTTGTTAATTTTAGCCATTCTGACTGGTGTGAGGTGGTATCTCACTGAGGTTTTGATTTGGATTTCCCTGATGCTGAGCGATATTGAGCACTTTTTCATGTGTCTTTTGGCCATTTGGATGTCTTCTTTGGAAAAATGTCTGTTCATGTCTTCTGCCCATTTCTTGATTGGATCATTTGTTCTTTGGGTGTTGAGTTTGATAAGTGCTTTATAGATTTTGGATACTAGCCCTTTATCTGGTATGTCATTTGCAAATACCTTCTCCCATTCTGTCGGTTGTCTTTTGGTTTTATTGACTGTTTCTTTTGCTGTGCAAAACCTTTTTATCTTGATGAAGTCCCAATAGTTCATTTTTGCCCTTGCTTCCCTTGCTTTTGGTGATGTGTCTAGGTAAAGAAGTTGCTGTGGCTGAGGTTGAAGAGGTTGCTGCCTGTGTTCTCCTTTAGGATTTTGATGGACTCCTGTCTCACATTGAGGTCTTTCAACCATTTGGAGTCTATTTTTGTGTGTGGTGTAAGGAAATGGTCCAGTTTCATTCTTCTGCATGTGGCTATCCAATTTCCCAACACCATTTGTTGAAGAGACTGTCTTTTTTCCATTGGACATTCTTTCCTGCTTTGTCAAAGATGAGTTGACCATAGAGTTGAGGGTCCATTTCTGGGCTCTCTATTCTCTTCCATTGATCTATGTGTCTGTTTTTGTGCCAGTACCATACTGTCTTGATGATGACAGCTTTGTAATAGAGCTGGAAGTCCGGAATTGTGATGCCGCTGGCTTTGCTTTTCTTTTTCAACATTCCTCTGGCTATTCAGGGTCTTTTCTGGTTCCATACAAATTTTAGGATTATTTGTTCCATTTCTTTTAAAAAAGTGGATGGTATTTTGATGGGGATTGCATTGAATGTGTAGATTGCTCTAGGTAGCATTGACATCTTCACAATATTTGTTCTTCCAATCCATGAGCGTGGAACGTTTTTCCATTTCTTTGTGTCTTCCTCAATTTCTTTCATGAGTATTCTATAGTTTTCTGAGTACAGATCCTTTGTCTCTTTGGTTAGATTTATTCCTAGGTATCTTATGGTTTTGGGTGCAGTTATAAATGGGATTGGCTCCTTAATTTCTCTTTCTTCTGTCTTGTTATTGGTGTATAGGAATGCCACTGATTTCTGTGCATTGATTTTATATCCTGCCACTTTACTGAATTCCTGTATGAGTTCTAGCAGTTTTGGGGTGGAGTCTTTGGGGTTTTCCACATAAAGTATCATATCATCTGCAAAGAGTGAGAGTTTGACTTCTTCTTTGCCAATTTGGATGCCTTTGATTTCTTTTTGTTGTCTGATTGCTGTGGCTAGGACTTCTAATACTATGTTGAATAGCAGTGGTGATAGTGGACATCCCTGCCGCATTCCTGACCTTAGGGGGAAAGCTCTCAGTTTTTCCCCATTGAGAATGATATTTGCTGTAGGTTTTTCATAGATGGCTTTTATGATATTGAGGTATGTACCCTCGATCCCTATACTCTGAAGAGTTTTGATCAAGAAAGGATGCTGTACTTTGTCAAAAGCGTTTTCTGCATCTATTGAGAGGATCATATGATTCTTGTTCTTTCTTTTGTTAATGTATTGTATCACATTGATTGATTTGCGGATGTTGAACCAACCTTGCAGCCCAGGGATAAATCCCACTTGGTCATGGTGAATAATCCTTTTAATGTACTGTTGGATCCTATTGGCTAGTATTTTGGTGAGAATTTTTGCATCCATGTTCATCAGGGATATTGGTCTGTAATTCTCCTTTTTGATGGGGTCTTTGTCTGGTTTTGGGATCAAGGTAATGCTGGCCTCATAAAACAAGTTTGGAAGTTTTCCTTCCATTTCTATTTTTTGGAACAGTTTCAGAAGAATAGGTATTAATTCTTCTTGAAATGTTTGGTAGAATTCCCCTGGGAAGCCATCTGGCCCTGGGCTTTTGTTTTTTGGGAGATTTTTGATGACTGCTTCAATTTCCTTAGTGGTTATAGGTCTGTTCAGGTTTTCTATTTCATCCTGGTTCAGTTTTGGTAGTTGATACATCTCTAGGAATACCTCCATTTCTTCCAGGTTATCTAATTTGCTGGCATAGAGTTGCTCATAATATGTTCTTATAATTGTTTGTATTTCTTTGGTGTTGGTTGTGATCTCTCTTCTTTCATTCATGATTTTGTTGATTTGGGTCATTTCTCTTCTCTTTTTGATAAGTCTGGCCAGGGGTTTATCAATCTTGTTAATTCTTTCAAAGAATCAGCTCCTAGTTTCGTTGATTTGTTTACTGTTCTGTTGGTTTCTATTTCATTGATTTCTGCTCTGATCTTTATTATTTCTCTTCTCCTGCTGGGTTTAGGCTTTATTTGCTGTTCTTTCTCCAGCTCCTTTAGGTGTAGGGTTAGGTTGTGTACTTGAGACCTTTCTTGTTTCTTGAGAAAGGCTTGTATTGCTATATACTTTCCTCTTAGGACTGCCTTTGCTGCATCCCAAAGATTTTGAATAGTTGTGTTTTCATTTTCATTGGTTTCCATGTATTTTTTTAATTCTTCTTTAATTTCCTGGTTGACCCATTCATTCTTCAGTAGGATGCTCTTTAGCCTCTATGTATTTGAGTTCTGAAACATTTATTTTATTCCGAGGAAGACACCACTGGGTGAGGACCCAGGTTACATATTCTCTTCTATTCCCAACATTTCCTCTGTAGCTCCATTTTGTGTCTGCAGGGATATGCATCTGTTTCAAAAGAGCCCTCTCAGCTCTACAGGAATTTGTGGAAAATGAGTCTATCTTCAGACCCAGTCTGTGGTTGAATTAGTAGTATCTGTGGGAAGATTGGGACAGGAAGGAGGTGTTTACTACAGCATTTATGCCCTTGTTACTTATCTTTTGGCTCATTTAGAACCCGGGTATTAAATCCTATTTTAGCATTGTATTCAAGAAGGAAAAAAATAATTGAATAATTATGGTTTTGATTCCTTAACTCCAAAATAATTTAGTTAAAAAGAGAGAAAATTGATCTTATCTGGTTATTCACTGAATAAGAATTTATAAATAGCTATATGAGTACTACATAAATTTCCACTTTTTACCCACATCTTTTTATTAATTTGGTAGTGGTTCTAGTTTTTTTTCTTGCTTTCATATCAAATGCACAATGTAGTTGTTTCAGGAACATCTCTCATTCAAACTCTATGATTTTTAGCAGCTGGTATTAGGTTTTTATTGGTATATAAAATAACTTGTTCCTTCTTCCCCATATTAAGTTGGGAATAATTGACTAGATAGATTTTGTCAGCCCTTTTGACTTCTGAGGGAGCTTAGAGCCTTTTTCTGTCCTCGTCTCAAGGATTACCTCAGTTGCAAACCTACCACATTCTACATTGAAGAGGTGGGAGTGTGGCTCTGGATTGACCAAAATGGCAGCCCATGTCAGGAAAGGGTGCTTTCTCTTTTCCCATGAGTCTAGGTAACATAGGCCTGGAAGCATCTTCCTTGGCATTTTTTCCCTTTCCTCAGTTCAGAGAAAGGTCTAGAGTGTACTATATAGAAAAGCCTACCCTAGATATTAGGAAAAAATTCTCAGACATTTCTTTCTCTTGGCTTTTTATTCTTCACAAAGCAAGGCCTTTACTTGGGATGGATAGATTTGAGATTAAGGTCTGGGCTTTGTGTTGAAGGTTGGTTACTTGGATCCTCCTAGGAGGTTGGGTTCTCCAATGAGGTGTGGGTCATCTCACCAGAATTCTATAATGGGATTTGGGGACCAAAGTGCCTGTTATTAATAAAGGTTTCTTGGCCTTCATCATAGTCTTTGAGGGCTTTTTGGTAAGGGGTGGCTGGTTAAAGGCAGAAGTGAGATATTCCACAGCCCCTTAAGTCAACTACCAACTCTTAATGTAACCCACATATCCTTATCTATTGATGTGTATAAATAGTGAACCTCAACTAGTACTGAGTGGGGTGGATGGTTTTTTATGTTTTCAGGGTCATCACTTGGGAAAATAAGACTAAAATTTATTTGTGATTATTATTTTCTCTTGCTCAGTAATCTGCAGAATATGGCTGGTCCCATCATTTGATTTCTGTTATCCCTATCTGCATAGGCCATAGAGTTCATTACTATATAAAGAACACTGTGTATCTGAACCCATGGGGGTAAAAAAAAAACTGTGGGGAGGATCTTTGTTAAGATGGAAATGTCTGCAATATGTAGCCATGGGAATGTACATAGCCTCTTTTGAGGGAGTGTCTAGAGTGTCTGCCTGGTGCTAATTCTTTGAAGGAAGAGAATTGAATTGCATGTGAAAGAAATTGTAGAAAATTTCCCTCTTGGAATTTGAAATTTTGTAACACTCCCAAATTTAATAGAAGACAGAAGAAAGATCATTTGAACTTATGAAACAGAATGTGTTTGAATTTATCCCATGTCTAACAACATAAATATGAGATAAAGGAAGACATCCTCACACCACCCGAAACACATTTCTCGCTAGTTGGGAGAGGATGTGACCCCTCTTGGGTTCTAGTCCAGACACTTATTGTAAAATGGGGTAATCAAACGTCTTCCAAATTCTCAGATTCTTTGGGGTGCAGCTGAGCTGTGGTTTTTACTTTAAATGTTCAGTGGAATGCTGAGATGAATCCTATCCTGTATCTTTCTGTCAGCAAGCAGTTTTCCACCACTTGTATTGGAACTAGGCCTGTTATTCTTATTAATTCTTTTGCCGTTACAGTAGCACTGTGCTAATTCTGACAGGCTGGTCAGTGTCATATTTTTTTCCCAGCCAACACCATTCTTAGATTCTCAGGCGGTCGGTGAATGAGGAATGGTGTGATGATATAGCTGCCTTCATTTAATTTTTATTATTGTTTGGATATTTACACTCTTCAGCATGTATGCAACCAGACATTGTATGCTGTGCTATTCTCTTGTGGTTTGTAGGAGAAGACATAGTTATGGAAACTATGGTACAATTTTTATTCTTTAGTGGGTGGAAAGAATTTTGCAAGTGAAACAACATGGAAGCTTAATATATAACAAAAGATGAAAATGAAGATACAGGGGACCTGGGGTCTCTATTTCCCCTTACACTTATATAAGTCCTAAGAAAAGTTTTTCCTTAAGTACATGACAATAGTTTAAACTCTTGAAGGAAAGCGAAACTGCTGAGATCAACATTTCTACATTAATTAATTTATTTAGTTATTCAACAAATATTTATGGAAAGCCCACTATGTGCCAGATTGTGTGTTATGTGGCTGCTGCTAACAGCCCTAACTAGTGTTCACTGAAAGTGTATTGCCCATATCAGGGATGGGTAATCCTAATTCTCTTAATAATCCTAAAGGAGGCACCATTAGCATCTCAGTTTGTAGTTGAAATAACTGAGGCTTAGAGGAGTTGAGAAGCATGTCCAGGGTCACACAGCTAGTAAATAGGAGAGGTAGGGATTTTTGATCTGGTGGTTTGATTCTCATCCCACACTCTTGAGACATCATACTTTCTCTCTGTAATAATATCAAATACTGACCTAAGGCTGATTGTGTTCTAGGCGAAACAATTTGACACATATTCTCTTTTAATCGTCTCAACATTCCTATGGATAGACATCATCATTATTATTTTATTATTATCCCTTATTTTATGCTTAAGGAAACTAAAGCAAAAAACAAAACAAACACAAAAACCTCCTAACCTCCAGGCGGTAGAATTAAGTTATGAACCCAGAAAGCACGTGTATGCTCTTAAATACCATTCTCTAATACATAGAAACAGTTCATGTTTTCAGGAAGCTAATGGTAAGTATAGTTTAGATATAGATATGCAAATTTTAAAAACCCAGTGTACAGACAGTGGCCTCAATGGAGGGGCAGACAAATATTTTGGAAAATGTTCATTAGCCTCGTGCTCTAATAGCTCCCCACCATCTCTCATCAGTAAAAACCTTTTATATATTCCCCTTTCATTAGTTCTGAGGTTAACCTGCTCTCTGCTTCCCTCCTTTGACTTGTACCCTAAATTTTCCTCTTGCCTGCCTCTTAACAATCTGCCTGCTCATATGTGCCTATGGTAAATTTTCCCATTCCACTCTGGCATCTCTCCTGGATGCATGCTTTGTAGCCTGCCCCTGTACCACAGTCCTCTCCTAGGATGGAGCACTCTACCCTGAGCCGGCAATTTGAGTAGGCTCTTTGAGGGGCCTCTGGCTATTCAAAGTGTGGTTGGTATAGCAACATGGATATCACCTGGGAGCTTGTAAGAAATACAGAATCTCTGGCTCCATCCTACACCTACTGAGTCAGTCTGAATCTTAAGATCCTGGGTCATCTCTTTCTTTGAGAAGCACTGGTCTAGAAGGTGAGATCTTACTGGGGCATGGAGGGAGTTCTCCGTCAGTGAAGCTCTCACAGTGGAAGTAATATTTTGGTGATACCAGGGGAATGAGTTAGGGGTTTTCCAGGGAGTTGGGGGGAGATTGTGTGGTTCTCCAGAGAGACAGAATCAGTAGGAGATGCATATGAAGAGATTTATTATGTTGGTTTACATGATTTTGGAGGCTGAGAAGTCCTACAATCTACCATCTGCAAACTGGAGACCCAGGAGAGCCAGTGGTGTAGTTAGAAGGCCTGAGAGTTGAAGAACTGATAGTAAAGGTTCCAGTCTGGGTCTGAAAGCCTGAGAACCAAGAGTGCCAAGGGCAGGAGAAGGTCAGTGTCCTAGCTCAGTTGTCAGGCAGAATTAATTCAACCTTCCTTTACCTTTTTGTTCTATTTAGGCTCTCCCAGTGGAGTGAATGATGCCAACCCACAGTGGGAAGGGCCATCTGCTTTACTCAGTCTACTCATTAAAATGTTAATCTTTTCTGGAAACACCTTCATAGACACATCCACAAATAATGTTTAACCAGCTGCCTGGGCATCTTATGGCCCAATCAAACCGACACATAAAATTAACCATCACAGTATCAGAAAACAGCATGTTCAATGGCATAATTGGGGAACTTCTAGTTCAATTTTTCTAGATCATAATATATGAAAAAAAGAGGTGGGTACCATGGTTTTAAAAAGTGGTTATAGGGCGCCTGGGTGGCTCAGTTGGTTAAGCGACTGCCTTCGGCTCAGGTCATGATCCTGGAGTCCCTGGATGGAGTCCCGCATTGGGCTCCCTGCTCGGCAGGGAGTCTGCTTCTCCCTCTGACCCTCCTCCCTCTCATGCTCTCTGTCTCAAATAAATAAATAAATAAAATCTTTAAAAACAAAACAAAACAAAACAAAAAAACGTGGTTATAAATTCTTTGACATTCGTTCCATTGTCCCTTGAATCTGGGTGGGCTTGTGACTGCTTTGTCCAGTAGAGTATAGTAGAGGTGATACCATCTGACTTCCAATGGTGGGTCATGAAAGGCCATGTAGCTTTTACACGCTTATGAAAGCCTGAGCTGCCATGTAAGTTGATTGGATAACCTGAGGCCGTTGTGCTCATATGCATTAGGATTTATTAAATGTTTAAGATAGGGAAATAATGGTATTCGCAAGACCATTGACAAGGTAACTTAAATAGCTCATCACAATATGTTTGAAGAAAAATGATAAGGTTTTGGGCCAGGAAAGTGTGGAATGGAGAGAATAAATGTGAAAACTACTACCTAGGAAGAAAAATTTGCAGGACTTGGTTGCTTAGATGTAAGGATTAGGCAAATAGTACCTCATTTGGAAGATTAGGTTACAGGTTTTGCCATTTATAAAAATAGGAATGTAGAGAGAAAAGGAGATGCTTTGTTGGAAGAGAATGAGTGTATGTCTCCAGACATATCCAGTTAGAGATCTATAGACAGCCTTTGGGTTTAGATTGGTACTAATTAGTGTGTAGGTCACAATTTTAAAAGTACTCTTTACTCATGCCAATTCTGAATAATTGGTGGTGGCTGTCTGGAAGACTGAATTGAGGATTCTTTTTTTTTTTTTTTTTTCTGAGTTTTAATTTTTTTTTATTCTTATGTTAATCCCCATACATTACATCATTAGTTTTAGATGAAGTGTTCCATGATTCATTGTTTGTGCATAACACCCAGTGCTCCATGCAGAATGTGCCCTCCTCAATACCCACCACCAGGCTAACCCATCCTCCCACCCCCCTCCCCTCTAGAACCCTCAGTTTGTTTCTCAGAGTCCATCGTCTCTCATGGTTCGTCTACCCCTCCGATTTCCCCCGCTGCATTCTTCCCCTCCCGCTACCTTCTTCTTCTTCTTTTTTTTTTTTTCCTTAACATAT
>NC_058404.1:96750835-96872614 GCF_002201575.2 Neomonachus schauinslandi
CTTCTTCTTCTTCTTTTTTTTTTTTCCTTAACATATATTGCATTATTTGTTTCAGAGGTACAGATCTGAGATTCAACAGTCTTGCACAATTCACAGCGCTTACCAGAGCACATACCCTCCCCAGTGTCTATCACCCAGTCACCCCATCCCTCCCACCCCACCCCCCACTCCAGCAACCCTCAGTTTGTTTCCTGCATGAATTGAGGATTCTGAGAGTGGTCTTAGCTTGACTGGGGGAAGAGGTATCATCAGTGATTGATGTTTACCTGGAGTAAGGCCAAGGAGAGCAATCATTTGCCTGATGTGTATTGGCCACTTAGGTAGTAATGGTAGGAAATGTTAAGATGTTATGGCATTGAGAGGTACTGATAATCTTTATCTCTTTTGAAACCTGCCTACACTTTGTTGAGAAATAAAGCCTGAAAAAATATTCATTTAAGCCATCATTATTTGTGGCATGTTTTTCTGTGGGGACCGACCCACTGTGATCCCGGACCCGAAAGAGCTGGCAGTGGTGAGAGAGTATCTTTGGCTTCCTGCTAAGTAAAAGTGATGGTAAGAAGTAGAGTCATGGAATTATAGAATTGGAAAGAAATTTAGAGTTTGGTTACTCCAGCCCTCTTATTTTACTGAGAGGGAGATTGAATGAAGCTTAAGAAGATGTGCCTTGCCTAAGATCACTTAGCTTTTTATAAGCTCTGCAATTGCTTTGAAATCTATACAATAAATTTTTCCTCTTAGGACAGAGCCAGTACTGGAAGCCAGCCTAACTGCACAGTGGTGACATTGGCATATGATAAACTGGATCAATTGCACATCAGATAGAAACTACTATGTAACTGTCCAAGGTGAAGCAAGGATTCCTTCCACATTGAGGATATCTATTCCCCACCCATGGCTATCAGAAGCTGGTCTGCTGCTAGCTGTGGAGCCCAGAAGATACCTTCAAATTTTCAGAGAAGTATAATAGATGGTTGGGAGAGTTTCCAGAATGGCGGTTTCTGTAACATCTGTAGCCTCAGAACTTAGGAAGAGCGAGCACAAAATGTGTTTTTGCAAATGTTTTTCATGGATTTACGACCTAAGCTGTTTAACAGATTGTCTTGCTTAAAAAATATGACTGGTTTTAGCTGACAAGTTGGATTTTATGAACTGATTGATCCCAGCTGCCAATTGTCAAGGCCAGAGGATGTTCCAAATTGGCAGTCCCCAAAGACCTTGAGTTGATTGGTTTAGAGTGGGAAAAGGAAGATTTGGGGGTGGAGAAAATAGAGTTTTATAAAGCTAATATGACTTTAAAAGTATTTGAAGTAAAAATATCCTTTAGAACATATAAAAAGTCATAGTAGTCCAAACTTTATTCTTTGTGGGCTGTTCTAAAGGTTTCTAGGGTCAGGTGCCCTTGTTTCTTATTATATTTTCTAATAGTAAAACCGTACTCATATTTACATAGTGCAAGGGATATATACATCTTGACTGCTGCAAAGTTTGAATTATATGCTTTCTTAAGAAGGAAGCTATGTTTTGAACTCATGAAAGTCTTTTCCTATTTTGCCCAAAACACTAAGCGTCTACATCTTGGGACATGGTGGGAACTTTTACTTGGATAGATTCTTGAGTGGCAAATGAGGCAGTTGTTTGAAATTCAATTTAAATTTTATTGTGAGATCTAAGTCCATATTTGAGCATATTGTTAACACCACTAATAATGATATTGATACCCCTACTTATTTTAACTTTTATGCCTTATCTCCCATAATTGGTACCTATCTCATAGACTTGTAAATATAAAATGAGCTAACCCATGCAGAGTATTTAGAACAGTGCTTGTTTCATAATTAGTGCTTGATCAGTGTTATTATTATTACAAATCATAACAATATGGGGGTAATGTTACAAATGGCATTGGTCAAATATGTGATAATCCTCTGAATTAATTGCTAAAGTGCAGCTTAGCTAAAAACATCAATGATTGCTTTTCAGAGGATTACATACTGATTATTTAAAGTGTTTAGAAAGGATCATCTATGATTGGTCCAACTATATGATGAGATTACCAATATATAGTTTATGCACATTGGCATTTCTACTTGTAACTGTATTTTGTAGTTAAAGTGGCCTTGATGTTCTGGATTTCACCCAGTACTGGATTTTCTAAAGGTGAAGCTTTGCCTTAGACATAACCTTCCAAAACATTAATTAGGTATCTATTGGTGATATTGTCTGCTTTATCTACCTTCCTATTGCTTAAAAGGAGGTGGCCATCTCACTTAATTAAATATAAATGGCTCCGTTGGAAGAAAAGTCAGATAGTTCTTTTTTTTTTTTTAAAGATTTTATTTATTTGAGAGAGAGACACAGAGACAGAGCACAAGCAGGGCAGAAGGAGAGGGAGAAACAGACTCCCTGGCCAGCAGGGAGTCCAGTGTGGGGCTCGATTCCAGGATCCTGAGATCATGTTGAGAACTAGAGAATCTATCCAAGTAAAGATCCTAACCAGAGCCAAAGGCAGACACTTAACTGACTGAGCTACCCAGGCACCCCAAGAATCAGATAGTTCTGATATTGAATTAGGTGAACAATGAGGGGCATTGTCAGTCCTACTAAACTAGTTACTCTGAGTTTCAAAGGGAAATCATAAAATGGCAGCTCTTAGTATTCTCTCACTTTCTGCAAAGAAAAATTCCCATTGAAGGGAAAATTTTACCAAATCTACTGAACAATAAATATTTTAAGAAGCCAAAGCATCTTGAGATCCACTTACCAGAAGAAAGTACCCTGTATGAAGATGTAGCATTATCTGAGTCAATTAATATAAATGAACAATTGGCTGTTAGAAGGCTATAATCTGAATTTTGTTATTCAAAACACAACTGATGTAAGTAAAAACAATGATGAAATTGTTAGAAGTATCATGGCATAATCAGCAGGCATTGCTCCAAATTGTATCTTAGCCACTTTTTAGAATTGTGACTCTGAACTTAGTACAAAGTTCCTTGCACCTCATCATATAGATATTAAATGCTTGGTAGTGATTATTTTATTTTTAATTTTATTTAATTTTATTTATTTTATTTTTTTTAAAGATTTTATTTATTTATTTATTTGAGAGAGAGAGACTGAGAGAGAGAGCACATGAGAGGGGGGAGGGTCGGGAGGGTCAGAGGGAGAAGCAGACTCCCTGCCGAGCAGGGAGCCCGTTGTGGGACTCGATCCAGGGACTCCAGGATCATGACCTGAGCCGAAGGCAGTCGCTTAACCAACTGAGCCACCCAGGCGCCCGTGATTATTTTATTATTTGGAGTTAAGGAAAGTCAAATTCTAAGAGTATGACTAAGTACATTTTGTTTTTTAAGATCATGTCTAGACTCAGTTTAAGTTTACTGTAGCAGAAAAACCGTAATATTTGGAATAATCAAGGTAATAGTATTTTAAATCCAAAATTTCCTGGTCTCCCCTTTCCTCCCTTCCTCTCCCTCCATATTGGAGAAAAGGGTATGATCAGGAAAAGGAAAATCAAACCAATTAATTATTGTCTATTGCACAAAGGACTTAGATGGAATTATTTCTGGTAGGCACCATCAGGAAGACCAGAGGACTCTACCATCCCTTCTAAAAACATTTCATATAAGAAACATTATAAAGAAATATATAGTAAATCTAAGACAACAAAGCTTGGGTACTTACTATGTGCTAGGTATTAGGCCAACCAATTTACATTCTGTTACTTTATCAAACGGGTGCTACTATTAAAAATGTTTAAGAGAGGGGCACCTGGGTGGGTCAGTTGGTTAAGCGACTGCCTTTGGCTCAGGTCATGATCCTGGAGTCCCGGGATCGAGTCCCGCATCGGGCTCGCTGCTCGGCAGGGAGTCTGCTTCTCCCTCTGACCCTCCCCCTCTCATGCTCTCTCTCTCTCATTCTGTCTCTCAAATAAATAAATAAAATCTTTAAAAAAAATGTTTAAGAGATGAAGAAACAGGCTTAGAGAGATTAAGTAAATTACTGGGATTACAGAGGTATAAACAGAAGAATTAGGACTCAAATTTAGGTTTGACTCTGCTATATTTAGGCTTGACAAATGATGGCTGCAGTGTATTAGAAAGTTGCAAATTCAGGAAAAGAAGAAATCTACAAGCTGGAGTGGTCTGGGAAGTCTCAATGGAGGAGATGTGATGTCAGCTGTGTTCTAAAGGACAAATAGTAGGGTATTTCAGGTGGAAGGATGGTAGCAGGTAAAATACAGATATGTGAAGCTTCACAATGCATTCTTGTATTAATTAGTTGACCAATTTGACTCAGTTGATGTGTTTCGGAAGGGGAGTGGTCAGAGATAAAGTTTTTTTTTTTAAACAGGTTTTTTGAGGTATAATTGATACATAATACACAGTGAATACTTAACATATATAATTTGATGAGTTTTAAGCATAAGCACACAACTGTGAAACCATCACCACAATCAAGATAATGAACATACCCATTTCTGTCAAAGTTTCTTAGAGCACCTTTGTAATTCCTTCCTTCCAGTCCTCCTAACTTCCTACCTCTGGATTCTTAGGCAACCACTGATATGCTTTCTGTTAGTTTACATTACTATGCATTTTTAAGAACTTTATAGAAGTGTTTTTGTCTGGCTTCTATCACTTGGGATAATGATTCTGAGCTTTTTCTATGTTGTATATATCTGTAGTTCATTATTTTTATTGCTGAGCAGTATTTCATCGGATGGATATAGCGCCATTTGTTTTTCCATTGACCTTTTGTTGGGCATTTGGATTGCTTTCAGTTTTTGGCCATTACAAATAAGGCTACTATAAATGTTGACTTACAAATCTTTGTTTGGACCTGTGCTTTCATTTTTTGGGGGGGATAAGTAGGAATGGAATGGCCGCATCATTATAGTATGAAGATGTTCAATTTTTTAAAAAACCACCAAACTATTTTCCTAAGTGGTTATATAATTTTACATTCCTACCAGCTGTGTGTGAGGATTCCAGTTTGCCCAACCTTCTCCAACACTTGATGAATGAAAAGCTCAGTGGAAGGCAGATGGAGACTCATGTGCCAAGTTAAGGAATTTGGACTTCAATTTGGAGGCAACACAGACCCATTAAAAAGTTTTAGAATAGGGGAGGGACAAGATATATAAAGTGATTGAGGAAGGTAAGTCTCTTATAGTGTGTGCAGAGTTGATTAGGATGTGGAAAGGCTGATGGTTGGGAGACCACCTTAGGTAGCAACTTAGGTGGTGCCTGTGATAGTTCAGGTATGAGAAGATAAATGAACCAGTGTGATGGGGGTGATAATGGAAAGGAAAGGGCAGATGCAAGTGGAAGTTTGAAGGAAAAGTTAATGATACAAGTTTTACTTGTTTTTGTTCCTCATAGGAATGGAAGGAAATTTTTACTTATATTTTTCTAGTTTGAGAGACTAGGAGAAGAGTGGTGTCATTAATAGTAACAGAATAGTCAAGAGGTATATTTTGGGGATAGAGAATGAGAAAGAGAATACATGGAATTTATTTTAGATGTGTTGAATTTGAAGTGCATTCAACTATGTTCCAGGCATATTTTTATGTTAATGTTTACACCATGCTTCATTTCCACATGAATTTTAGATGAGCATGTAAACATATAGAAGAGAAAATTTGGAGATAAGTTACAGGCAGAAACTGCCAGTGAGGTGGGGACAAGGGAGAAGAGCGAGATGTAGAACTGGGGTGGGGGCTTTAAGGAGAGCTATGAAGGACTGGGAAGCATATATTTGGGAAAATTTTCCCACAGAAGTGTTAGTTTTAATTGGGAGAGATGCATGACCACACCCCAGGGGTCATGGCATTTCAAAGAGCCATTTCAGGGGTAACATTATTAGGAATCCTGTTTTGTTTGTAATTTGCATCATTTTTCCAAGGTGGTAGGCATGAACTGTAGTAAATATCTGTCTAGTTCTTTCTTCTTGCTTGGTTTTTCTCAAATCCCACCATTGCTGGGAATGACCCTGTCTGTTTTTCTCTATTGGCATTGCCTAGGGTTATATAGCCAGGAATTTGATTCCACTGTTGTATCTTTAAAAGATGATTCCAGGACTCAACTAGTAGTGTTGCATGCAATATAACTGAGTCTTGGGGAAATGTAATTTAAAATTTATCTTCAAGGAAATTATGCTTCAAGCATTTCTTATTGCATTTAGTCACTGCAGTCCCACCCACAACTAGTCACACACATGCTGAGACCATGAAATAGTAATCATCATCATGAAATAGTAATACAGTGATACTTCTTAACAGTTTATAAGAGGGAATGTGTTTAAGTGTGATTTTTTTTTTTTTTTTAATTTTCAAGAAAACACACTGTAATGATGTCTCAGGAGACAAAGTGAGCTATGTTGAATTCCTGCCAGCACGTTTATTCTAAAGTGGTTGATTTAAATATAGTACTTTCTGTAGATTGAGACAAAAATCAAGTATTTTTGTTTGTTGATTCTTCTTCCATTTCCTTTGTTTTAGGTAGAATAACATTGTTTATGTTAATGTTAGCATTTCTTGAGTGCTCAGTATTTGTTACCTTGTTTTAGAATGAAATTTAACACAATTGTCATATGGCTTCTGATCCCAATTTGCACATATGCTTCTTAATGGGCCTAATGACCTTAGCTATGAATCAGGTAATTGTTCTGATTATATATTAATCTGCTTAGATTTATTGTATATTAACATTTTACATTCACTAATTAGATTGTTAGAAGAGGTCTATAAGATTAGAGCATTAGAGATGGCTTTCCTTGGGTACACAAAGCACAAAGCAACGTTATTAGGGTGATAGTTTTCAGTAGTCTTAACCAAGTTTGTATTTTTATGGTGTTACTTCAGCTTTGTCATAATCCCCAAAAGTTTATAATTGAGCTCAATCATGAAAAGTACCAAAGGCAGTAGAACATGATGGTTAGAAGCATGGGCCTGGAAATAGACTGAACCACTGGAAGATGCTCCCTAAATGGATAGTTTTTGAATCTTAACAGTTACTTAATTTAGTTTCCTTAAATGTAAAATGGCAATAAAATAGTAAATTTTTCAGTGGGTTTTTGGAGTAACAATGCTCGGTACAGAGGAAACAGTAAGTGAATGTTAGCAAATAACAGCAACAAAAACAAATAAATGAGAATCTTAATCATCCAGCTCTGAGGCTTTATCATAGATTTTCTCACCTGTGCAGGTAGGTGAGGCACCCATCCATTCAAGGGTACATCCTGGTTGAGTTCTTCAGCTTTTAATGAAAGATTGCAATATCAGTTATCTATTTCTACATAACACATCACCCCAAACTTTGGTGGTGTAAAACAATAAAAATTATTGTTTTTTAAAAATCTCAGATGGTGTCTGTGGTAATTTGGGAGTGGTGGAGCCAGGTAATTTTGGCTTGAGTCTTTCATGCCATTGTGGTAAGATTATGACTAGGGCCAAGGATCTCTTGAAGGCTTCTTTACTCATGTCAGGTTATGAGGATTAAGGACTCTAATAGCTTGGAGCTGGAATAGTGGGGTCTCTCTCCTCAGACATCTCTCTGTCTACGTAGTCTCTCCATGTGATTTTTAGATTGTGCTGCCTTCAGGATGGCCAGACTTCTTAAATGTTGGCTCTGAGCATCCAAGGTATGTATTGGGGGAGGGGAGTGGTTAGGGTAGGAGGAAGGGAGGGAGGAAGGGAGAGGGAGACAGATGAGATCCTAATATCTTGCCTGACCAAGCCTGGGAATTCAGTATTCCTTACAAAATAATCAATTGGTTGAAGTAGTTATAGGTCTGCCAGGTTCAAAGTGAGGGAGCATAGATCCCACTTCTTGGTGTAGAATTATAAGCATGACACTGTAAGAGAGAATGTTGGGTAGGATGCATATTGGTGTATTTTTGGAAAATTGGCCACAGTTGCCAAGCTTCCTGGTACTTGGATGGTTGTCTAACATGGATGACTGGATTTTCAGAATTAGGTTAAATAATGTGGACTCAAATTCTCTGCTGCTCTGTGCTCATCAGAACCGCAGTGTGAGAAAAAATATTTAGGGAGGATATAAAAAGATATCCTTCCTTTTTCCCTGGATTAAACCAGATCATCAGAAAAATCTTTGAGTCCTTATAGAAATGCTTTACCTCACTTGACCTTTGATTTTAAACCACTGGTATGCATTGGAGGAGGCTGTGAGAAACGGCCACATAAAAACCACTACTGTATTGGACACAGAGATGTTTAATCCTCACCTTCTCTTCCACCAATGTTTCTCTTTTCAGTCCTTATCTACCACTTTCCAAAGTTAAGATTCTGTGTGTCTTCCTCAACCTCACCCTTAGCATCCAGTTCATCACCAGCATATGCATGTAACAGTCTTCCATTCAGGAGTAAGATGAATAGTAAGTAAATATCATTTTCTAGTTTCTTGTTCATACTATTTCAAATCTTTACCCTTCTTTCTACATATACCTGGAAATGGTCTTGCACTAGAGGAAATCAAAGCCCAGATTTGGTTTTAGTCTCTCATTTTGGGACTAAAATCAATGAAAGAAATGAAGAAAAAGGGGCAGATTATGGTAGCATTTCTTATTGACTTTTCCCAACAAATTTCTGAGGGTCCTAAACCATAGGCATAGTAATCATTGGCCTGAATGATTGCATTTTATATTGAACTAATTAACTATTTTCTATCTTATTATTCCTGAAGTTGTTTTACCTTGTCACATTTACATATAAACTTTATTGATTTGGCCATAATTTTTTGGACTGTGATACATAAGGTTGATATTTCTTAGCTCATAGTAAAATGCCATTATGGATCCATGCAAGGTTTATTTTTTAAAAATATATTCTATCTCCATTCTCCACTCTTACTTTGCCTCCCTCATTCCTACAGATAGCTATTTTAATGCATTCATTGTGTATTTTTTTATTTTGATGTATACTCTTTTTTAAATGCTTATTATTAATTTGTATACATGTATTTTACATTTATATAAATGGTATTCTGCTATAGATCTTACTCTTGTTTCTTTTTTAAAAGATTTTATTTATTTATTTGTGAGAGGGAGAGAGGGGGAGAGGCAGGCAAAGGGGGAAGCAGCCTCCTCACTGAGCAAGGACCCTGATGCAGGACTGGATCCCAGGACCCTGGGATCATGACCTGAGCCGAAGGCAGACGCTTACCGACTGAGCCACACAGGCGTCCATTAGATCTTATTCTTGTTTCTTACATTTAAAAGTTTCACTTAGGATTATGTTTTTAAGATTTATCCAGGTTGTTGTGAGTAAATGTAGTTCATTGTTTCAAGCTTTATTAAATATTTTATTTTTTATTTTTATTTTTAAAATATTTTATTTATTTATTTGCCAGAGAGAGAGAGCACGGGAGCGAGAGAGAGTGAGAGTACAAGCAGGGGGAGCGGCAGGCAGAGGGAGAAGTAGGCTCCCTGCTGAGCAAGGAACTCAATGCGGGTCAATCCCAGAACCCTGGGATCATGACCTGAGTTGAGGGCTGATGCTTAGCCCACTAAGCCACCCAAGCGTCCCTTCAAACTTTATTTTTAAAGTAGTTTAAAAAAAGTTTCTTTTCAGTTAGTCACAACTACTCTACCTTTTTCACAAAGGACAAAAGTGTGGATCTATTGTTCCTTAAATGTAGTTTAAACGTAGTTTAATTATAAACTTCATTAAAGTTTGTAATAGCTTGACAAAGTATCAGTCCCTTTTCTCTTTTCAGTTGTGCTGATTTTGTGCTCATCTCTTTACTTCAAGCCTAACATTGAAGAAAAGTTGTTCTTATTCCTAAGACATCTCCTGTTTAAGACCCTTCATTTAACCCTTTCTGACTCGGCAATTGTTTAAAAAAGATCACAAACAGTGGTACACTAAATTCAGGGATCTGATTATTGATATCTGAAACTGGTTTTAGGACAGTATTTAACAAATACTCTACAAACTTACGTCTGGTGTCTGATATTTAACAATATTTTTCTAATTATGAAATTAACACATCAGCAACTGTGTGTTTATTCATTCTGTTTACCACCCTTGACAACTGATGTGGAGGTCATTTCCCCTGTTGGCTTGTCTGGGGTATATTGGCTGGCTTTGATGAGTAGCACCATGGAACAATCTGAAGTAAATTAGTATCAGTGGAATGGAAATCTTAGTGGTTTAAGTATCACTCTTAGTATACACAGCATGTCGAAAACTCTACAGTCCTCTCCTGGCTTCATCTCTTTGTTCCCTGTCTTTCCAAGCTTCTGTCTATAAAGTCTTAAGTAGTTGACTACTTGGATGAGATATGGAAATCAAAATAACTTTCATCTTTTAGACAGAAGGATCATTTTGTTGACCTGCTGAAAGTTCAGGTCTTGGTGGGTCCACGTTGAAACAGGTTAGAGTCTTAAGTAGAAAATGAAATTTACTTACCGTTCATCTTACTCCTAAATGGAAGATTGTTACATGCATATGTTAATATCATACCAACAATAAGGCAGGTATTACTTTTAAAGATTTTGTGGGTAGCATATGGGAAGAATCAGATGGAAACAGTTTCTTTTTGGTCTTATACTTGGCAAAGCCTGCTGAAAATAGGTAGGAAAGGCAGATAAATGAGCTTAAGTTTAATATTGTTGACATGAATCAATTGTTTGATTGTGTATGGCAGGCTTCTCTTTGCCTAGTGCCCTTTTTCTCCCTCCCTTCCTTCCTTCTGCAGTTTTTATGGCCCCTCCTTTCCCCCCCAGCCCTTCTTCATGGCACTATGGATCAATGAGGGATCGGTCAAGTTAGAATTGCTGATGGTGAAGATATTTGTTAGCAAACACGAGAAGCCATAAACATGGCTTTCTTGCAAATGGGGAGCTTATGGAAAGGAGAGAGATCCTGTGTTTTCACCAGTGCTCTTCTTACTCAGAAAACTTAAGGCCATTGACAAGTTAGGAAATGCACCTCTTCTCCTCCTCTCTTGCCAGGAAAAACACAACTTTTGGAGAACAGGGGCATAAGAAACTGCTGGTGTTAAGTCCTTTCTGTGCCTGCTGGCACTCGAAGGAACCATTGCTGTCGTTAGTCTTACTGCTCATTCTTCGTCTTGGTGAGCATGACCTTGGTCTGATTTATCTTTCGTTACTCCAGGGCTGCACAGCTCAGGAGGATTTGAGTACAAAAAACTTTCTCCTGAGATTACTGAAAGGACTATTCCTCTTGAACTAAAGCAGAAATAACTTTTGATGGAGTTTGAATTTAAAGGGTACTCTCACTGAATAAAAGTGGCCAAAACAACAACAAAACGATCACCCCAACAGTAGCAAGAGCAACTTAAGTCTGGAGGTATGTTTCATTTGCTTTCAACTTTTTAAAAAGACTTTAGTTATTTAGGGGTGCCTGGGTGGCTCCGTCGATAAGCGTCTGCCTTCGGCTCAGGTTATGATCCCAGGGGCCTGGGATTGAGCCCCGCATTGGCTCCCTGCTCTGTGGGAAGCCTGCTTCTCCCTCTCCCACTCCCCCGTTTGTGTTCCCTCTCTCACTGTCTCTCTCTCTGTCAAATAAATAAATAAAATCTTCAAAAAAAAAGACTTTATTTGACAGAGAGAGAGAGAGCACAAGCATGGGGAGCGGCAGGCAGAGGGAGAAGCACACTCCCTGCTGATCAAGGAGCCCGATGTGGGGCTCGATCCCAGGACCCTGGGATCATAACCTGAGCCAAAGGCAGCCGCCCAACCAATTGAGCCACCCAAGCGCCTCTCAACTTATATTGTGTCACTTTATTTTTCATTAAGTTTTATGAGTCTGTGTGAACTATGTAGCCAGTTAGAAATGGGCTCTTTCTCAGATCAAGATGGATGATTTTCCCCACAGGTAAAGCTATACAGAAACTAGTGTAAACATTCAAATTGTTGACTATTCAGAATCACCCATTAATCAAAAATTTTTAACCCTGTAATTTTATAAGAAATACATAAAAGGACGATAATTGTTTATCAGTGATGACGTTATACTAAACTCTTGTAGACTATAACCTAATGTCAGAGCAGCTCTCCCTCTATTTCTTAACCTGTGACTTCATAAAGTACCAAGGTAACTGATCCCCAGAAGTATGACCTTAGGAACCGTAAATATCTGAATAATGAAATAGAGATTGAATTACATTCCCCTTCTGTATTTAATAAATAATGAAAATAGACTAATGCATTTATAAACATTTGTGATCCTGAGGGTTGAAATAGGAAAGATTTTTATTCAATTTTGACTTGACCAAAAAATCCAATGACCTAGAGAACATCTTCCCTGAGAATTCCAATCAATTGTGGTTTTGGAGTATTTACATTGGGTTCATGTTGCATGAGTTACGTGGGATCATACTGAACAGGTCATATCCTCATATGTCAGGGAACCTAAGTCTGAAGATGCTAGCTTAGTTTTCCAAAGGTGAGAGTTTAAACTTCTGCCTTTGGAATCAGACCCATATGTATATTAACATGACCAGGATTCAGTTCTCCCTTCCCCCACTACCTAGCACAAGGGAAATACCAAATCTACCTCCAATTTAGGTTTCCTTGGCCTCCTTTTTC
This sequence comes from Neomonachus schauinslandi, assembly GCF_002201575.2. Classification (NCBI taxonomy): domain Eukaryota; kingdom Metazoa; phylum Chordata; class Mammalia; order Carnivora; family Phocidae; genus Neomonachus; species Neomonachus schauinslandi. The sequence goes on from NC_058404.1 coordinate 96,763,415, forward strand.
CAGGACTCTAGATTTTCTCCTCACTAGATTAACTACTTTCTATAGAGATATTAAACCCATGAGGAAGGTTGTATTAGAAACCCACTACAGATAATATTCCAAGAAAATTGTTCTTTTGAAGTTTGATTTGAAACTCATGCTCCTCATTAATACGGCAATAGGAAGATGGGAGACCTATCTTGGAAAAGAGCTTGTTATGAGCTGGGGAAGCAGCTTAAATCTTCAGTGTGTGGATGTGGTGTTAAAAGCAAAGCCAGGCAAGAAATGAGATCAGGTGTGGAGTTATGTATCTGTTAGTAGTGTCAGATTCACATGACTGGAGAGTGATAGCATGCTTGTTCTCTAGCAGTTTTCTGAAAGACTGATCAGTGTAGAGTTGAAGCAGGATTTTAACTTTTGATTTTTATACTAATTTCAATATTTTTCTTCTTCCTAAATTTAGCCATGCAGATATCCCTGTGAAATACTTGAATCACAGTACAACTAGCTATTTTCACATATCAGATTCTTTCTTTGACATGAAGAAACAGCAGAGTAGGAAAGAATTCCTTTGGGGACAGAGCATACTTTGTAGTGTTTTTGTTTTTGTTTTTAGTGAAAATCACCCAGGCAGAAATTGGTAGTCAGTGAAGATGTTTGTTTTGGTTGGCAATCAGCATGTTTAGTCTAAGAGGCAGGGACTTTGGGCTCAGAGGTAAGGCCTGAAGGTGCATTATCTTCAAACTGAGAGAGCAAAGAAACTGGTGGAACAAGGCAATGATGGCTTCAGGTCTATTTCGTAGAGTCAATCTGAGTTTTACTTACTCAACTGGAATTTGTTACAAGTGTGAAATGTGTGCATGTTCTTTATACACATTTGTTTCTAGCCCTAGGTTCACAAGCAGTACTTGAGGTTGAGGTGGCAAGAAGGAATAATTTAGCAGTTCTTTTGGAAGTTACAGTACAGTTTTCCAAAGTGGAGAATGGAATGTGTGCAAGCCACTCTAGAGAACCCCTCCAACTTTTTTTTTCCTTCTCATTTTATCTTGTTCCTTCCATACTTCATTCAACAAATATTTATTTAATCTATGGAATTCAGCATCGTAGTTAAGATCAAGTATTCCCATTGGACAGTCCTGTTTCCAATCTCCTAAGCCTCAGTTTCTTCATCACTAAAATGGGGATAAAAATAGTATTTCTAGCAATGATATTTCTAGCACTCAGTATGGTGCTTGGTAGATAGAAAGTGCTTAATAATTATGTCACCTATTTATTTTTTCGGTGATGAAATATAGATAGTTAACAATAAATTGTATAATTAACTGAAATTATTATTATTAGTCTTAAGTGTGGTTTCCTCCAGAAGTGATTTTTAAATTGGGAGCAGGAAGAAGAAAGTTATGTGACAGTTCTTTTGACTGACGTTTTCTCTGGGAAATATGTATATCTTCTCTCTTTTTCTTTTTCTGGTAATGAGTTTCCCTCACCAAAAGTAAGTTAGGAAACAGGAATTTCCATTTTGGGGAAATAAATAAAGTCAGGCAAGAGGAAAGGGTCTCTGGAAGGAGGAGGGCATGCATATTGGACCAGAACCTAGGATCAGCACTCAGGAGCAGACTAGGAGGAGCTGTCATGATGTTCAGAGGAGATCTTATTGAAGTTCATTTGAAGAACTGACTCGTAGTTGGTGTTAAAATTGTTAAGAAGAAGCTTATTCAGGAGCCCAGTAGGGTAGGATCTGACGTACTGTCTTCAATGAGTAGGCAGAGTGTGCCATCAGAGGGTAACTCTTAAGGTGTATTTAGATCTTAGCATTGAAAAGCACTGAAAAGCTTTATATACTCCATTATTTAAAATTAAAAATAGCTGGCAAATCATAAAACATAGAAGTTATATGATCACTGGAAGTGAAATGATTTTTTCTTTAGATTTTCTGGATGGATTTATTGAAGATGAACATTTTTGTGTGTCCCTACCTTGCTGGTGTCCTGAGCATGTGTGTAGTCTGCTTTTATTGGATAATAATACAGCACTACTCCCAGTCCTCAAGTCAAAATTGGCTTAGCAGAGACAATCAGGCCCAGGCCACCTAGACTCGAGAATATTCATCACACAGAGATGTCTATCTTAGTTTGTGTTCCCCAAATTTTCATTTCTAGGGATCATCTCCCACATAAATTAGATGCAGTCAGACCTTTTGCTCAGGGTCAACTTCTGGAAGAACCAGCATTAGATGGAAATGGGGTATTAGGAAGCAGAACTGGGATTAGATCACTAACCTGCCAGTTTGAGGCAAGGGATCCATTACTGAATATGAGGGTACCAGCAAGAACTCTTGATGATCTGTAATATCACAATATTAATAGTGTTACCTGTGGTGGATTGGGATGGAGTATAGATGGAGAGGGGATGCACTGGCTCATGCAATAACTCTATACTTGAAATGCCTTGAGATAAAAGGGATTATTCACCAAAAAACAAACAAACAAACAAAAAACCCTGCTGGATCTAACTTAGATGCATCTGCAAGAACAGGAGAACATACGTGGGAAATGAATCTTGAAGGTGCTAGAGTAAGAAGAACAGAATATAATGCTGAATGGGGAGGGAGTTTATTGATATAGGGGAACTCTTCTATAACTCAGGATTTAATATACTGGCTTGGACACCTGGAACTGGTTCTAATTCTTTTCTAGAATGGTTCCTTGAAGATTGAAAACAATGATGACTTACAGCCAGTAAGATAGAGAAGATGTCCAATATCTTGACAGAGAATTAAGGATGGGACAAAAGGCCCAGAGAGTTGAACATGTTAGAATAGATTTAATATGCAAGACTAGACACCCACAGCTGACTGATCTCTGTGAGGGTTAGTGATTACTTCCTTCACTGAGGTGGTGAGGGATGTGTTAGTAGAGAGTGAGGTGGGGCACCAGCATCATCAAGAAGCTCAGTGGGGCTGTCCTCTATAGTCCAGGGTTGATGATAAGAGATACTGCTATGGAACTGAGCTCTAACGTTAGTGAGGATGACTGGCTTCCAGAATGGCAAAGGCCAGGTATAGACATTTTTTTTTAAAGATTTTATTTATTTGAGAGAGAAAATGAGATAGAGAGAGAGCATGAGAGGGGGAGGGTCAGAGGGAGAAGCAGACTCCCTGCTGAGCAGGGAGCCCGATGCGGGACTCTATCCTGGGACTCCAGGATCATGACCTGAGCTGAAGGCAGTTGCTTAACCAACTGAGCCACCCAGGCGCCCCAGGTATAGACATTTAACTGTCAGAGACGAGGTAGACATAAATACCATGATGGACTGGCCCCAAGGCTAGGATGACAGCGAGGGGACATTGACCCTCAGGGATCTCTGGAAATGGCAAATATGCCATACTATTCCTAGGAGTGAAATATATGGACAGTGAACAAGGGCAATGCCTGACTTGTATAATAAACAGACAAGCAAACTGCAGGTTAGCATAAGAATAATGTTAACTACTTCAGTGGGAAAAGTAGAGTTCCTCACCCAGGTTCCAGACTTGACCCAGTTTTCAGACCCAGAGCTTTTTGGTTCAAGGGGATGCTAAATACTATTGAGGAAATGTCCTGTAATGTCAGAGTAAAAATATAAAGTAGATATTCCCACATTTTTCCTCAAAGAGATGTGGCCATTAAAACTAGATTAATTGTACACCAGGGAAAAGGGAGTGCAGAGTTAGAGAGAACACAGTCCACAAGATGGCCCTTACTTTTGACACTAATTGCCATTTCAGGGGTTCCACAAACCATCTTAGTTTCAGTGATTTGCTAGAAGAACTCGCAGAGCCAGTGAAAGCTGTTTACTCACAGTTACGGTTTTATCACAGGGAAATAAATACAGAGCTTTAATATAGAGTTAGTTTTATTACAAGGAAAAGACACAGATTAAAATCAGTCAAGGGAAGACAGGCATAGGGCAGAATCCAGGAGCATTCCAAACACAGAGGTTCCAGGTGTCCTTTCTTTGTGTCCACAGTCATGGACAGTGTTAACTCTTCCTGGCAAAGTTGTATAACAATACATATGGATTATTGCCAACCAGGGAAGTTTAGCAGAGCCTGATGTACAGAGTCTTTGTTGGGGTTTCATGAGTAACTGCCCACATGGTTGATCTCAGTCTCCAGGCCCTCTGGAGGTTGAGCCAATACAGCATGACTCAAAGACCCCACTCACTGTAAATCACTTTGTTAGGCTCTTATGATCCAAGGCCCCCAGAAAACAAAGACATCTTATCAGGCATGACATGTCAAAGACTTAGAGATTATTTCTCAGAAAATGAAGGCGAAGTCTAGATTTCTGTTTAGGCAAGGTTAAATACTTTACTGCACAGAAAGTATCAGATTTTTTAAGGACTGTTAGAAATAGGGCCAAGCTGACACTAATACCCAAAGGCCCAAAATATTATTATATCCCTTGTTAGAATGGTGACATGTGGAGGACGGGTGATAGAATCCTGGCCCAAGTTCATCTGACTATCCAAATGGGTCCAAAGAACAATCTGTGGTTATTTATCCATTCCCTGAGAACATAATTGGGATGGATCTGCTCACTAGTTGGTAAAATCTTCCTATTGGTTCCCTGACCTGGGTTTGGACAACCCAAAGTGGTAAATACTCTGGAAAGTCTGGTAAGACATATATGTGCTAGGTGGTAGATGATCAGCACTACAAATATTCAGGGGCTTTCAACATCAATGAAATTTTTATGCATTTATTGTTCTTGTGCATGCTAGCACATTCCTTCCAAGTTAAAGGCAAGTTATTACACCCTGTACCACCTAAAAATGTTATTATACCTTGTGCCACTAAAAAAGAAGCCAAGTGCATGGTATATCATAATAAGAAATACTGCCTCAGCCTAATTACTGGCTGTCTTGGAAGGCTACCAGGTTTTATTGGTACTCAGAGAAAGAGGACTCTAAAGCAAATTCAGAGTGTGGTGTAAGCAGCCTTGCTGTTTGGACTATATGACTTCGCAGATTCAGTAGTGCTAGAGGTATCATGTTTGGATAGGAGAGTTGTAGTACAGACTCCTAGGGTTCTTGAAAGAGCTATTATGCCTGTAGCAGATAATTACCACTTTTTAAAAAGAAACTAAATGCCTGAATTTGGGACACCAAGTTACTGTTGTGAGTTACACATCATGAACTGGGTATTATCAGACCCAGAAAATCATAAAGTCGGACAGACTCACAAGTATCTGGAGGGCACAAGTAGGTTACACAAGCAGGTGGCCTACATTTCATGTACCAGCTACTCGTGTACTAACACCTATCCCTGGGCTTACCTCATGGTTAGATTGATTTGACATGTTGATATAACCTGAAAGTGGTCTAGAGTTATCTGACAGCCTCTTCAGGGATGGTCCTGAAAGACCGGAATGAGGGGAACTCTTCCAAGAGTGTATATCTGTGAGCAGTGCTCCTGGTCTTTAACTTTTTGAGGAGGGAGAAACAGCATAAGGTAAGGATATGCACTGACTCCTGGGCAGTGGCCAGTGGCTTATCTCATTGCTAAGAGGTCTAGCTGGGACAAGATGGAAGAGTGAATGCCAAAAATTATAGGGTACAGGCATTCAGCTGGACCTATAGGACTGGACACAAAATATGTGGCTCTTTGTGCTTTACATCAGCACTCACCAGTGTAGAATGACTATATGCAGTGGAGGTCAGACAGATTGTTCTGTCACCCCAGTGCTGCTTGTGCAATGGACTCATTAATGGAGTAGTTATAGGACCAGTAATGAAAGATATGTGAGAGTCCAATAGCATTGCACTCCCTCTCACCAGGATTCTTCCAGCTGCTGCCACTGTTGAATGCCTGACCTGTCAACAATGAATGCTGAACTCTCAATATTTGCAATATGTGCTTCTCTCCCTGTAACTTTAGCTTCAGCTGAATTAGAGGGTGTGGTACCTGATTAGGTATGCTTCAACTAAGGGACACAGTAAAGATTCCATAAACCTAAAGCTACAATGTTGACTGGTAATTATGGGCTTCCCATGCTGGGAGACATCAAGCAAAGAAGGGAGATATTATACTCGCAGGGATAATGACTAATTATCATGAGGAGATAGGGTTGCTGCTATATAATAGGAGAAGAGAGAAGTATGCCTGGAACATAGAAGGTCCACTGTGCTACTCTTAGTGCTTCCATGACTTCCATGCAATTGCCGGTCATGGTCTGACTGGGGCCTGGTAACTGGTGAATTCATATCCCTCAGGAGTGAAGATCCAGCTAACTCCATTGAGAGGGGAAATTAGATGAGCAAAAGTTCCAGCCAGGCTAAAAGGAACATAGAATAGTTACACATTTTTTATTTTTAGAAATTGTGGCTTGCCCCACATCAAAGAATAGCGATAGGATACAGTGCCCTGCCTGTATTTTCTCACTGTTTTCATACATCCAGATGATTTCCTGATGTAAACACCTCCAACTCTCTACCTGAATCTTTCTTTGACCATGGGTGTGTGATTGGGTCATGCCAGTGGGAATGGGACAAGAAGTTTTGGGGACCTCACATCCCCATGACACACACTTAACTTATTATGGACAAGAGTTGTGTTATATAAATATCCCATTTCATTGTCCCTCAGGTGGAACAACTCTGAAGTGGGACAAGTGCAGAGGTCTTCAGCACAACTGGGCCATAGCCACCCATTGTATTAACCTGCTCATGTACACACAAAGATGTATTAGCTTCTTTCTGTCTTATTGCCATATTTACTACTGTTGTCTGCCGCCAAACAACACCTACCAAATAAATTATTTGTACTCAAATCCTGTTTCAGATATAAACAGCAACCCTAAGAAAATGTGCCTTCATTTTTTTCTGTGTGCAATTATTTGTGTGCGGGCTGGTGAGAGTCCATGTATCCACGTAATGCTAGGTGTCCTATAATAACACTTACCTGAGTAATGCTAGGTGTCCTATAATAACACTTACCAAAATTTTGTTACTTAGTTCAGGGGTTGAAAACTCAAATGCACACAGAGAACAGGCAGGTAAGGAAAATGAAGTATGAGTCAATAGGAAGTAGTAGGGACTCTGATGGAGCATGAGAGTTGTTTGCAATCCTTCTGATTTTGTTTTCCTAGAGAAACGAGAAAGTACTTTTTTGGGGGGTAAAATTTTGTGATTTTTAAATGTTGGCAACTATTTTCAAATTATAAAAATATCTGTACAGGTCTTTTGTGGAACTTAGCCCAGGCAATTAGCTGTTTGCAACACCTGATCTCATCTAGTCTTCAGATACTGGGCAGATACTCTGACAATGTATTTTGATAGATCCAGCTTTTCTGTAGTTTTATTTTGAAATTGTAACTTAATTTAGAAGTTATAATTTAATTTAATGGAGAAAAGACGATCATCATCTTACGTTAATTCAGATTGTCAAAGCAAGGAAGATACATTTAGAATCTCTTAAAAACCTACGTAAGAGCTGATTGTGCATTCTTAGTCTATGTAATATACATCTGAGAGAACAGATTGAATCGCTGCTACCTGTCCCCTGGGAATATGGTTTAAGAAAGAGTTGATTTAAACCTCTCCTACCAATATGAGCTATTATTATACTGTATACTATGTATAAAATTAGGTGTTAAAACAATTACTAATGACCAGCTGCCTAAATCCAAGGGGTTAAATCAGAGTAGGTTCCTCATTCTGTTTCTCTAATTTTAATTTTCATGTAGGGGTGCTGGGGCTTAAGAGATTCTTTTCTCCTGCTATGAATTAGGGCATATTCAAAAAATTGTTTAAATTTTTATAACATTTTCCATAAATGGAAGAATTTTGGATCAAGGATATGAGATGGCAAGTAACTCTGAGTTTCAAAATCAAAATTATTGCTGTCACTTGGGTAATGCTTGGGTGTCTCTTAAAGGATGAATCCATATTCTTTTGTGTGTTCATGTCTGTTACAAGCTCTGTTCAATAGAAAAATAATGCAAGTCACATATATATTTTAAATTTTCTAGTACTCACATTAAAAATACTAAAAGGAAATAAGTGAAATTAATTTTAATGTTTTATTTAACCCAATATGTCAAAAATATCATGTCAATATGAATAAACATAAAAATTATTAGTGTTATTTTATGCATTCTTTTTCCATACTAAGTATTTGAAATGTGGTGTGTATTTTATACTTAAAGCATATGTCAATTTGGATTAGCCTCATTTCATGTGATGTGGCTAGTGGCTACTATACTGATCAGCCAACATTTAGTTCTTTATATTGTCAGTCACATTTACCCCAGAAATCATGAAAATTTATTTGCACCAAGGGCATTGCCACTTGGGATTTTATGTCAAATAGTAATACTTTGTGCCATTCAGTGAAAATATATCTTAAATAAATATTGTGGAGTCCTTAAATGAACAACTATTTTATTTTGAGGCTATAATTAAGTGGCTGAGTAGGGGATGATAATGCTTCAAATCTGTCTAAGAGTGGAAGAAACCATGATAGCTTTAGAAGACAAAACAAGATTTTTATAGGTTCTGTTGTGAGTAGGTGTTCCTGATTTAATTTTCCCCTAAGTCTTAGGTTCCTATCCTACAAATTCTCCAACTAAGGTTTTTAGGAGCATAACCACTGTGGTTTGAGAAGGAGTACTTCAGTTAAGGGATTTAACTGGTATAAGTTATTTATTCAGTAGCTGCTCAATAAAATGTTATTGAAAGGAATCAAATGGATTTAAGATTAATCCTCCTGAATTTTAGCTGTTCTTCTTGCAGTAAAGTCTTGGAGATTAAACAAATTCTGTTTTCTAATGAAATACTGTCTCTTTACTGATTAAGTTACAATAGGCATAAAACAAATAGAAAGTGAATTTTACTGCATAAAGATTTGCCACTATTAGTCTTGGAATATTTGAAATCTCTTGGGTAAATTAAGTAGTTTTGATGACCTCTAGTTCTCACCTTCTAGCTCAGGGATTGTTGGTGTACATTTTGCATTTCAATATCACCTATATTTCATTTTGTTATTATTTTTCTGGAGCTTTTTGCAAGCAGAGGAAAGCCTTCTTCTTTAGTCCTAGTGTTTAGATTTTAAATTGGTGGTTGTTGAATGAATTAACAAATAATCATTTTGCTCTTTATTTTGGTCTAATCCTTATGTCCTTTTTCCTTCAGTGTTATCTAGGATGACAATAGAGGTTGCGTCTAAGTCTGAGTCATGCTAATCTTAAAATATCAGTTCAGTGCTATTGACTCTTAGCAATACAGTAAGTTTCTAGCTCCATGCCTTTCATGTTCACATAAACATCTTTTTTTTTCTCAACTGAACTTTTGTTCTCTTTATATACCATTCTAGATTCCTCTCAGATCTCTTTCATTCTACTTAATTAAAACATCATGATGAAGCATAATGGTCTAATATATGTGTATATAAACCCCATCCTGGTCCACAGATAAGATTTCAGTTTTATTTCACTTACTTTGAATTCCTCATGTTTAAAATTAAAATAAAGGGGCGCCTGGGTGGCTCAGTCGTTGAGCGTCTGCCTTCGGCTCAGGTCATGATCCCAGGGTCCTGGGATCAAACCCCGCATCGGGCTGCCTGCTCCGCGGGAAGCCTGCTTCTCCCTCTCCCCCTCCCCCTGCTTGTGTTCCCTCTCTCACTGTCTCTCTCTCTCTGTTGAAAAATAAATAAAATCTTAAAAAAAAAATAAAATTAAAATTAAAACCCAATATATTTCATATGTAACCAAGAAGAAAATAATCCAATTTAATAGTCTCAAAATATCCACATCAAATTCAGAGTGGCTAAAGCCTATTAAATTCTAAAGATCTGACAGGCTTAAATTTTTTTTCTCTCTTTCAGACTCTATCACTCACTGTGTTTTGGGTGAAGAAAATAAGTGACACACAGAGCCTACTTTAAATGCAGACCTCAAGGATTTTATTTATTTTCTCACTTGCACAGCAAGTGTAGTATGACTGGGGAGATGTCTAGTATTTTGTTGCTACTTCAGCTGCTGAGGGAGATGACCACCACCTTTGAAATAATTTTGAGGAAGTTTTCAGGCTTGATTTTAAGGAGGTTTTCAGACTTGATCATCACAAAACCTGACATTTAGGAAATAGTATTATAGTGTAAGAGAGTGGAGAGAGCAGAGATAAACCTAAGCAAGAAATAGCATGTTGTGGTCTAAGTGTCTTGTAGTGTGACCAACTCTCAATTATCCATAGTACTGAGAGCTGAAGATACATAGATAATTATCTATTTATAATCCAAAAGCCTTGGTTTAATAAACAGTTTTCATATCCTCTTCTCCGAGAACTACTAACAAGAAGCAGAATAGACTGGTTTGTTTTTCAGCAGATTTTATTTCTTCTGCCCAGGTTTGGGTGGGGTTGCTAATGAGCAATGTGTTGTCTAAAAGACCAGGAACCAGAGGGAGAATCAGTGAGAAATCAGTGGCTAGTAGAGTCCACAATTGGATAATCAGCCTCAGAATAATACAGAGTTTTAACTGTGTGTCTCTTAGGAAGAGAGAAATAAGCTCCTTTGTGATTCTTGATTGTTAAAAAATATCTGCCCTCTCCTCAGAATCTTTTCATTGTAGAAACATGTATTCTGTCTATCTCAGTGGGTTGGAAACTAGAAATAGATCTTATGTAGTATCATGGTTAATTTGAATAGCAGCTTATTTTTTGGAGTTTGCCGCACTTGGGTTCTTCACCTTCCTGTGTTAACAGCCCACATCATGACTGGTTTTGTTTGGTTTTGATACCCCACCATCACCACAATGAGAATAAGTGATCCAATTTACTGTGAAGGGATTCCTTACTGGGAAAACAACTGGCGCCTGAAAGCCTTTCCTATGCATGTATAAAGGCAGTTAAACATTGTTTTTTGCCTCAAAACAGGGTGAAATTCCAAAATACCACAGAGAGAGAAAGCCATGTTTTGCATTTAAGGATAAGGGCATACTGCATAATCTATGTACATTCAAATAAACATTTTTTCCCATTCGAACAATTGCTCTCTAATTAAATGTAAATGCCCCATTCCCGCATAATATATCCATGCCTGAACACACCAATAATATCCCCGTGGAACCTTCTGACATACCCTCCTTTTTTCTCTGTCTTAAACTGGATGAGGAACTATAAAAAACATTCCTGAAGCAGTCATGCAATTATCTTGGGTCTTTGGCCTACAGCCTGATAGAAGTTAGACCATGTCTAAATGAACTCAGACTCCAAGCAAGTAAGAGACAGGCACTTCGGACATGGAAGAGTAAAATCAGAATATTGAAACTGCTCACAGTCATTCAGTGTAAAATCAATATACTGGAGACTTGAGTGGAAGGATTGCCAAAACTTGAATAAAGGGCTAATTTTTTTAGTTTTTTAAGGGAAAACACATTCACACACATAAAAAAACCCCAACTGTATATTCCCATTAAAAGCTGACTGTCTTGTTAAAAGAATGAACTATGAGAAAGATACTCTGGTTATGAAAGACATTTTCTTTTTGTGAAATTTTAATAGAATGCAAACTATCTTCAATAAAAATCCTGATTAATCCATATGGTTCTATTTCATTGACTGTTCTTTGAAAATATAGTAACTTCATGTATAATTGGAATAATGGAGAATATGTTTACAAATGACCATATTAAATATGGAAGTAATATATTTTTTCAAAGTCTCCCCCTCCCATGATCATATATATAACAAAACTTTGAAAAACGGCATGTTTTACATTTCAGATGGTTCTTGACAGAGTAAAGCAAAAATAGACTGTATTCAAATAGACACATTTTACTTCTGTGACTATTCTGTGACCTATTGCATTATAGATAGTTCAGAAATTTATGTGAAGTGGATGGAGTATATAGGATGGAAGAGGTGAAGTAGAGATGGAAAGTGTAGAATGCTTTTTCAAGAAATTTTTTTTTGTGGAGCTTTTTGGGGATTCAATACCCAGAGTTTGTTTTTAATTGGGGGAAAATTGCTCTTTTTTTTAATTTAGGGAAGTAGTTGGCACTAAGGGTTAAATTGAGGATAGTGGAAATGAAGGAGACTGAGAAGGGGGGGCAAACTAAGGGAGTATAGTAGGGGAATGAGATTCAAGGCAAAGGAGGGAGAGAAAAGCAAAGATGAACAAATGATGCTATAAAGATAATTAAAGTTTGGGAGAAGGGAAATTTGCATTTGAAGACCTTGATGAGGTAGAAAAAACATCATTTAAGAAAATAAGCGGCAGAAGCGGGGTAAGGGCATTAGTATGGTAGTGAAGGTTTAGAACACTTACTACAAAAATGGGAAAGTAGCAGGAAAAAAAACCCAACAAACTTCCATATTGCCACCTACAGGCCTCTCTAGAACTTGGCTTAGAGGTAGAGAATTGGATTGATCCAAGACAGATGCCTTCAGTATTTGTGGCAGGAGAGCAAAGAGATGAAAAAAAGTGAGGATGCTAATAATAAAGAGTGTAAGGTTTGGAGAGAGTTAAATTGGGAAGACAAAAGAGAGGATTCAAGGAACTGAGATCTCAGTGAATTTCAAGTGAGTTTAGTGGGAGTGAAACAAGTTAAGATGGAAGATTTTCTTCTGAGTAAAATACCGATGTTTAAGGTTTTCAGGGAGGAACTGGGTGATGACAAGGGCCAGTGTACAGCCAAGACAGTGGGTTGCTTCCATCCACATTCTCTTATATACATATGGAAAAGATCAAGAAGGAGGAGCTTTACATCATCTGCTTCCTTAAAGGCATCATGGTACAACATACTAGAAAAGCACTAGAGAGACTCACATGGGTTCTGGTCCTGCTGCTGCACAATTCTCAGTCTCCTCTTTGATAAAGTAGGTGTGAAAATACGTTACACTCTTGTTTCAGGTGTGCTGCGAAGAATAAATTTATGTGCAACTTCTTTGAAAGTTGCAAAGCACTATGTACATGTTGAGTGTTGTTAAGGAACCAATTTTTAAATGTAACAGTGACTTTACTGTGAGCTGGGGCAGTTAGGAAATCTTTTAACAAATAAAATATGAATCTTTTTTTTTTAAAGATTTATTTATTTATTTATTTTTGAGAGAGAGAATGAGATAGAGAGAGCATGAGAGTGGGGAGGGTCAGAGGGAGAAGCAGACTCCCTGCTGAGCAGGGAGCCCGATGCGGGACTCGATCCGGGGACTCCAGGATCATGACCTGAGCTGAAGGCAGTCGCTTAACCAACCGAGCCACCCAGGCGCCCTAAAATACGAATCTTAATTATTGGAATTTAATTATTATCAGAGTCTGAAACTCTGCCTTGAAAGTCCTTTGCCTGAACCCTGATTCCCAACTCCCGTGACCCCCAAATGATGACTAAAGGCTTGTTAGAAACTAAAGGGATCACCTGGAGTCAAAACCCTACCACTCATTCACTTGACCCAGAGTATTGCCACTGCCTGGAAATTCTTGTTTTCATAGCCCAATTGCTACACTAGACCCCAATGTATAAAGATATTGGCTTGGATTGAGATCGATTTGCTATGATACATCACTGGTCATTTTGTTTGGAATTTTTTTTTTTTATCATCTTCCTTGAGGTCGACCACACAGCTTAGCATGTTCAAAACTCTGGTCTAACTCTCTCCAGATTTCCTTTTTCTTTTTTCCAGCTGATCTGATGGGGAGGTTTCAATGAGCCTTGTTGTGATCCTACATGGCTATGGCATGAGAAAATGATTCAAATGGTTTAAAAAAAAAGGAGGAAAACAACATGGATCAATTTCCTTTAGAGGGAGGTAATAATCAAGGTCACAATATTTTTTGTCTTTTTCAAAGTGTACATTTCAAAACTCTTAGATATAATTAGTTTTATCTGATATGTAGGTTGATACAGGTATTGCTTGATACATAGTATGAATTTTGTGATGGATGGAATACCACAACATTAACTGTTTTAGGTCTGTCTTTTAAAGTAGTGAAAAAATACCTTGTTATGAGAATAAATTTGGGATGAAATCATAAAAAATTTTAACCTTTTATAGATGCCAATGAAAATAAGAACAATGAAATTGCTTTCTGTGACCTCTTCTGTCTTGTAGGCAATTTTACATTCATTTACAAATGTTATTCCAGAATAAAATAATTATATTTGGTGGAACACATATGGAAGTTGAGGCCCCAATGCTCCATCCCCCTTTTCAAGCCCCCCTTCTAACCCCCTCTAACTTACATACACAGAAACCATCAATAGATTCCAGCTGCCTATCTGTACAGAAAGTTAAAAAAAAAAGAAAATCTGAATTCAAAAATCTTTCTAATGATCTGTTTGATAAAACAATGGAATTGTAAGTCTCTCTCACACACCCACCCACCCACCCACACCACCCCCCCCGACACAACAAAAACAAAAACAAAAAATCAGCCCAGCCAAGTTTTATGCTGATGAAGAGAAGTTTAGATATCTCTTGGACCTGCATCTAATAGCAACAATACCACAATTATTAATAGCAAGACCTGTGGAGCTAAACTTTACCTCACTGTCAGCAAAGAATGTGCTTGCTGCAATGTATTAGGCTTTTCTTTGACAAGTTTAAGACACCATAATGAAACAGTTGCATGGGACAGACAGATAAAGTAATCCATCAGATAAATCACTTCTTTATCCTATTCATGCTTATATTAGAAAGCTAAGTCCATGAGGGGAATGGAGTAGGGAGAGATTTCTTTGTTACAGTGTTCTAAATAATTTTCTCTTTTTTATGGTCCAAGTCTTTGTATATATTGTATAAAGTATGATAAGACCAGGGGAAAAGGTTTTTAAACTATAAAGTGTTTTGCAAGTATAACTTAGGAGTAAAAAGCAATAATTAAAGCAGATTCCTGGGTCTGGATACTCAGTTCTACTATGGACTGCATTGTGTCCCTGTAAAATTTATATGTTGAAGAACTGACCCCCCAGTGTGACTGTGTTTGGAATCACCTGTGAGGAGGTGATAAAGGTTTAGTGAAGTCATAAGGGTAGACTCTAATCCAGTAGGGCTGGTGCCTTTATAAGAACAGGAGGAGGCAGCAGAGCTCTCTCTGTGTACACCAAAGACAGACTATATAAGTACACAGAGAGAAGGCAGCCATCTGCAAGCCAGGAAGAGAACTCTCACTAGAAACTGGAACCTTGATTTAAGACTTGTAGCCTCCAGAGCTATGAAAAAATAATTTCTGTTGTTTAAGCCAGTTGGTATATATTTATGGGGTATATATTTATGGCATCCTGAGCTGACTAAGAAAGAATTTGGTACTGTGAAGTGGGGTGCTGTTGTTAACAAATACCTAAATATGTGGAAGTGGCTTTGGTGATGGGTAGACGCTCGAGGAGTTTTGAGGTGCATACTGGAGAAAGTCTTGATTGCTGTGAACAGAATGTTGGTAGAAATGTGGCCATTAAAAACCATTCTGGTGAGGTCTCAGATAGAAATTAACAGATTATTGGAATCTGGGGGAAAGACAATCCTTGTTGTAAAGTGGCAAACAACTTGGCCAAACTGTGTTCTAGTAGTTCAAGGAAAGTAGAACTTTTGAGTCATGAAATTGGATATTTAGCTGAAGGTATTTCAAAGCAAAATATTGAAGCTATCGTCTGGTTTCTTCTGAATGCATATAGTAAAATGCAAGAGGAGAGAGATGAATCGAAGAAGGAATTGTTGGGTAAAAAGGAACCAGAACTTAAACTTTTGGAAAATTCTTAGCTTGTCTGTATTGCAGAAAATTTGGAAAGAGTTTGAAAGAGTAGGGCTCAGCTAGAATATCATTTGGTAAAGAGATTATGAGATTAAACAAGCAGAAACCCTGCCAGTTTGAACTGAAAGGGGACAGAGAAGGGACAAAATGAAGGATGGGGGACTCCTAGATTCTACATGACAGAATGATAGAGCTATCCTGCTACTTTATCAATCAAGAAAAAGGAATAATGACCCAGCAGGTGATTCAGAGATTATTGGGGCTGCCACTCCTACTACATGCCTGTTGTATAGGGCTGGATTTCCTTCTGTTTCCTCTTCAGTTTTGGCAGACCAGGATATTCTACCCAGTGCCTTGCAGAGAGCTAAAGGGGTGGAGCTTGCCTATGGAGCCCTGAATTTGATGCTGTTACTCCCATGGGCACGGAGGGTAGTGTTTTGAACCAAAGAGGATTTTTCTCAAGCCTTAAAGTCTAATGGTATTTGCCTTGCTGAGTTTTGGACTTGCTTGGGACCCATCACCTCTTCCTTCTTTCCAATTTTTCCCTTTTGGAATAGGAATATCTTTTGGAAAGGGAATATCCTTTGCTTATTACACCATTGTATTTTGGAATGAATAACTTACCTCGTTTCACAGGCTCATGTCTATGGTGGAATTTTACCTTGATATGAATCATACCTTGAGTCTCACCCATATGTGATTTAGATCATAGGTAGATGAGACATTGTATTTTAGAGGTGATGTTGGAATAAGTTAAGACTTTTGGGGCTGTTGGGATGGAATGAATGTATGTTGCATGTGAGAAGGACATGAATTTTGAGGGGCCGAGGTAGAATGCTATTATTGAATTGTGTCTCTCACTCAAATTCATATATTGAAGCTATAACCTCCAATGAGACTATTTGGAGATAGGGCCTATGAGGAGGTAATAAAGTTTGAATGAGGTCATAATGGTGGAGCTTACTGAGGAGAAGCTATGTGAGAAAGCAGCTATCTATAAGCCAGAAAGAGAGCTTTCACTAGAAACTCAATTGGCCAGACCATTGATTTTGGACTTGTAGCCTCCAGAACTGTGAGAAAATGATTTTCTGTTGTTTAAGCCACTTAGTTTATGGTATTTTGTTATGGCAGCCTAAGCAGACTAATACTAGTTCTTTTTTTATTTTTAATTTTTATTGTTATGTTAATCACCATACATCATTAGGTTTTTTTTTTATTCTTTTTTTTTTATTCTTATGTTAATCCCCATACATTACATCATTTGTTTTTGATGTAGTGTTCCATGATTCATTGTGCATAACAACCAGGGCTCCATGCAGAACGTGCCCTCTTTAATACCCATCACCAGGCTAACCCATCCTCCCACCCCCCTCCCCTCTAGAACCCTCAGTTTGTTTTTCAGAGTCCATCATCTCTCATTGTTCGTCTCCCCCTCCGATTCCCCCCCTTCATTCTTCCCCTCCTGCTATATTCCTTTTCTTTTTTTTCTTAACATATATTGCATTATTTGTTTCAGAGGCACAGATCTGTGATTCAACAGTCTTGCACAATTCACAGCGCTCACCATAGCACATACCCTCCCCAATGTCTATCACCCAGCCACCCCATCCCTCCCACCCCCCACCACTCCAGCAACCCTCAGTTTGTTTCCTGAGATTAAGAATTCCTCATATCAGTGAGGTCATATGATACATGTCTTTCTCTGGTTGACTTATTTTGCTCAGCATAATACCCTCCAGTTTCATCCACATCATTGCAAATGGCAAGATTTCATTCCTTTTGATGGCTGCATAATATTCCATTGTATATATATACCACTTCTTCTTTATCCATTCATTTGTCGATGGACATCTTGGCTCTTTCCACAGTTTGGCTATTGTGGACATTGCTGCTATAAACATTGGGGTGCACGTACCCCTTTGGATCCCTACATTTGTATCTTTGGGGTAAATACCCAGTAGTGCAATTGCTGGGTCGTATGGTAGCTCTATTTTCAACTTTTTGAGGAGCCTCCATACTGTTTTCCAGAGTGGCTGTACCAGCTTGCATTCCCACCAACAGTGTAGGAGGGTTCCCCTTTCTCCGCATCCCTGCCAACATCTGTCGTTTCCTGTCTTGTTAATTTTAGCCATTCTGACTGGTGTGAGGTTGTTTCTCATTGAGGTTTTGATTTGGATTTCCCCAATGCCGAGCAATGTTGAGCACTTTTTCATGTGTCTGTTGGCCATTTGGATGTCTTCTTTGGAAAAATGTCTGTTCATGTCTTCTGCCCATTTCTTGATTGGATTCTTTGTTCTTTGGGTGTTGAGTTTGATGAGTTCTTTATGGATTTTGGATACTAGCCCTTTATCTGATATGTCATTTGCAAATATCTTCTCCCATTCTGTCGGTTATCTTTTGGTTTTGTTGACTGTTTCCTTTGCTGTGTAAAAGCTTTTTATCTTGATGAAGTCCCAATAGTTCATTTTTGCCCTTGCTTCCCTTGCCTTTGGCAATGTTTCTAGGAAGGTTGCTGTGGCTGAGGTTGAAGAGGTTGCTGCCTGTGTTCTCCTTTAGGATTTTGATGGACTCCTGTCTCGCATTTAGGTCTTTCAGCCATTCTGAGTTTATTTTTGTGTGTGGTGTGAGGAAATGGTCCGGATTCATTCTTCTGCATGTGGCTGTCCAATTTTCCCAACACCATTTGTTGAAGAGACTGTCTTTTTTCCATTGGACATTCTTTTCTTGCTTTGTC
This sequence comes from Neomonachus schauinslandi, assembly GCF_002201575.2. Lineage (NCBI taxonomy): Eukaryota > Metazoa > Chordata > Mammalia > Carnivora > Phocidae > Neomonachus > Neomonachus schauinslandi. Next base: position 96,781,852 of record NC_058404.1, read on the forward strand.
AAAGATCAGTTGACCATAGAGTTGAGGGTCCATTTCTGGGCTCTCTATTCTGTTCCATTGATCTATGTGTCTGTTTTTGTGCCAGTACCATACTGTCTTGATGATGACAGCTTTGTAATAGAGCTGGAAGTCCGGAATTGTGATGCCACCAGCTTTGCTTTTCTTTTTCAACATTCCTCTGGCTATTCAGGGTCTTTTCTGGTTCCATACAAATTTTAGGATTATTTGTTCCATTTCTTTGAAAAAAGTGGATGGTATTTTGATGGGGATTGCATTAAATGTGTAGATTGCTCTAGGTAGCATTGACATCTTCACAATATTTGTTCTTCCAATCCATGAGCATGGAACGTTTTTCCATTTCTTTGTGTCTTCCTCAATTTCTTTCATGAGTATTTTATAGTTTTCTGAGTACAGATCCTTTGCCTCTTTGGTTAGATTTATTCCTAGGTATCTTATGGTTTTGGGTGCAATTGTAAATGGGATCGACTCCTTAATTTCTCTTTCTTCTGTCTTGTTGTTGGTGTATAGGAATGCCACTGATTTCTGTGCCTTGATTTTCTATCCTGCCACTTGACTGAATTCCTGTATGAGTTCTAGCAGTTTTGGGGTGGAGTCTTTTGGGTTATCCACATAAAGTATCATATCATCTGCAAAGAGTGAGAGTTTGACTTCTTCTTTGCTGATTTGGATGCCTTTTATTTCTTTTTGTTGTCTGATTGCTGTGGTTAGGACTTCTAATACTATGTTGAATAGCAGTGGTGATAGTGGACATCCCTGCCGTGTCCTGATCTTAGGGAGAAAGCTCTCAGTTTTTCCCCATTGAGAATGATATTCACTGTAGGTTTTTCATAGATGGCTTTTATGATATTGAGGTATATACCCTCTATCCCTATAGTCTGAAGAGTTTTGATCAAGAAAGGATGCTGTACTTTGTCAAATGCTTTTTCTGCATCTATTGAGAGGATCATATGATTCTTGTTCTTTCTTTTATTAATGTATTGTATCACATTGATTGATTTGCAGATGTAGAACCAACCTTGCAGCCCAGGGATAAATCCCATTGGTTGTGGTGAATAATCCTTTTAATGTACTGTTGGATCCTATTGGCTAGTATTTTGGTGAGAATTTTTCATCCATGTTCATCAAGGATATTGGTCTGTAATTCTCCTTTTTGATGGGGTCTTTGTCTGGTTTGGGGATCAAGGTAATGGTGGCCTCATAAAACGAGTTTGGAAGTTTTCCTTCCATTTCTGTTTTTTGGAACAGTTTCAGAAGAATAAGTATTAATTCTTATTTAAATGTTTCGTATAATTCCCCTGGGAAGCCATCTGGCCCTGGGCTCTTGTTTGGTGGGAGATTTTTGATGACTGCTTCCATTTCCTTAGTGGTTATAGGTCTGTTCAGGTTATCTATTTCTTCCTGGTTCAGTTTTGGTAGTTGATACATCTCTAGGAATGCATCCATTTCTTCCAGGTTATCTAATTTGCTGGCATAGAGTTGCTCATAATATGTTCTTATAATTGTTTGTATTTCTTTGGTGTTGGTTGTGATCTCTCCTCTTTCATTGATGATTTTAGTTATTTGGGTCCTTTCTCTTTTCTTTTTGATAAGTCTGGCCAGGGGTTTATCAATCTTGTTAATTCAAAGAATCAGCTCCTAATTTCATTGATCTGTTTACTGTTCTGTTGGTTTATATTTCATTGATTTCTGCTCCAATCTTTATTATTTCTCTTCTCCTGCTGGGTTTAGGCTTTATTTGCTGTTCTTTCTCCAGCTCCTTTTGGTGTACTGTTAGGTTGTGCATTTGAGACCTTTCTTGTTTCTTGAGAAAGGCTTGTATTACTATATACTTTCCTCTTAGGACTACCTTTGCTGCATCCCAAAGATTTTGAACTGTTGTGTTTTCATTTTCATTGGTTTCCATGAATTTTTTTTAATTCTTCTTTAATTTCCTGGTTGACCCATTCATTCTTTAGTAGGATGCTCTTTAGCCTCCATGTATTTGAGTTCTTTCTGACTTTCCTGTAGTGATTGAGTTCTAGTTTCAAAGCATTGTGGTCTGAAAATATGCACGGAATGATCCCAGTCTTTTGGTACTGGTTGAGACCTGATATGTGAACTAGGATGGGATCTACTCTGGAGAATGTTCCATGGGCATTAGAGAAGAATGTGTATTCCATTGCTTTGGAATGGAATGTTCTGAATATGTCTGTGAAGTCCATTTGTTCCAGTGTGTCATTTAAAGTCTGTATTTCCTTGTTGATTTTTTGCTTAGATGATCTGTCCATTTCAGTGAGGGGGCTGTTAAAGTTCCCCACTATTATTATATTGCTGTCAATGTGTTTCTTTGCTTTTGTTATTAATTGCCTTATATAATTGGCTGCTCCCATGTTAGGGGCATAGATATATACAATTGTTAGATCTTCTTGTTGGATAGACCCTTTAAGTAGGATATAGTGTCCTTCTTCATCTCTTATTACAGTCTTTGCTTTAAAATCTAATTTGTCTGATATAAGGATTGCCACCCCCACTTTCTTTTGGTGTCCATTAGCATGGTAAATCGTTTTCCACCCCCTCACTTTCAATCTGGAGGTGTCTTTGGGTCTAAAATGAGTCTCTTGCAGACAGCATATTGATGGGTCTTGTTTTTTAATCCAATCTGATAGCCTGTGTCTTTTGCTTGGGGCATTTAGCCCATTTACATTCAGGGTAACTATTGAAAGATATGAATTTAGTGCCATTGTATTGCCTGGAAGGTGAGTGTTACTGTATATTGTCTGTGTTCCTTCCTGGTCTATGGTGCTTTAGGCTCTCCCTTTGCTTAGAGGACCCCTTTCAATATTTCTTGTAGGGCTGGTTTCGTGTTTGCAAATTCCTTTAGTTTTTTTTGTCCTGGAAGCTTTTTATCTCTCCTTCAATTTTCAAAGACAGCCTAGCTGGATATAGTATTCTTGGCTGCGTATTTTTCTTGTTTAGTTCTCTGAATATATCATGCTAGTCCTTTCTGGCCTGCCAGGTCTCTGTGGATAAGTCTGTTGCCAATCTAATGTTTCTAACATTATAGGTTACATATCTCTTCTCCCGAGCTGCTTTCAGGATTTTCTCTTTGTCTCTGAGACTTGTAAGTTTTACTCTTAGATGTCTGGGTGTTGACCTATTTTTATTGATTTTGAGAGGGGTTCTCTGTGCCTCCTGGATTTTGATGCCGGTTTCCTTCCCCAAATTAGGGAAGTTCTCTGCTCTAATTTGCTCCATTATACCTTCTGACCCTCTCTCTCTTTCTTCTTCTTCTGAGATCCCAATTATTCTAATGTTGTTTTGTCTTATGATATTGCTTATCTTTCGAGTTTTGCCCTCGTGATCCAGTAGTTGTTTATCTCTCTTTTTCTCAGCTTCTTTATTTTCCATCATTTGTTCTTCTATTTCACTGATTCTCTCTTCTGCCTCATTTATCCTAGCAGTTAGTGCCCCCATTTTTGATTGCACCTCATTAATAGCCTTTTTGATTTCGACTTGGTTAGATTTTAGTTCTTTTATTTCTCCAGAAAGGGTTTCTCTAATAACTTCCATGCTTTTTTCAAGCCCAGCTAGTATCTTTAAAATCATGATTCTGAACTCTAGGTCCGACATCGTACTAATGTCCATATTGAGTAGGTCCCTGGCAGTTGGTACTACCTCTTGTTCTTTTTGTTGAGGTGATTTTTTCCATCTTGTCATTTTGTCCAGAGGAGAATAGATTAATGAGAGAACAAAATGCTAACAGGGTAACAACATCCCCAGAAAATACACTCTAAACAAAAAAAAAAAAAGAAAAAGAAAAAGATAAAAAGGAACAAAAACAGAACAAAACAAAACAAAAAACAGAATATGATCAAATATGATCAGGCTGGTGCATAGATCAGTGCCACACACTAGATGTTGGGTGTATTTTGGTCTTTTAGAAGAAAGTGCCTTCCAAAATTTTAAAGAAAGAAAAACTTATATATGTACAAAAATAATGGTTGATACGATGAAGGGATAGACTATGACTGTAAAGATGAAAGTTTAAAAAAATTTTATAAAAGGAATTGATAAGAAGTTTGAATAAAGTAGAGGATTTAAAAAAAGAAGAAAAAAAAGGGGGAGAACGTGATCAGGTAGAGACTAGAACAAAGCCATACACTAGAAATTTAGGGTATATGAAACTATCTCAAAATTTTAAAGAGAGAACAACTTATATATATATGCCAAAAATAAGGGTAACTACTATGAAGGGATAGAATATGACTCTAAAAATGAAAAATAAAAATTTTTTTTAAAAAAGGGATTGATAAGATGTTGGTTGAAAAGGGAAAAATAAAAATAAAAAAAAGACAGTTAAAAAAAATTAACTTTGAAAGACTAAAGAATCATGGTAAAAAAGCCATGGATTCTATGTGCAGTATTCCCCTACTCTGGAGTTCTGCCAGAGGAGGGGACTGTTGCCGTGGTTCCCAAATGTCTTTGCCAGAGGCAGAATTGCCCTGCCCTTGCCTGGTCTGGGCTAAGTAATCTGCTCGGGTTTGCTCTCAGGAGCTTTTGTTCCCTGCAAGCTTTCCGTACAGCTTTGGAGGCTGAGAGTGAAATGGCGGCCTCCCAATCTCCACCTTGGAGGAGCCAAGAACTCGGGGCCCTCTCCTCAGTGAGCCCCCAGAGAAAAGCAGTCAATCAGTCCCGTCTCCCCAGTCTCTGGCCACACTCTGTGCTCACCCGGCCTGTGACCGAGTGTTTCTATCTCTGGCATCAACTCGGTGTGGAGTCTCCAAAACCAGCAGATCCCTGCAGTGTGCTTCCGAGCTGCTCCTCCTGGGGGAGGAAGGGGAGTCTCCCTGGATCTGCCGCTTGTTGGGTCCCTGCTGGAGGAGCAGTGGCCCTACTGCCGTGGATCACGGTTTATGGCAACCCTGAGCTGAGAGCCCACTCCTCGGCTCCGACTCTGCAGCCGGCTTCCCTGCTCCATTACCTGGGAGCCCTGCCTCACTCAGGCACCCCTGGTCTTTCTGTGACCCTGAGGGTCCTGAGACCACATTGTCCTGCAAGGGTTCCACCCCCTGCTTAGCCACTGGAGTGACGTCCCTCAGCAGAGCCGACTTCTAAAAGTTCCAATTTTGTGCTCCGCTGCTCTATCACTTGCCAGAAGCGCCTGACGGAGGCCCCCTCCCCCGCCATCTATCCTCCTGAGTATCTCCTCAGATTCACTTCGCCACACGTCCTACCTTCCAGAAAGTGGTCGCTTTTCTGTTCAGAGAGTTGTGATTTTTTTCTTCGATCTCCTGTTGAGTTTGTAGGTGTTCAGAATGGTTTGATCCCTATCCAGCTGAATTTCTGAGACCAGATGAAATCCAGGTCTCCTACTCCTCTGCCATCTTGCTCCGCCCCTCAATACTAGTTCTCTTAATAAATATATATTGAGCATCTGTAGTGTTCTAGAGAACTGTCTTTTACAGTGGTCAGCAAACTAAAGCTCATGGGCCAAATTTGGCCTACTGCCTGTTTTGCAATTCAAGTTTTATTGGAATAAAGCTGTGTTCATTCCTTTATGTACTGTCCATAGCTGCTTTTATGGTTCAATGATATAGTTGAGTAGTTAATTAAAATAGAGATTGTGTGGCTTATAAAGCCTAAAATACTTAAGTATTTGACTCTTCACTGAAAAAAAATTAATCTACCTCTGGTCTAGAATCTTGGAGTATAGCAGTTGTACTCTACAAATATTCCAGATGCTAAAATGTTTTTGTTTCTTGGCAATTACTTGGGAGAAACAGTATGAAAGTGATTTTCTCTTTGAATTGAAAAGGCTGATTGGTTGAACCATCAGTCAGTCTCAGCCAGATGTGCTATTTTCTTTCATTGCTCCAGGAGAAAACATTGACTATCAGTTCTTCAAGATTAGGAGGCTCTCTCCCCAAAACACCCTGATTTATAACATTTGCCTGTTTCCATAGTGTGAATATTCCCACTGGCTTATTTCAAGCTACCAACATGTTGTCACTGAACATGTATTTGGGAAGAGATGTGTAGTAAAATGTGTAGTAGTTACCTATTCCACCAGACTGATAAAATGTATAAAGCAATTAGAAAGTCGTAAGTTTTGAATTTTATTATCTTTTAATATATATACAGTCCATTTAACTGTATGTATATACTTTAACTTTTAATATATCTAATAACAAGCTTGTACAGTTTTTGAAAATGTAATAATCTGCTTTGTGAGCTGGTGCAAGCAAGCTCCAACAAACCACTGGACCCAAAATTTAAAATCTTCTTGCAACTTTTCCTTGGTGCATATATTTTGCATTCAAAGATAAGGAACTATCTATAAAAATAAAGAGTGATAAAAATATAGAGTCAGACAATTAAGAACAATTCCTCTTTTAAAAATATACAATGAAACTTAGCTGTGGATTGCTCTGGGAGAGTAAATTCATCTTAGAACTGTAAGCTTTTTGGGATGAGGAATATACTTAGAAATATTTTATTTACTCATCTCCTCACTTAATAAGGAAATTGAGAGAACAAGAGGGCTAAGCATTTGCTCCAGGTCACGTTATAAGGAAGTATGGAGTCTGGACGGAACAAGTCCAGTGCTCTTTCATAGTATTAGGTTGCTTTTATGGATTTCATTGATCTTCAGCAGGGGGGCTAATTCTCATACTAGTAGGTCAAATTTTCATTAGATGCCAAAAATTGCTACAGATTCAATGTAGGACAAAAAAGGAAGATTGAGTTTTTTTTAATGCCTGGAATCTATGGAAATTAATTTAATTTATACAGTGCTGGATTATAAGACTTAATATATTTCCTATTTCCTCTAGCTTATGTATATTTAACACTGACATACTTACATATTCTACATAATGTGACTTATTTACATATTCTCCAAAATACTTTTGTAGAATCATTTTTTTTAATTTTTAAAAAATTTTCTTTTATTATGTCAGTCACCATGCATTACATCATTAGTTTTTGATGTAGTGTTCCATGATTCATCATTTACGTGTAACACCCAGTGCTCCATGCAGTACATGCCCTCCTTAATACCCATCATCGGGCTAACCCACCCCCCCACCCCCTCCCCTCTAAAACCCTCAGTTTGTTTCTCAGAGTCCATAGTCTCTCATGGTTCGTCTCCCCCTCTGATTTCCCCCCCTTCATTTTTCCCTTCCTGCTATCTTCTCCTCCTCCTCCTTTTTTTAAACATATAATGTATTATTTGTTTCAGAGGTACAGGTCTGTGATTCATCAGTCTTACACAATTACACAACAGCGCTCACCATAGCACATATCCTCCCCAGTGTCCATCACTCAGCCACCCCATCCCTTCCACCCCCCAACACTCCAGCAACCCTTAGTTTGTTTCCTGAGATTAAGAGTCTCTTATGGTTTGTCTCCCTCTCTGGTTTCATCTTGTTTCATTTTTTTCTCCCTTCCCCTATGATCCTCTATCTTGTTTCTCAAATTCCTCATATCAGTGAGATCATATACTTGTCTTTCTCTCGTGACTTATTTTGCTTAGCATAATACCCTCTAGTTCCATCTACGTCATTGCAAATGGCAAGATTTCGTGTGTTTTTTTTTTCTTTTCTTGATGGCTGCATAATATTCCATTGTATATATATGTACACCACAACTTCTTTATCCATTCTTCTGTTGATGGACATCTTGGCTCTTTCCATAGTTTGGCTATTGTGGACATTGCTGCTATAAACATTGGGGTGTACGTACCCCTTCAGATCACTACATTTGTATCTTTGGGGTAAATACCCAGTAGTGCAATTGCTGGGTCATAGGGTAGCTCTATTTTCAACCTTTGAGGAACCTCCATACTGTTTTCCAGAGTGGCTGCACCAGCTTGCATTCCCACCAACAGTGTAGGAGGGTTCCCCTTTCTCTGCATCCTCACCAACATCTGTTGTTTCCAGACTTGTTAATTTTAGCCATTCTGACTGGTGTGAGGTTGTATCTCATTGAAGTTTTGATTTGTGTTTCCCTGATGCTGAGTGATGTTGAACACTTTTTCATGTGTCTGTTAGCCATTTGGATGTCTTCTTTGCAGAAATGTCTGTTCATGTCTTCTGCCCATTTCTTGATTGGATTATTCTTTGGGTGTTAAGTTTGATAAGTGCTTTATAGATTTTGGATAGAATCTTTTCTAATGGTAATAGTTGAGATGGTGTGAATATATATTTGTTAAACTGAATTATTAAAAAGAAATAAATCATGCAAAGGAAAGATTGCAAACAATGTTGACTGGAATAGTTCATTTATCTGTACATAACATTGAAACAGAATTCATTCATTTAGTCACTCAGTAAGAATTTATTCAGTGCCTATTGTCTTTTTTTTTTTTTTTGCACATCCTTCACCTTACATATTTACCTTTTCTGTTGTGTGTTTGTGTGTGTGTGTGAAAGAGAACATTTAAGTTCTATTCTCTTAGAAATTTTGAATTATACAATATAGTGTTATCAACTATAGTTTCTATGTTATGTATAACATTCTCAGACCTTTATTTTATAACTGGAAGTTTATACCCTTTTACCAATCTCTCCCATCCTCACACCCCCAGCCCCTAGCAACCACTTTTCTACTCTCTGTTTCTATGAGTTTGACTTTTTTGTTTTTAAAGATTTTATTTATTTATTTCAGAGAGAGAGAATGAGAGAGAGCACCTGAGAGGGGGGAGGGGCAGAGGGAGAAGCAGACTCCCTGCCGAGCAGGGAGCCCGATGTGGGACTCGATCCTGGGACTCCAGGATCATGACCTGAGCCGAAGGCAGTCGCTTAACCAACTGAGCCACCCAGGCGCCCTTGTGTTTGTTTTTGTTTTTTTTTTTTAGATACTGCATATAAGTGATACCCTTCAGTATTTTTCTTTCTCTCTCTGGCTTATTTCACTAAGCATAATGTCTCCAGGTTTATTTGTGTCATTGCAAATGATAGAATTTCCTTTATTTAAAGACAGATATATATATATCCATTCATTCATCGACAGACAATTAGGTTATTTCCATACCTTGGCTTATGTGAAGACTGATGCTATAAACATTGGAGTATAGATATCTTTTTGAGATAATCATTTTGTTTCCTTTGGATATATACTCAGAAGTGGGATTGTTAGATCATATGGTAGTTCTATTTTTAATTTATTGAAGAACTGCCATATTGTTTTCCATAATCGCCATACCAGTTTACATTCCCACCAACAGTGTATGAGGATCTCTTTTCTCCAAACCCTCACCAGCATTTATTATCTTTTGTCTTTCTGATAATAGCCATCCTAAAGATGTGAGATGATGTTTCATTGTGGTTTTTATTTACATTTCCCGTATGATTAGTAATGTTGAGCATCTTGTCATGTACCTATGGGCTGTTTGTATGTCTTCCTTGGTGAAATGTCTATATAGGTCCTTTGCCCATTGGGTTATTTTTTTAAAAAATTATAATTTTTTTTGCCACTGAGTTCCTTGTATATTGTAGATATTAACCTGTTATTGGATATATGTTTTGCAAATATTTTCTCCCATTCTATAGTTTGGTTTTTTCATTTCATTGATTGTTTCCTTTGCTGTGCAGATTTTTAGTTTGATGGAGTCTTAACTTGCTTATTTTTGTTTTTGTTGCCTTTGCTTCTGGTGTCAAAAAGCCATTTCCAAGACATGTCAAGGAGCTTTCCCTGAATGTTTTCTTCTAAGGGTTTTGACAGTTTCTGGTTTTATATTCAAGTCTTTAATCTGTTTTGAGGTGATTTTTATGTATGGTGTGAGATAGAGGTTTGGCTTTCATTTTTTTGCAAGTGGCTGTCCAGTTTTGCTAGCACCATTTATTGGAGAGACTATCCATTCCCCATTGTATAATCTTGGCTCCTTTGTCATAAGTGAATTGATAACATTTGTGTGGGTTTATTTCTGCGTTGTCTCTTCTATTCTATTGATTTATATGTCTGTATGCCATTACCATCATGTTTTGATTATGATAGCTTTGTAATATAGTTTGAAATCAAGAATTGTGATGCCTCTAGCTTTGTTCTTTCTCAGTATTGCTTTAGCTATTTGGATCTTTTCTTTTTTTTTAATCCATTTTACTGTTTCTATGAAAAATGCTGTTCGAATTTTGATAAAGACTGCATTGAGTCTATAGATTGCTTTGATAGTCTGGACATTTTAACAATATTAATTTCTCCAGTCCATGAACACAGAATATCTTCATTTATTTTGTCTTCTTCAGTTTCTTTCATCAGTGTCTTATAGTTTTCAGTGTATATATCTTTTCCCTCCTTCATTAAAGTTATTTCTAAGTATTTTTTTGATACTATTATAAATGAGAGTGTTTCTTAATACCTCTTTCCAATAGTTAATTGTTGGTATATTGAATAACTGGAAACTTCAGCTTTACTAACAACTTTTTGGTGGAGTCTTAAGGTTTTTCTATATATAATATGTCATCTGCAAAGAGAGACAATTTTACTTCTTCCTTTCTGATTTGGATTTCTTTTTCTTGCCTAATTGCTCTGGTTAGGACTTCTAGTACTCTTTTGAATAAAAGTGCCTAGTATGGGTGTCCTTGTGTTATTCCTGATCTTAGTGGAAAGTCTCTCAGCTTTTCACCATTGGGTATGATGTTTTAATTGTGGACTTGTCATATATGACTTTTATTCTGTTGAAGTGCTTTTTCTCTATTGCCTGTTTGTTGAGTTTTTATTATGAAAGGATGTTGAATTTTGTCAAATGATTTTATTTTTGCATCTATTGCCATAGTTATGTGATTTTATCTTTCTGTTAATGTGGTATGCAATTGATTTGCATATTATTGAACCATCCTTGCATCCCAGGAATAAGTCACTTGATCATAGTATATGATATTTTTAATGTATTGTTGAATTTGTTTTGCTAATATTTTGTTGAGGATTTTTGCATTTATGTCTATCATGGATATTGGCCTTTAGTTTTCTTTGCTTGTAGCTTCCTTGTATGGCTTTGGTATCAGAGTAATACTGGCTTTGAAAAATGATTTTAGAAGTATTCCTCCTCTTCTATTTTTTGTAAGATTGTGAAAAGGATTGTTATTAGTTCTTCTTTCAGTGTTTAGTAGAATTCATCAGTGAAGCTTTCTGGTCCTGGACTTTTGTTGGGAGGTTTTTGATTGCTGATTCAGTCTGCATACTAGTAATCAGCCTATTCAGATTTTTTATTTCTTTTGTGTTCAGTCTTGGGAGATTATATGTTTCTGGATATATTTATCCATTTCTTCTAGGTTTTCCAGTTTGTTGGTGTGTAGTTGTTCATGGTAGTCTGTTATGATCTTTTATATTTCTGTGGTATCAGTTTTAATGTCTCCTCTCATATACAATTTTATTTATATTCTCTCTTTTTCTCTTGGTAGTCTAGCTAATGGTTTGTCAGTTTTATTTCTTCTTTAAAAATACCTTTTTTAGTTGTATTCATTTTTTTCTAATGTCACTTTGAGTTCTATTTCATTTATTTCCACCCAGATCTTTGTTATTTCCTTCTTTCTCTTAACTTTGGGCATATTTCGTTCTTTTTCTAGTTTCTTGAGGTATAAATTTAAGTTGCTTATTTTAGATTTTTTTAAGTAGATATTTATCACTATGAACTTTCCTTTTAGAATTGCTTTGCTGCATCCCAGAAGTTTTGGTATTATGAATTTCCATTTTCATTTGTCTCAAGGTATTTTTTAAATTTCTCTTTTGATTTCTTCTTTGACCCACTGGTTGTTCAAGAGCATGTTATTTACTCTCCACTATTTGTGATTTTTTCCAGTTTTCTTGTAATTGATTTCTAGTTTCTTACCATTGTGGTTAGAAAAGATGCTTTATAGGATTTCAGTCTTCTTAAATTTATTACGACTTGTTTTGTGTTCTAACATGATCTATCCTGGAGAATGTCCCATATATACTTGAAAAGTATTTTGCTGCTGTTGGATGGAATGTATATGTTAAGTCCATATAGTCTAATATGTAGTTTAAGTCCAACGATTACTTATTAAAAGCCTAGCTCTGAGGCAGCAGCTTTTAAAGTATGCAGATATAGCTTTTTCAGGGAAATACTAGGAGACAGGTGATTTTTGCCTCCTTTCTCTGTGCTGAGCCCAAGGAAGAAAGTTGGTAAAGAATTGCTTCTTTGTTTGCTACAGTACTGTGGAACTCATGAATGAAAGCCTCTTTGGCTATCAGAGCCAGGAGATATGGGACCTGTCCCTTGGCGGCAGCCCTGAAAGCTAGGGCATAAATGTGTGTACAAGCTCCTTTCAGGGAAATACTAGTAACTTGGAGCATGTTGGAGGTAGTGGGGAGGAGAGGTGCTTTTCCCAAGTGTCCAGGGAGTATCATAACCAGTCTCATATGTCTGCTAAATTAGAAGACTGGCCCTAAAGTAGCATACTTCTAAAGTATGCAGATTAAGCTTTTTCAGGGAAAGACTGAGAGAGAGATGATTTTGCCTATTTCCTCTCTGCTGAGCCCTAGGGCATAGCTCAGTGAGTGTTCACGTGCAGGTTCTAGAGGCTTATGAGTTTTTGTGAACACAAAACTTGTTGGTTTTCAGAGCTAGGTGTTTTGAGGTCCCATCCCTCCAGTGGGAGTCTTAAAATTTAGGGCACTAGCTATAAGGTTTGAACCTTTTGCTTCTCACGGAGAAGCTAGCAATTGTGGGTTCCCTCTGATTATATAACGCTGTGTTGGGAGTGGGGTTTATGGCCAGAATGTGTCTCAGTCTTAGCCATTTTGATATGGGTATTTTCACATTTGTCTGATGGGTAGGAGTTGCTCAGCTAGTTTCTGGGTCTTTTTATTTCTAAAAAAATTATTTTATTAATTTTTAAAATAATCTCTACACCCAGCATGGGGCTTGAACTCACAACCCCGAGATCAAGGGTCACGTGCTCTACCAACTGAGCTAGCCAAGTCCCCCTAGTTTCATGATCTTTTTCAGAGGGAGTTGCTCTGTACATTTGTGGGAGGAGGGAAGCTCATGAGCCTCCTGTGTCACCATCTTGGTTGACTCACTTGAGTGCCTGTTTTGTGTTGCATACTGTCCAGGCAGTAGGAATATAGATGTGAATGCAACAAAGTTGCTACCCTTATGAAACTTACATTCTATTAGAGAAGGTATAAAATAATGTCAGTGGTTAGTTCTGAGAAGAAAAGTACAAGAAGGTAAAGAAGATAGTGAATGATAGGCTGTGGGAAGCTATTTACATAGGGTCTTCAAGGAAGGCCTCTTTGAAAAAAGGTGACATTAAAATAGGGACCTGAAAGAAATGAGAAGAGAGTCATGTGGCTACCTGAAAAATACAGTGCAACGTTCCTTACGCTGGAGCATGACTGGTGTGTTCAAGAAACTTGAAGTCCAATGCTGGAGGATGGTGAGAGAGGTAGAAAGTGGCAAGTGGTCACCGAGGCCAGATCATATTAAGTATGCAGGTTATGATCAGGAATTATATTTTACTCTGTGGTGAGAACGCATTGGACCATCATGTAAATTTTAAAAAAAGCATTAATCTCTCTATAGTGTGCAGAGTGGATTCTAGAGTTAAGAAGAGAAAAAAAAATAGAAGCTGTGAAACTAGATAAGGACTGTTGTAATAATACAGTTTAGAAAGATGGTAGCTTGATTGAGGGTCAATGCTTTTCAACATTGGCTCCTCTTAATGAGCTTCTAAAAAATATCAAACCCAGAGTGACTAATGTAGATATCTGTGGGTGGGACCAAGAATTGGTAATTTTAAATCTCCCCAAGTGATTTCAATGTGCAGCCAAGATTGAGAACCACTGTCCAAGGTGGTAACCATGAAAGTGGTAAAAGTGATTAAACTCTAATTATATTTAGCCATTAGGAGTAATAAGACTTTTCTTTTCTAAAATATTTTATTTATTTATTTGACAAAGAGAGAGAGTGTGTGAGAGAGAGCACAAACAGAGGGAGTGACAGAGGGAGAGGGAGAAGAAGACTCCTCACTGAGCCGGGAGCCTGATGTGGAGCTCAGTCCCAGGACCCCTAGATCATGATCTGAGCTGAAGGCAGATGTTTAACCAACTGAGCCACCTAGGCACCCCAATAAGATATTTTTATGTTAGATGTGGGGCATGAAGAAAAAGCAAGGGGTGGTTCCAAAATTTTTGACTTGGGCAACTGGAAAATAGTTAAAAGAGAAAACATTTTCTTAAATCTAACTCAAATCTCTTGTTTTTAGATACTTGTTAGATTTACTCAAAATATTGATGGATAACAGCATTTTCTGTAAAATATGCTTTCATATACATTTTGGAAAGAAGGATGTGTTCTATCTTTTATATAATACCCCAGTGTATCAAGATGAGAAAACAGAAACTGAACTAGTTATTTTATTTATTTATTTATTTATTTTAAAAAGATTTTATTTATTTATTTGACAGAGAGAGACACAGCGAGAGAGGGAACACAAGCAGGGGGAGTGGGAGAGGGAGAAGCAGGCTCCCGGCAGAGCAGGGAGCCCGATGCGGGACTCGATCCCAGGACTCTGGGATCATGACCTGAGCCGAAGGCAGTCGCTTAACCAACTGAGCCACCCAGGCGCCCCAGAACTGAACTAGTTATTTTAACAGAGAGCCTCTAATACAGAAATTGGTTCATCAGAAGATAGGCTAACTCACAAGGCAAAAAGGAGGCACTGAGAGAACACAAAAGTAATAACTACAGGAAGCAGCCATAATCCTTGGGGATGGGGAAACCAAGGAAAGAAGTTGGAGTTATCTGAACTTATAATCACAGAACCCAAGAACTTCAAAACCTTAGAAACCATACATCTGAGAAGAGAGTTGTATGTAGCTGTTGCTGTCATCCCAGGAGCTCAAAGGAAGGGCCTTTTGGAATTAAGACTCAGACTGCTTAGGGAAAGTGCTGTCTGCCTGATGCTGATATCTGCCTGACGGTTTGATTAGGCTGATTCTGGAACTGTAGCTGGAAGAACTTCTGCTGCCAGGGGTGAAGTGTAGTTTCTGGAGTGGCACTGTCGAGAAGAACAAGCAAAGCAAGAGGAGCAAGTCCATTTTCTTTTCTTCCTACCTTCCAATTTAGTGTGTCTAATAGTAGAACTTTATTACTAGAGAAGTAGCTGGCAAAGGAGAAATATAGTTTGCTAAGTCTCTGTCTCAGCATTACAGAGCAGAGTATGTAAGTGTGAAATTTAATAACTAGCTATAGTCTACTTCTTTGACTATTTAGCATCCATGCACAACCTTCTACCCATATTTGAACTTCCATACACAACAATAATTTCAATGCCCTAGTATAACAAGATGGAAATAACTTTCATATAAAAGAAGATGTTATCTTTTTCCCCAAAGATCAGTGTTCCTAAAGTTACAGCATTCATCTCAGAGCAGAGGCATGGTGTCCATCATTGGATGACGTTAGTTACTCCTCAGTTTAGTCATTTAGTCAATTTAGTCTTCTTTCAATAATCTGTGATCAAAGACTAACTGGAAAGTTAACCAGCAACAACAATCCTTTTATAAAATCATAATGGAAAGAAGAAAGAAATAGCTACTACAGCTTTAACTTTTGTAAGTGATAACAAGGCCATAATTGGTGTTTATTATGTCCTTCTTCCACTACCCTTACATCCTTTCTTTGACTTTAACCAATACCGCTACTGGTCAGTGTTCTTTACCTTGTAGAGTGACCTGAATCTTTATTCCATGAAGTGTCTGATTTCTCAGTGACCTAGTTTTGTTTTGTTTTACCATAATTTTCCATAAATTTTTACTATTGGACTTGGAACTTCTAATAGGTGTCCCAGAGAATTCTCTAGTTTCTGAGTTTAGTCTTCCCTGTTCCCATTGTAAACCTAATTTTCTCTCAAAGATCAGAATCTATCATCTCAGCCAGTAAAGTAATCCTTATCTTTGCCTGTTGGTTCAGTGTCTTGAGGAGCCCAAGTTAACCAAAGAAGTATCAACTTGAATTCAACAGAACCAATGTTGCTTCCCCTAGTAGAATCATTTCTATTTTGGAAACTAAGAGTTACAGACTAGTAGAGCTCAAAATTTCTGAGTCCAGAAGTAAAAATTCTGCTGGTGAATTTTTAGTAAAGGAGTTACTCTTACTTCTTCCCCTTGATTCTCAGACCCATATATTCTTATTATGGGAGAAATGGCTAACTCAAATAATGAATCCTATAGGACAGAATCCATTTCTTTGAGAGGATTGTCTGCTGATTGGTACCATAATACAGACTTCATTGGGCTTTTTCACAATTTACCATGCTAGGTGCTTCTCGGTAATGATGTATTAAGACCAGTGAATTCATGGACACAAGCCCATTGTCATACATCCTTGTGGTTAAAGGAGTCCATGTCAGTAGCAATGTTGTGACGAGTACCATGATGGTGAATAAGGCATTTGATATGTCTAATGATGTTGGTGCTAGTGATGTAAATTCATATTTAGAATATGTGTCTATGATAGGACAAACCACATACTACTACTAAAACAAAGGGTCTAATATTTAAACTCACCCCTAGGGGCTGACTGAGTCCTTCAGGGAATAGTGACATCTTGGGGACTCAGCATTCATCTTTGCTATTGGCAAGTTTAAATACTCAAAGTTAGTAGATAGATAAGCCTTGGAGAGTGAAATTTCATGGTGTTGAGCCCATTGATAGCCTCCATTCTTGCCACTGAGGCTCAATCTACATGGGCCTTTTGAGCAAGCCTTCGATGGTTGGATGAAGAGGGTGAATAACATCCATAAAACAAGTCTTCTATATATCTGATTTTTAGAGCCCCCTCTGCCTGTAATGCTTTTTGGTGAGCACACACATGAGACACAGATATCCCTACTCTGGCCCATTCTGGGAGATCCTTCCAACTACTCTCTTTGTACCTTCTTGTCATTAATCTTCTAGCTATGCTTCTTCAAATCCCCTGACCATTCAGCTAAACAGCTGGCTACTGACCACTTTAGATCTGTTTTTCTGCATTTCTCATTCTATACAAAGTGGACAACCAGGTGAATTGCTTAAAGTGCTACCCATAGGGAGGATTACCTTACCACTGGATGGGTATGTAATTTCAGCATTCCCCTTGCAGCTTGTGACAGCATGTTATGCAGAACCATTTGTAAAGCAGGTTTTTTCCTCCTCACTCAAATGATCAAAAGTAATTCCCTTTGAAGTGTTGAATGTGGATTAGGGGAGAGGATACAGTGAAGCAGTAGATTATGTAGGAGTGTGAGTCACCTGCTCATGCAGCTGATTTCTGCTTTCCAGGTAAGCCCTGCCATTTAAATGCCACTTTCACTTGATGATGGTTTGCTCCATCACCTAAAATTGTGGCTTTAGGGGGATCATATAACCAGTTCACAATTGGCATCTCAGGGCACGTGGTCCATAGTTAGGAATATAGTCTATCAGAGCCCAGCAATAAACCAGGAGCTATTTTTGAAAGGGAAGATGGTTATATACAGAAGAAGGAATGGGGGCGCCTGGCTGGCTTGGTTGGTTAAGCTTCAGATTCTTGATCTCAGCTCAGGTCTTGATCTCAGGTTTGTGAGTTCAGGCCCCATGTTGGGCTCTATGCCCAGCGTGGAGCATGGTTTTGTTCTAAAATCTGGGGGTTCTGTGCTCTAATTCTCATTTGGGATCTTGCTAGAGGCTTTATTCAGTATCCCTATTTGGCACAACACTGAGTATCATTGGATCTGTTGGATCATAAAATCCAAGTGACCAGCTGTATTGCAGCTTGTTCCTGCTGCAAAGCCTTTTATTGCTTTTGGCTCCACTTACAACCCCTAGCCTTTGGGGTTACTTGATAAATGGGTCTGAGTAGTGTATTCAAATATGGTATATATTATCTCTAAAAATCCAAAGAGACCCACCAAGCATTATACTCTTTTTAAATGGTAGGTGGGTTCAAGTTTCAGTGATTTGTCTTGCATTTGGAGGAAATGTACTAATATATTCTAGACCACTGTACTTCCCCAAATGGTCATGAGGTAATAGGTTCTTGAATTTTCATTTACAAATGGAAAATTTTCTGTGCCATCCCAATTGTTTTAAGCCATGTAGCTTCTTCAAAGTTGTAGTTACAAGGGCAACTGGAAGTACTGAGTCACTTAGGAAAACGACTTCACAGGATTTGACTTTTTTTTTTTTTTTTGATGAAATCGTTAAGTGGCCACTGATGGGAGTTGTGCCATCAGGGAAACACCCACTGCTGGTAGCAATTGCACAGCATGCCTATAGACTATTCGTTTCCATTTTTTGCTTATTGCAATTGTCATCAATTGATCATGACTGTCTTTCTGAGCTTGAACATTTTTTCTGTATTGACATGGTTTAAACAAACTGACCAGTTGATAAGAGTTGAAACCTGTTAGCCATTCCATGGAACTTTTGCATGAGAATCATTGGAGTGTTTTAAAAATTGGTATTTCCTGCACTCACACCAGGGCCTCTTGAGTAAGAATGGCTGAGGTCAGGAATTTGTAGTTTAGCTGGTATTGACCAAGACCACCATAGTTGTTTTCAACTTGCTTAAACTCCAGACATTCTTTCTTTTTTCTTTCTTTCTTTCTTTCTTTTTCTTTCTCTTTCTTTCTTTCTTTCTTTCTTTCTTTCTTTCTTTCTTTCTTTTCTTTCTTTCTTTCTTTCTTTCTTTCTTTTTCTTTCTTTCTTTCTTCCTTCCTTCCTTCCTTCCTTCCTTCCTTCCTTCCTTCCTTCCTTCCTTCCTTCCTTCCTTCCCCTCCCTCCTTCCTTCCTTCCTTCTTTCTTTCTTTCTTTCTTTTTCTTTTTTCTTTTTTCTTTTTTCTCTTCCTTCCTTCCTTCCTTCCTCCCTCCCTCCCTCCCTCCCTTCCTTCCTTTTTTATATAATGTTGAGTTAGCCAACATATAGTACATCATTAGTTTTTTTTTTCAAGATTTTATTTATTTATTTGACAGAGAGAGAGACAGCTAGAGAGGGAACACAAGCAGGGGGAG
This sequence comes from Neomonachus schauinslandi, assembly GCF_002201575.2. Classification (NCBI taxonomy): domain Eukaryota; kingdom Metazoa; phylum Chordata; class Mammalia; order Carnivora; family Phocidae; genus Neomonachus; species Neomonachus schauinslandi. The sequence goes on from NC_058404.1 coordinate 96,800,848, forward strand.
TGGGAGAGGGAGAAGCAGGCTTCCCGCCGAGCAGGGAGCCCGATGCGGGGCTCGATCCCAGGACCCTGGAATCATGACCTGAGCCGAAGACAGGTGCTTAACGACTGAGCCACCCAGGCGCCCCCATCATTAGTTTTTGATGTAGTGTTCAATGGCTCATTAGTTGCGTATAACATATAGTGGTCTTCACAACCCGTGCCCTCCTTAATACCCATCACCCAGTTACTCCATCCCCCCAACTCCTCCATTCTGTAGCCCTCAGTTTGTTTCCTGGAGTCCAGAGTCTCTCATGGTTTGTCTCCCTCTCTAATTTCTTCCCATTCAGTTTTCCCTCCCTTCCCCTATGGTCCTTCATGCTATTCCTTATGTTCCACATATGAGTGAAACCATATGATAATTGTCTTTCCCTGCTTGACTTATTTCACTTAGCATAATTCCCTCCAGTTCCATCCATGTCGATGCAAATGGTAGATATTCATCCTTTCTGATGGCTGAGTAATATTCCATTGTATATATTAACCACTTCTTCTTTATCCATTCATCTATTGAAGGATATCTTGGCTCCTTCCACAGTTTGGCTATTGTGGACATTGCTGCTGTGAGCATTGGGGTGCATATGCCCCTTCTTTTCACTACATCTGTATCTTCAGGGTAAATATCTAGTAGTGCAATTACTGGGTTGCACATCTGTATCTTTGGGGTAAATGTCTAGTATTGCAATTACTGGTTGTAGGGTAGCTCTATTTTTAGTTTCTTGAGGAAACTCCAAACAGACTTACTTCTTTCAGATAAAGGCCCCTGATTTCCCTTTTCTTAGAGCATTTACTTTATTTTTTTAAGATTTTATTTATTTATTTGACACAGAGAGAGAGCCAGAGAGCACAAGCAAGGGGAATGGCAGAGGGAGAAGGAGAAGCAGGTTCCCTGCTGAGCAGGGACCCTGACATGGGGTTGATCCCAGGACCCTGGGATCATGACCTGAGCTGAAGGCAGACGCTTAACCAGCTGAGCCACTCAGGTGCCCCTAGAGCATTTACTTTCAAAAATTTGTAATTGTGAATTCCTTCTCTGCCCTTTTAAGATGTAAATCTTCTCCCAGCCTCTTGTCAGTTTTATAGCCTAGGAATGTCCTTCTTAAGGACCTTGGAACCATTCCTTTAAATGTAATCATCAAGAAAGAAAGCACACCTCCCTCACAGACTGTGTGGGGGGATAGGAATGTTACTTCAATTAATACCGATTAATAACACAAATTGTCTAATCACATTGACTAGCCTTTGCACTAATGTCCTTCAGTGCTTATCCATTAGCTCGCCACTGGGTTTAAATATTCTTCCACCTTTTGTTTCAGCAGAGTTGAGTTTCATCTCTCTCCCCTATTGCAGTAGTCTTGAATAACGTCTTCCTTAGTTGGTTAACTTGTTTGGTGCAATTTTTCTTTGACAGTTCCATAGATAATTTCCATTGATATTCAATTACAAGAAACACATTGCTAGGTACTGCAGAATAATCTTTAGGAAATTAAGCAGTCCTTAACAACCGCCCCCCTCCCCCCCACCACAAGCCCATTACTGTTTCTGACCCAGTATCAGATATGGCTTTTTCAATAGGAGTGTTTGACTAAGTAAAAACTCTTGTTTGGTAAGCCTGATGATAGATGCCTGATGATAGATATTTGTGAAATGACTGGTTAGTGCAAACAGTGTAGTTATAATAATGACTCAGAATCATGCTGAATAAACATATGAATATTAGTGTAAGAGTAGAACTGGCTTAGAAAAAAAAGCTAGAATAATTACCAGCACCCACATTTTTTCTTATTATCCTGTAAGCTCAATTACTCTCCAAATCTTCCTGAGGAAATTTCCTCCTATTACAACCTGTTAGGTTTCTGTTAAGGGAGCTGCCATATCCAGTATAAAGGATCTCAGCCCTTCTCACATGGATGTACAGTGGTAGCCATAATGCTGCATGCTCACAGCTTTGATGGGAGATGACAGAATAAAAATATTAAGTGGATCTTTCAAACTATGTTGGTTGCCTTTCTTTAATGTGAACTATAGTGAACAGGGAGGGTGTTCTTCTATAGGCCATTCAATGTTTCTGGGCTTTAGTTTCTTTATCTGCAAAATAGAGGAGGCTTAAATTGCTTTGTAAATATTTGTATGCATTTTAACTCCTTGTTTTCTAGTCTCCTCTCTCAATAAAGGTCAACAGTTCAATGACTCTATGAGTCTGTAAAACCAGACTGTTTTTTGAGATGGTTTCAATATTCACATAATTTAAGGATCCAAAAACTTGAGTTCAGTTAGAATTATTGTGTGAGATGATCATTCTCACTGAATATTTTACCTACTATTTCTTCTTCATATGCAGGCCATATTGTTTTCCAGTGATTAAGTCAGATGTACCATTTAGATTATAATCAGGAGTATTAAAATGATGATAGATATTGAACTACCTGAGGGTAGAAGAAAAACACATATTTGTTATGTGGTCAGTTTTGTTCTATTGTAATAGAAATTTAATACTGTTTAATTTGGTTTTGCTACTGCAGAAGCTACTTGAAATTCTATTTACTTTTAATTTGTATTTATGAAGATTTTTATAATTCATATTTTTATAATTTCATAATTTTTTAAATTCATATTTTTAATTTAAATTCAATTAAGTAACATATAATGTATTATTGGTTTCTGAGGTAGAGGTCAGTGATTCATCAGTCATATAATACCCAGTGCTCAACACTTGCCCTCCTTAATGTCTATCAAGGTTACCCCATCCCCTCACCTCCTTCCCCTCCAGCAGCCCTCAGTTTGTTTCCTATAATTAAGAGCCTCTTATGGTTTGTCTCCCTCTCTGATTTCATCTTGTTTTGTTTTTTTCCCGTTTCCCAATGATCCTCTGTTTTGTTTCTTAAATTCCACATATAAGTGAGATCATATGATAGTTGTCTTTTTCTGATTGACCTGTTTCCCTTAGCATAATACCCTCTAGTTCCATCTACATCATTGCAAATGGAAAAATTTTTTTTTTTTTTTTTTTGATGGCTGAATAGTATTCCATTGTATATATATACCACTTCTTTTTTTTATCCATTCATCTGTCAGTAGACATCTGGGGTCTTTCCATAGTTTGCCTGTTGTGAACACTGCTGCTATAAACATTGGAGTGCAGGTGCCCCTTTGGATCCCTACATTTGTATCTTTGCAGTAAATATCCAGCACTGCAATTGCTGGGTCATAGGGTAGCTCTGGTTTCAACTTTTTGAGGAATCTCCATACTGTTTTCCAGAGTGGCTGCACCAGCTTGCATTCTCACCAACACTGTAATAGGGTTCCCCTTTCTCTGCATCCTCGCCAACATCTGTCGTTTCCTGACTTGTTAATTTTAGCCATTCTGACAGGTGTCAGGTGGTATCTCATTGTGGTTTTGATTTGTATTTCCCTAATGCTGAGTGATGTTGAGCATTTTTTCACGTGTCTGTTGGCCATTGAGAATGATATTTGCTGTGGGCTTTTCATAATGGCTTTTATGATACTGAGGTATGTTCCCTCTATCCCTACACTGTGAAGAGTTTTAATCAAGAAAGGATACTGTATTTTGTCAAATGCTTTTTCTGTATCTATTGAGAGGATCATATGGTTCTTGTCGTTCTTTTTTTTTTTTTATTAATGTGCTCTATCACGTTGATTGATTTGTGTATGTTGAACCACCCTTGCATCCCAGGAGCAAATCCCACTTGGTTGTGGTGAATAGTCCTTTTAATGCACTGTTGGATCCTATTGGCTAGTATCTTGGTGAGAATTTTTGTATCCATGTTCATCAGGGATATTTGTCTGTAATTCTCCTTTTTGGTGGGGTCTTTTTCTGGTTTCGAGGTGAAGGTAATGCTGGCATCATAGAAAGAGTTTGGAAGTTTTCCTTCCATTTCTGTTTTTTGAAACAGCTTCAGAAGAATAGGTATTAATTCTTCTTTAAATGTTGGAAGCCATCCACCCCTGCACTCTGGTTTGTAGAGATTTTTGATTACTGCTTCAATTTCCTTGCTGGTTATGGGTCTATTCAGGTTTTCTATTTCTTCCTGGTTCAGTTTTGGTAGTTTATACATCTTAGGAATGCAGCCATTTCTTCCAGTTGCCTAATTTGTTGGCATATAGTTGCTCATAATATGTTCTTATAATTATTTGTATTTCTTCAGTGTTGGTTGTGATCTCTCCTCTTTCATTCATGATTTTATTTATTTAGGTCTTTTTTCTTTTTGATAAGTCTGGCCAGGGGATTATCAATCTTATTAATTCTTTTAAAAAACCAGCTCCTAGTTTCGTTGATCTGTTCTGCTGTTCTTTTGGGTTCTAGTTCATTGATTTCTGCTCCAATCTTTATTATTTTTCCTCTTGTGCTGGGTTTAGGCTTTATTTGCTCTTCTTTCTCTAGCTCCTTTAGGTGTAAGATTAGGTTGTGTATTTGAGACCTTTATTATTTCTTGAGAAAGGCTTGTATTGCTATATACTTCTCTCTTAGGACTGCCTTTGCTGCATGCCAAAGGTTTTGAACAGTTGTGTTTTCATTTTCATTTTTTTCCATAAATTTTTAAAATTCTTTTTTAATTTCTTGGTTGACACATTCATTCTTTAATAGGATGCTCTTTAGTCTCCATGTATTTGGGTTCTTTCTAAATTTCCTCTTGTGATTGAGTTCTAGTTTCAAAGCATTATGATCCAAAAATATGCAGGGAATGATCCCAGTCTTTTGGTACCAGTTGAGACCTGATTTGTGACCCAGTATGTGACCTATTCTGGAGAATGTTCCATGTGCATTTGAGAAGAATATGTATTCTGTTGCTATAGGATGGAATGTTCTGAATATATTTGTGAAGCCCATCTGGTCCAGCGTATCACTCAAAGCCCTTGTTTCCTTGTCAATCTTCTGCTCAGATAATCTGTCCATTGCAGTGAGTGAGGTGTTAAAGTCCCTTACTGTTATTGTATTATTATTGATGTGTTTAATTTTGTTATTAATTGGCTTATATATTTGGCTGCTCCTGTGTTAGGGGCATAAATATTTACAATTGTTAGATGATCTTGTTGGATAGACCCTTTAATTATGATATAGTGTCCTTCCTCATCTCTTATTACAGTCTTTGGTTTAAAATGTAATTTGTCTGACATAAGGATTGCTACCCCAGTTTTTCTTTGATGTCCATTTGCATGACATGTGGTTTTCCGCTGTCTCACTTTCAATCTGGAGGTGTCTTTGTGTCTAAAATGAGTCTCTTGCAGACAACATATGGATAGGTCTTTCTTTTTTATCCAATCTGACAGCCTGTGTCTTTTGATTGGGGCATTTAGCCCATTTACACTCAGAGTAAGTATTGAAAGATATGAATTTAGTGCCATTGTATTGCCTGTAAAGTCACTGTTTCTTTATATTGTCTCTGTTCCTTTCTGGTCTATGTTACTTTTGGGCTTTCTCTTTGTTTAAAGGATCCCTTTTAATATTTCTTGTAGGGCTGGTTTGGTAATCACAAGTTCTTTTAGTTTCTGTTTGTTCTGTAAGCTTTTTATCTCTCCTATTTTCAATGACAGTCTAGCTGGATATAGTATTCTTGGCTGCATATTTTTCTCATTTAGTGCCCTGAATGTATCATGCCAGTCCTTTCTGGCCTGCCAGGCTTCTGTGGATAGGTCTGTTGCCAGTCTAATGTTTCTACCATTGAGGGTTACAGACCTCTTCTCCCTAGCTTATTTCGGGATTTTCTCTTTGTCTCTGAGACTCGTAAGTTTTACTATTAGATGTCGGGGTGTTGACCTATTTTTATTGATTTTGAGGGGAGTTCTCTGTGCCTCCTGGATTTTGATGCCTGTTTCCTTCCTCAAATTAGGGAAGTTCTCTGCTCTAATTTGTTCCAGTATACCTTCTGCCCCTCTCTCTTTTTCTTCTTCTTCTGGGATCCCAATTATTTTAATATTGTTTCATCTTATGGTATCACTTATCTCTCAAATTCGCCCCTCGTGCTCCAGTAGTTGTTTATCTCTCTTTTTCTCAGCTTCTTTATTCTCCATCATTCTAGTTTCTATATCACTAATTCTCTCTTCTGCCTCATTTATCCTAACAGTTAGAGCCTTCCTTTTTGATTGCATCTCATTAATAGCCTTTTTGATTTTGATTTGATTAGATTTTAGTTCTTTTATTTCTCCAGAAAAAAATTCTCTAGTGTTTTTTATGCTTTTTTCAAGCCCAGCTAGTATCTTTATAATCATCATTCTGAATTCTATTTCTGACATCTTATGTCCATACTGATTAGACCCCTGGCAGTCAGTACTGCCTCTTGTTCTCTTTTTTAAGGTGAGTTTTTCTGTCTTGTCATTCTAGAAGAAAGTGGTTGCTTTTCTATTTGTAGAGTTGTAGCTATTCTTTTCTTAGATCTCTGGTTGATTTCACAGGTGTCCAGAATGATGATAGCTATTTAGCTGAGTTCCTGGGATCAGATGAAACTAGGGTCTCCTACTCCTCCACCGTCTTGTTTTCTTCTCTCTGTAAATCATATTAATGTTCATGGCTACCAGTTTTTTTTGATATTATTATAAATGAAATTAACTCTAATTTTGGGGCACTTTTTTCTTTCTGTCATCTGTTCATCTATTAAAGCCATGAATGTTGACTGAATGCCTACTATGTGGCTCTACTAAGTGCTGAGGATACAAAAATTAAAAAGGTACAGCAAATAACTACAGTGTAGAGATGTAACTGCTAATGGAGCTAGGTACCAGGTATTAAAGGATGGTGAGGATGGTGTGATGACCACATGGAGGGAGGCAGGGTTTTGTCAGGAAAAGCTTCAGAGAGGATGTGATATTTGACCTGAGTCTTGGACAAAGAGCAGGGATTTGCCTCATGAGAAAAAATGGGAAAAGAGGAGAACAGAGGATGAAAAGCTTGTGAGGAAAGAATTTGGGAGAAATGATTTTCTAATCAAAGACATGAAGGCCGGGGCTCCTGGGTGGCTCAGATGTTTGGGCGTCTGCCTTCGGCTCGGGTCAAGATCCCGGGGTCCTGGGATCGACCCCCGCATCGGGCTCCTGGCTCGGCAGGGAGCCTGCTTTTCCCTCTCTCCCTGCTCGTGCTCTCTCTCTCTCTCTGTCTCTCTCAAGTGAATAAATAAAAAATCTTAAAAAAAAAAAAAGACATGAAGACCTTATGTGCCAGTTTCTTTATCTGCTTTTCTAATAGGAAGTCACTAACCTTGGTCTTACAATGAAATCCATTGTGGTGCTGATGAAATGATACCTGGGCCATTACTAAGATTCATGAACATTTCTCCATGAAAATCCTCATAAAGTCTGTTGTTTCTCAGAGATTCATGAGCCTGTAAAGCAGAAGGCCTATGAAGAGAAACATTTGTGCTCATGAATGTAAAATCTTGTACCCTCTGCTGTGATTATAGCAGGTTAACTTGAACCTCTATACATTAAGGGAGTATAAATGCTACTGAGGTAGACCTCCCATTTTCAGTGAAGAAATGTTGCCTATTTTGTCCTTTTGTATTTGCTCCAGGTGATACTGAAGACACAGTTAATCAGTTTGGCAGCTTTTTTTTCTGTTTAATTTGCAGAGTGAGAGAAAAATCATTTTGACCAGCTAAAACTCAAAGGGAACAAACAACCTTTAAGTGTTCATTTATTTTTTTCTGATACATCTTTGGGTTCTTTTAGATTATCATCTAACTTTGATGTTTCTTTAAGTACTACTGTTTTATAGTTAATATAATATTTTCAACCATGTCTTTTCAAAAAATCAAAATCACATGACTTAAGGCAGTTAGGATATATTATAATTGTTTAGTCAGTATGAAAACTTTTGTAGGAATGTGTACAACATATTCTCTGGTGACAAGAGAAACTTAAATGAAATAATATTGTTTGGATAGCTGTACCATCTCTAGTAAGTTGGATGTATTTTAGGCCTCCAATTAATCTGAGACTAATAATAATTAGAGATACTTTACTGTTATCATAATTATTTTGGGACATAGGGAAAAGAAGTTCTTTTTTTAAAAGGTTTTTCCTTTAATTGAAATCTCAATGAGGAAATTTTAGGAAGTTCAGTGGTATCTTTCAGGAGAGTTAAATCTCTCTCCCAATTTTTTCACTTTAGATTTCCTTCCAGTAGAAAAGCTTATATTGCTGGCACACTCTAAAGCTTAGAAGGATATTCAATGTAACAAGAAACTCTATTTACAAAGATGTTAAGGGCACCAAGGTTCTTAAGGGATTAAAGATCTTCTTTTCCCTCTTCTTATTGGAAAAGAAGGAATCAAGTGATACATGTGTCACGTAGATCCCAGAGTTTTGTGCTCAAGTAATATGTAAAACTTTATGAACTGGCTTATGCACTTTCCAACAATGATGTGTGATAATATATACAGTATTTCTAATCAGGAATGTTCATTTGAGTGTCCAGAGTTTTATTGGGGCTTCATAGTTGACTGCCCACATGTCTGACCTTCAGTTTCCACCCCTCTTGGAGGTAGTGTGGTTACTATATGGCCCAAAGCACCCATCATAATTCATGTTGTTAGACTACTAGGTGACCAAGGCCAGAAGTAAACCAACGCCAGAAGTAAACCAAGACCTTCTTCTTAGAGATCATCTCCTAGTTGAAGAGGGCAAAAGCAGCTTCAGTTTCATGAATGATGAAACCAGAATAATCAGTCCTCCCTATTTCACTGGATTGTAGTGAAACTGAAATAAAAGTTCTGTAAAAGTACTTCACAAAGTTCCATATGAATATAATTTATATATTTGGTATCTGAAAAAGAACTGACAGTTTATGAGTGATCACACTATTTCAGTTAGTAATTTTTAATTTGAAATAGTAAAGAATGTTGTTAGCATGTCTGTTTTAAATAGACTTTAGTGCTATACTGCAAGGAATGCATATTTATTTTATTTCAGATATATGATTCCTAGAAATAGCCTGCAGGGCATTTTATAGACAAAGCTCTTTTTACCCTAAAAAAGTAAAGTATGAGCCTTAAAGAAGAATAGTTCAAGAAACATGAGGACAAATTATGCATAAAATGCATTGGTCCACACATCTTATGTGGATCATGTTGTTATAATAATGAAAGATTTAACCATGATAGGTATATATTCTGATACAGTCAATAATTTAGGAAATAATGTCAAATAGAATTAGAACTAGTAGGAAGCTGCCTTTGGACAAGACCCCTGCACTTCTTGTGTAAATAAGCATTATTTTAATTTGTTTAGCAAAATGCAGCTGCTGACAAATAATACTTGCACTTTTTGAGACTGTAATCATTTGAGAAGCTAAATAACGAACAGTTACATTCCAGCTACATGCAGAACATTTCATTTAAAGATCACTTGCAGGAAGAAAATATATCCATGCACACCCATTGACTTTTGTTAGCAGTTATAAACTTGATATATTGTCCTAGTTCGTTCCATTTGTTGGAAAAAGAAAAGGGGGAATTATCCATCTGGCTCCTGTCCTGAAGTTGAGCCCAAGAGGGAGGTGATGCAGGGTGAAGACTTAGAATCCTCGCACCAAATCAATGTCTTGTTGACATTATGAATCCATGTATACTTATGAAATGCCAAGGTTCTCTGCACAGTCCCTGTTACCCACCTCTAATTCTTTCACACACAAGGTCTTCCAGATGTTCTTAAGGAGAATGTGACTATAATAAAAGTTATATTAGCCATCATTTTCCACATATTCCTATGGCACCCATTTACAAGAATTTGTAGTACATTCCCAAACATCTGCAGATAGTATCTCCATAATTACTTTTGAAATTGCTAGCCACCTGTCAGCATAGAGATTAGTACTATGAAGAATGTCAAATGCGAATTAAAGTTTTTATTAGGTCACCAGTATTCTGCCATAGACATATTGTGGGGAGCTAGGACCATTTCAGCATATAATTTTATTAGGTACAATAAATTTGGAGGCTGCATACAATGCTGTTACAGCATATGCATATTTACTGTGTGCACATGTATTTGACACTAACTGAAAACTGCTTAGGATGGTAGTAGTATCTTGGGGTTTGAGTTTCAGGTGAAAAAGAGATGTTCGGCAGCCTCTTTTCTTGTACCAAAATGTATTTGTTTAAAAAGCAACTGGAGTTACTTAGAAAGCATTATGCTGCTTTGCCTCATGGAAATACTGTGAACTTTAATTTTGCAGATAACTGTTTTTGAGAGGATAACTTTTAGGATATAGGGAGGAAAAGAGAACAGAAGAACTGGAAAACTGAACTTTTTGATGTATATGGAGAAACAACTATGGAATATCTCATAGTGCCCATGTGGGAAGTCAGAGCAAGAGATATTGGTTTGCCTTTGACCTGCTTTATTCTTCTAGGACTAATAACCAGCTAATATTTGAAAGCTTGCAATGTGACAGGTCCTGTGTTGAGCATTTAATATATGTTGTTTCATTTAATTTGCATAATGACATTTTGAATTAGGAATTATTTTAGAGATTGCCCACAGTCACATAGTTAGTCAGTGGTGAAACTGGGACTTCTATTTACATTGGGTATTCAAAGTCGTCAATGATCTCCATGTTGCTAAACCTAATGGGCTTTTCTCAGTCCTCATCTTTTTTGATCCAACAGTAGAATTTGAATAATAGCATATACACACCTTGAAACATTATCTTTTCCTCTTGGCTTCAAAGATAACATGTACTTTCCTCTTTCTGGATACCAATCCACTCACAATTAGTGCTTTCTCATCTTTCTAGGCCTCAATCTTGATCTTGTCTTTCCTGTTTCACTCACTGACCGGGTCATTTCATCTAGTTTCAAACCCTGCAATACCATCTCTAGACAAATGCCTCCTCATGTATATCTCCAGAGAGAGATAAGAGGTAAGACTTCATGTTCCAGCTTAGGCTCAGAGGCCCTTTAGGTCTCTAGCATAATACACAGCAAATTCTAGTTTAGTATAGTCTTCACTTGAGTTTAGGGACCGATGCTCAGCTAATGATAAAGATTTTTTGTTTTTTTCCCTCTTTGTCCTTTGCCAATATTCCTTGTGTTCTGTTTCATTGGGAATGTTATGGCAAGGGACACCTGTGGTCTGAGCAGGATTCAGGTATTTCTGGATTTTTTGGCTAAAACATCTTATTAAATCTAGTAAACTTTATTTCAACATTTAACTGTTTGACTTGCTCATTAATACACTTTTTGAAGGCAATTATAGGTATATTCAATCTAGAGAATGTATAGTAAAGTGTTTTTAGATGATAGCTTTTCAGTGGAATTTGAATCACTCCTATATGATTTGACATATTAAGATATGATATGTACACTTTATAAGACTTGGTCAGCTTTTCACTAGGGGTCACTTGTACTGAAATTGGATTTGTCTTCTGGATATATCAAGGATGGTTTTTTAAGAGGTAATAAAATTCAAATTGTATTCAGGCTTTTTTTTTTTAAGATTTTATTTATTTATTTGAGAGAGAGAGAGAGAGAGCGCACAAGTGGGGTGAGGGGCAGAGGGAGAAGCAGACTCTTGCTGAGCATGGAGCCTGATGCAGGGCTTGATCCTGGGACTCCAGGATCATGATTTGAGCAAAGGCAGACAGACGCTTAACTGACTGAGCCACCCAGGTGCCCCATCTTCAAGCTTTTTAATAAGGGATGTGAATTTGGGAGGGAGGGGAAATGGGCCTGTTAACAGGTCTTGTCATTAAAACAAGAGGGTTCTTCTGGGAAATTACAAGTCCCATGCTAACTATATAGAATACTTATAAAGAGTGGCTGGATGATGCCAAAAAGTGGGGCAGAATAAGAAACATGAAGTGTCCTGGACTTTGAGGGGGCCTGTAAGTGGCATCCTTGGTTTTTTAGCCTGAGTTATAATTAGTTGAGTGACACAATGGGATCAGCAGAAGTGAATATCTACTTTTTAGTGATAAAAAGCACAAAGGAGAAAGAGACATGGAAGTGTGGAAATAGTGGCCTATTACTGGAGCATAAAATTAGGCAGACTTACTCACCTAGTCTCAGTTAGCACTCAATAGCTGCAGGCCACCACAAATGGAGCCCTGCTTCCATGAAACCTACTGCAAGGAGAAAAAAAAATTTCTGCCTTCTGAGTCCCATTGAATAGGAAAAGGAAAGAACTGAACCTTCTCAAACATTCCAATCAGTAAATGAGGATTAAAGAGTGGGTTAAAAGAACTGGAGTGTTTAAAATACTAGAGGGATAGAGAGGGCAGATTTAGCAAGTTTTAAGAGAAATCTTTTTATTTATTTATTTATTTATTTATTTATTTATTTATTTATTTTTTACTTCTTTATTATGTTATGTTAATCACCATACATTATGTCATTAGTTTTTGATGTAGTGTTCCATGATTCATTGTTTGTGTATAACACCCAGTGCTCCATTCGGTACATGTCCTCTTTAATACCCATCACCAGGCTAACCTATGCCCCCACCCTCCTCCCCTCTAGAACCCTCAGTTTGTTTCTCAGAGTCCATAGTCTCTCATGCTTCATCTCCCCCTTCAATTTCCCCCCCTTCATTTTTCCCTTCCTGCTATCTTCTTCTTTTTCTTCTTCCTTTTTTTTTTTTAAAGATTTTATTTATTTATTTGACAGAGAGAGACACAGCAAGAGAGGGAACACAAGCAGGGGGAGTGGGAGAGGGAGAAGCAGGCTTCCCGCAGAGCAGGGAGCCTGATGCAGGGCTCGATCCCAGGACCCTGGGATCATGACCTGAGCCGAAGGCAGACGCTTAACGACTGAGCCACCCAGGCGCCCCTCTTTTTTTTTTTTTTTTAACATATAATGTATTATTTGTTTCAGAGGTACAGGTCTGTGATTCAACAGTCTTACACAATTCACAGCGCTCACTATAGCTCATACCCTCCCCAGTGTCTATCACCCAGCCACCCCATCCCTTCCACCCCCCACCACTCCAGCAACCCTCAGTTTGTTTCCTGAGATTAAGAATTCCTCATATCCGTGAGATCATATGATACATGTCTTTCTCTGATTGACCTAAAAGGCATCCAAATCGGCAAAGAAGAAGTCAAACTCTCACTCTTTGCAGATGATATGATACTTTATGTGGAAAACCCAAAAGACTCCACCCCAAAACTGCTAGAACTCATACAGGAATTCAGTCAAGTGGCAGGATAGAAAATCAAGGCACAGAAATCAGTGGCATTCCTATACACCAACAACAAGACAGAAGAAAGAGAAATTAAGGAGTCGATCCCATTTACAATTGCACCCCAAACCATGAGATACCTAGGAATAAATCTAACCAAAGAGGCAAAGAATCTGTACTCAGAAAACTATAAAATACTTATGAAAGAAATTGAGGAAGACACAAAGAAATGGAAAAACATTACATGCTCATGGATTGGAAGAACAAATATTGTGAAGATTTCAATGTTACCTAGAGCAATCTACACATTTAATGCAATACCTATCAAAAACCATCCACTTTTTTCAAAGAAATGGAGCAAATAATCCTAAAATTTGTATGGAACCAGAAAAGACCCTGAATAGCCAGAGGAATGTTGAAAAAGAAAAGCAAAGCTGGTGGTATCACAATTCCGGACTTCAAGCTCTATTACAAAGCTGTAATCATCAAGACAGTATGGTACTGGCACAAAAACAGACACATAGATCAATGGAACAGAACAGAGAGCCCAGAAATGGACCCTCAACTCTATGGTCAACTAATCTTAAACAAAGCAGGAAAGAATGTCCAATGGAAAAAAGACAGTCTCTTCAACAAATGGTGTTGGGAAAATTGGACAGCCACATGCAGAAGAATGAAACTGGACCATTTCCTTACACCACACAGCACAAAAGAGAAATCTTTAATCTGTAACATGGTCAAACCTTGTGTGTTGACTTCTCTGCTGAGTAAGGCTGACTTCTACCATATGAATCTGAGCTTTGTTAGATGTTAGGAGGCTTAGGAGGTATTACAGAAAAATTTCTCTATACATAATTTGACCTAGAGGAATTTCTGGGAATACCTTTTTACCTAGTAATTAACAAAAAAAACCCCCATAATTTTTCATTTGATATTTTGTTTTGTTCACAAAATCTTTTCTTTCAGTAAGTGTCATTTAAAAAAGATGGTGTTGCAGGTTGGAAAAGAAACTCCCTTTTATAGTTTTTTCTCCTAAAATTAAAACATTGTTAAGATTTTAGATTATTATATAGAATAGATCAACCTTCTCTTTGGTGTGAGGATCCCTTTCATAAAACCTATGGTAGTTGATTATCCAGCTTCTGCTCAAGTAATTCTTTTGCACAAGTCAGATTTTTTTATATTGAATCACAACCTACACTCCAATTTTATAAAATTTATTAATCAGTACTCAGGTCTACCTTTTGATACTTTGATCTACCTCTTTAGACTATTTTTAAATATTTGAAGGCAGCCATTGCATCATGGTGTCACACCCTCAGGTCTTCTCTTCCTTGGGTATAAAGTCCCTTTACCTCTTCTGCTATTCATGTACATGGCCTCCAGTTCTGTCAGCTTCTAGGATGTACTAGATAAGTTATTATATATAAAAAAAATTCTTCAGCTAAATTATTTAATTAAAGCCCCTGGTATTGAAGAATTAGCCTTGACTTCTGGGCTAAAATGCAGTTTGGCTAGAGTTACTTGATTTGTTTTCTCCCATATTTAAAATCAAAATAATTTTGTAGACACATAGATATAAAAAATTAATCAGTTTTGTTCTAGACTGTAGAAGTTTTGACCAGCTAAAAAGTGAATGAAGCCTGAGACAAAACAGGAAGTTCAGCTATAAGAAGGGTAATTTTGTGCTTCTTCCACAACTTACCTATTTTTCAAAGATATAAACTTCTTTTATTTAGAAAGCCAGTAACACATGCTCTATACTAAAACTTTTATAAGATGAACAAGGTCAATTTACTTCTTCCCTGTCCATCCCTACAAATTTTTCTTTCTATGTATATAATATGCATTCTTATCTATATCCATCCTTTCTATGACTTTCTAGTTTATGAAACGTGACCAGTGGTGAAGATGACAGGCAGGAGGGGTACAGTGATCTGGAAGATATAGTCCGTCATAGAAAAGGCAGCCTTTTATGCTCTGTATTTTTGGAGTTGCAGAAAAACTCTTAAGTATCTAGCAAAAGTAGCCTCCATCCATGAAACTGTACAGGTCACTCTGGCAAACTCGCCTTCCAGGAAAGGCAAATAATCATGTCTGATTGAAGTCCTGCCTACTGAGAAGATATAACTTTATAGTTTTCCTTTATGACCTCTCCAGAGTGGGGCTTTTAAGATGCAGTTGTCTACTTTGGGTATTGGCCAGCATATCATGTAGAACCATCTCTAAATCTGGCCCAAATTTTTGTTTCTCAGTCAGTTGGTCATGGGGTACTCTCCATGAGAATACTGAGTAGTTTTAGGGAAAGGAGAGAAGAGATAATGTAGTAAGAATAGGGTCCATGGACTCATGCAACTTATTGTGCATTTAAGATCTGCTCCAGCCTAATTTAATATATTCTACTTTCCTTGAATGATGAATGTTGCTGTGTAGGCCCAAATATAAGGTATAGTGATTCAGAGAATATCAAGTTCATGATGAGAATCTCAGTCACATGGTAACTTTGTAGGCTGTGGCTAAATAGTCAATCTCTATTAAAGTCCAATAGTATGCCCAAAGCTTTTTTCAAAAGAATAGTTATCTTCAGAGGACAGTAAAGCTTTGCTTAAAATCCATAGCTCTGTATTGTGATATACCTATAGGGGCCTGATAAAAGCTCCATACAGCATTCCTGTCTGCCAGAGACACTCTAAGGACCACTGGACCATATGACCCAAGTGAGAGCAGCATTCAAAACTTGACTTATTTGGAAAAAGGATCAGAGCAGCATGCCCAAATGAAATATATGTTCTCTCCATAATCTAAAGATGTCCATTAGGCACTGAGCTTCTTTCTGAGTGAAAGGAGTGTCAAATAGAGCAATTAGACCCTCACTCGGAAGGGATGTAAGCTAAGAACTGATCTTTACAATTTTAAATTGTAGAAAAAAATACAAAGTATAATATTTTGTGACATGAAAATTATATAAAATCAAAACTTATTTCCATAAATAAAGTTTTATTGGAATATAATCGTATCCATTTATTTCTATAATCTCTATGGCTGCTTCTATATGAAAACAGCAGACTTGAGTGGTTATGACAGAGGTTATATACTCACACAATATTTATTATTTGGCCTTTTACAGAAAAAGTTTATTATCTCCTGCAGTATACAGCTATAATCTAATAAATCTGGAAAAAAAATGAAATGGGAAAAAATTCTGTACAAACATGAAACATTGAAGCTTAAATAAGTATGAAGCTTCAAACATAAGACCAATAAATATAGAATAAATTGAGAAATATTGTCAAGAAATGTTTTCTAAATAAGGGTCTGGATTGATATTGTTTTACAGGTGACTCCATTTAACATTTGATGAATCAGATAGCCTTCCTACCATAAAACATAAAAAGGTAACATAGAAAATATAAACATAATTATGAATTATGCTGGTAAATAGCAAATATTAAAATCATTCCAGTTTATTTTATAAAGTGAGTATGATATTGCATCCAAAATGATAAATTGCGAACAGCTTAATGTTTAAAATTAGAGGATTGGGTAGGTAAATTCTGTTGCATTAATTAGTTGGGAAAGTATTACATAGTAAAACATAGATATTAATATAACTGTATGTATATAAATTGCTAATGATACAATGTTAAGTGAAAAGCAGGGTATAAAATTGTATCTACCTTACATTGCTTCTCTGTATAAAACACACGGGGAGACTAAAGGATTATGAATAAACACACCAATGTTGACACTGATCTTGTTAGTGTAATGAGACTATATAAGTTTTGAAAAAGTCTATTTGAATAAATCTTTCATAATGTTATTGTATTCACTTTGTAATAAAAAGAAATTTTAAATTAAAAAATCTATCACTTATGTAATTTTTATATGAATTACCGATAATTAATTCACCTTTATTTTTTGGACTATATACAATATTTTACTTGTCCTACCTAAATTGCGTCATGCTAATTTTGGCTTATCCTTATAGCATATTAAATACTCTTTCCAATGGTGAGTCAGTTGATGATATTAACTTTTATCCTTATGACATTTATAGATCTGATCAACACATTTTCTATTTTTTATCCAAATTGCTTATAAAAATATTTACTACTAAAATGAAACCACTGTTTTAAAGTTCTTGATATACCTTCTAAATATCAAATACAGTAGATTAATCTCAGTTCTCATTCTATATTATGGAGTATTGACCTTTGTCTCCTAAAATTTTCTTTCCACTTGAGCATAGCTTGTCAGCCTGTCCTAGTTTCTACTGTTATTTCTGCCACTTACATGGAAGCATTCACCAAGTTTGTATATCTTCTAACCACTCTTCTTTTTCTGTTATTTATTTTTTTTGAGTGTCTTTGCTGCTAATTTTCTAAACATCACCTATGTGAAGATGACTCCCAAATGTCTATTTGAAGTCTCTCCCTCTGGGCTCTGGATCTATTTGTAAATGTTTGCTTAAATCTCTACCTGGTAGTTTTGTTTGAACTTAAACTAAGCATTCCCCAAAATGTCTTTATTTGTTGACAACACTATTCTCGTCACCTAACTTTTGAGTCATATTTGACCTTTCTCCATTTTCCCTTATCTAGTTAGTTGCTATTTGGTGTATTCTATCTAATCTGCATTTCTTGGTCTTTCTACCCAGACTGACAGTATGCAGAGTTGTTAGGGGCATGGCAGATTACTGAGTTCAAGTTAGGGCTTGAACTACCACAGACTAGCTGTGTGACTTGAGCAATTTTCTTAAGTTCTCTGTGCCTCAGTTACCTCATTTGTAAATTGGAGATAGTAGTATTTTTAGCATGTATCTCATAGGATTATTTTGAAGATTAAAAGATAATGTATGATATGTGCCTAGCAGAGTACTTAGCATAGTAGTACTCAATAAATATTATTTCCATTCCAAGTGCTATACCACTTCATTTCAGGCTCTTTTTATTTCTAAGGTCAATTGCTATTGTATCATATCACATGATGGATAATCTGGCGTCTGCAGAATAGATATATGTTATTTTATTTGAGATACAATTTTAGAGTTTATGTGTAATCCCCTGAATTCTGCTAAGATTTATGCCTCATGTGACTTCTGATTAAGTAAGTGGAAAAACTGCACAGTGGAAACATTCTATTCCTGTCCTATAGTGGGGCATTTAGTGTGAGACCAGTAGGTTAAGAAGAAGCCTCAAAAAGTCCAAAGACAGATGTACAGTTTAAAATGTAAAAATAAAAAAACATGAGTGCTCACGCAGTGTCAACTCAGGCAAAATTAGTTTTGGGAGAATTTACAGATCAGAAAATCTCATAACAGGAAAACAGGAAGCTGTGGTGTAGCCTCTGGACATCTCTGCAAGGATTATTTGGTTAAGCAACAACTTCAACTAATTCCTCTCTGTAGAGTCATATGTACTCTGGATCACGATGTACAGCAAGAGACACAGAGTTCCCTTTTCTGTTTTTCTTTCATCTGCAGACAACCACTTTTTACCTCAGTTAAGCCATTTGCTCAGAATGAAAACATCATCTATATAATCACTTTACATGCTTCTTCTGCTCATTTGTAAATTGTTTATTTCTCTAAAACACATTTATGATATTTCCCCATTCTCATTGTGTATTTCATGCTACTAATTTTATTTTTATTTTTTATTTTTTTAAAGATTTTATTTATTTATTTGACAGAGAGAGACACAGCGAGAGAGGGAACACAAGCAGGGGGAATGGGAGAGGGAGAAGCAGGCTCCCCGCAGAGCAGGGAGCCCGATGCGGGACTTGATCCCAGGACCCTGGGATCATGACCTGAGCTGAAAGCAGTCGCTTAACCAACTGAGCCACCCAGGCGCCCTAATGCTACTAATTTTAAATGGTTCTATTTTGAATTTCTGACCAAATACACATTTTAAAGGGTGATTAAAGCATAGAAAGAGTTCCCACAGTTTTTAGTTTCTTTGCATCACAGTTCCTTTTAAAATGGTACCTGGGAAATACTGAGTGTTATTGTAATCTAATTCCTTTGTCCTGTGACATATTCTTGTTTATTTCTCTCAAAGTTATGAAAGATTTGTCCATATGCCAAAGAATTGTGAAGTATTTTATGGACTCTTCAGAAACAATGATTTAATATTATATAAAGAACTTAACTTTGTAAATGTATAATAGGCCTGTGATAATAGAATTTTCTTGTGGAAGTGGCAACAGGTCTTATTCCACAGACAGACCAGAACACACCTAGTTAAAATGTACCACATTCAGGCCAGGGACCAAACACTGCCCAGAACAGGCAGAGAGCAGACAACTGTCCTGAAGGATAAAGTGACTAGGACACAATGGCTTAGAACATGCAGTACACATTGGAGACACTCCCAGAAGTGCCAGGTTCTGGGGAACAGGAGATACCACATGGCAGGGCACTGTAGGACCTCTTCTTCATAGGCCATAAGGTCCTCAAAAGTAGGAGACAAAGCTGACTTTCCAAAAACACAGAAATATACATAGAGACTTAGACAAAATGAGAAGACAGAGAAATTTATCCTGAATGAAAGAACAGGACAAGGCCACAGTCAGGGATTTAAGCAAAACTGTTATAAGTAACATGCCTGATAGAGAATTAAAGTGATGTCATACGGACACTTACTGGACTTGAGAAAAGAGTAGAAGACATGAATGAGACCCTTAACACAGAGATAAAGAATAATATAGCAGAGATAAAGGGTGTAATAAATGAAATGAGAAACACTCTTGATGGAATGAACAGCAGGATGGAAGAAGCAGAGGAACAAATTAGTGACCTAGAAGACAGAGTAATGGAAAGTAATCAAGCTGAACAAAGGAGAGAAAAAAAGAATTATGCAAAATGAGAATAGAGTTAAGGAACTCAGTGATTCCATCAAATGAAATAACCTTCATATTAGAGAGAAAAGGGGGCAGAAAAATTTATTTCAAGAAATAATAGCTGAAAACTTCCCTAATCTGTGGAAGGAAATATATTCAGCAGGTTGCACAGAGAACTCCTATCAAAATCAACAAAAGCAGACCCACACCAAAACATATTGGAATTAAATGGGCAAAATATAGCAATAAAGAAAAAATTTTAGAAGCAGCAAGACAAAAGAAGACAGTAACTTAAGAGGTAAAACCCATTAAGACTAGCAGGTGATTTTTTTCAACAAAAACTTTGCAAGCCAGAAGAGAGTGGCATGGTATATTCAAAGTGCTGGCTGAACAGGAAGAATCTGCAATCAAGAATACTCTATCCAGCAAGGCTAACATTTAGAATAGAAGGAGAGATAGAGTTTCCCAGACAAATTAAAAACTGAAGGATTTCATGACTAGGGCATCTGGGTGGCTCAGTTGGTTAAGTGTCTGACTCTTTGTTTTGGCTCAGCTCATGATCTCAGGCTTGTGAAGTCAAGCTCTGCTTTGGGCTCTGGACTTGGCATGGAGTCTACTTGAGATTCTCTCTCCCTCTCTCTCTGTCACCCCCAAATAAATAAAATGCTAAAAAAAAAAAATAAAGGAGTTCATGACCACTAAACCAGCCCTGCAAGAAATAATAAAGGGGACTCTTTGAGTGGAAAGGAGAGATCGAAAGTGAAAGAAAGGTAGAAACACAAAAGCAGTGAAAATGAATATTTCTGTAAAAAATCAATCAAGGAACTCACAAAACAAAAGGATGTAAAATATAACAACATATAACTAATGTGGGGAGGAGAGAGTAAAGAATGGGTTCAAACTTAAGTGACCATCAACTTAACGTAGACTGCTATATGCAGAAGAGGTTATATACAAATCTAATGGTAACCACAAATCAAAAACCATTAATAAATATGCAAAGAATAAAGAGAAAGAAATCCAAATATATCACTAAAGAAATTTAGCAAAGAGAGGAAGACAAGAAAGGATCAGAGAAAATCTTCAGAAACAAGCACAAAACAAACAATTAAATGGCAATGAATATATATCGATCAATAATTACTTTTAATGTTAGTGGACTGAATGCTCCAATCAAGACATAGGGTGAAAGAATGGATAAAAATACAAGACCCACCTCTATGTTGCCTACAAGATACTCATTTTAGACCTAAAGACACCTCCAGGTTGAAAATGAAGGGATGGAGAAAAATATATCTTGCAAATGGATGTTAAAAGAAAGCCAGAGTAGCAATACTTATATTGGACAAAATATACTTTAAAACCAATACTGTAACAAGAGACAAAGAAGGACACTATATAATAATAAAGGAGAAAATCCAACAAGAATATCTAACAATTATAAATATTTGTGCACCCAACATGGGAGGACCCAAATATATAAAACAGTTAATAACAAAAAGGAACTAATTGATAATAATACAATAATAGGGAACTTTAATACTCCACTTACATCAATGGACAGATTGTCTAAACAGAAAATACACAAGGAAACAATGGCTTTTAGTGACACACTGGACCAAATGGACTTAACAGATAATAATCAGCACATTCCATCCTAAAACAGCAGAATACACATATTTTTCAGGTTCACACAGAGTATTCTCCAGAAGGGATCACATAGTAGCCCACAAAACAAGCCTCAACAAATTCAAGAATATCGAAGTCATATCATTCATCTTTTCTGACCACAACACTATGAAACTAGAAGTCAACCACAAGAAAAAAAACCTGGAAAGACCACAAATACATGGAGGTTAAATAACATGCTACTAAAAAATGAATGGGTCAGCCAGGAAATAAAAGAAGGAATAAAAAAGTACATGGAAACAAATGAAAATGAAAACACAATAGTCCAAAACTTTTGGGATGTAGCAAAAACTATTGTAAGAGGGAAATTTATAGGAATATAGGCCTACCTCAAGAAGCAAGAAAAATCTCAAATTAAAAAAACCTAACATTATACCTGAAGGAGCTAGAAAAAGAACAACAAACAAAACCTAAAACCAGCAGAAGGAAGGAAGTAATAAAGATTAGAGCAGAAAGAAATTATATGGAAATAAAAAAAAACCCAATAGATCAGATCAATGAAACCAGAAGCTGGTTCTTTGAAAAAAATCAATAAAATTGATAAACCTTTAGCCAGACTTATCAAGAAAGAAGAGAAAGAACCCAAATAAATAAATCACAAATGAAAGAAGAGAAATAACAATCAACACCACAGAAATAAAAACAATTAGATTATGAAAAACTATATACTAACAAATTGGACAAACTGGAAGGAATGGATAAATTCCTAGAAACATGTGAACTACCAAAACTGAAATAGGAAGAAATAGAAAATTTGAACAGACCCATAACCAGCAAAGAAATTGCATTAGTAATCAAAAAAACTCCCACAAAGTCCAGGACCAGATAGCTTCACAGGCAAATTCTACCAAATATTTAAAGAAGAGTTAATACCTATTCTTCTCAAACTATTCCAAAAAATAGAAAAGGAAGGAAGACTATCAAATTCATTCTATGATGCCAACATTACCATAATAACAAAACCAGAAAAAGACACTACAAAAAAAGGAGAACTATAGCCCAATATCTCCGATGAACATAGATACAAAAATCCTTAACAAAATACTAGCAAACTGAATCTGACAATACATTAAAAAAATCATTTACCACAATCAAGTGGGATTTATTTGTGAGTTGCAAGAGTGGTTCAGTATTCAGAAGTCAATCATCTTGATACATCACACCAATAATAGAAAGGATGTGAACCATATGATCACTTCAATAGATGCAGAAAAAACATTTGACAAAATACAACCTCCATTCATGGTAAAAACCCTCAACAAAGTAGGTTTAGAATAAGAACATACCTCAACATAATACGGGCCACATATGAAAAACCCACAGCTAATTTCATCTTCAATGTGGAAAAACTGAGCTTTTCCCCCTAAGGTCAGTAACAAGATAAAGACGTCCACTCTCATCACTTTTATTCAACATAGTACTGGAAGTCTTAGCCTCAGCAATCAGACAACAAAAAGAAATAAAAGGCATCCAAATTGGTAAGGTAGAAGTAAAACTTTCAGACAAGTATCATATGATCTCAATGATATGAGGAATTTGAGAAACAAGACAGAGGGTCATAGGGGAAGGGAGGGAAAAATGAAACAAGATGAAACCAGAGAGGGAGACAAACCATAAGAGACTCTTCATCTCAGGAAACAAACTGAGGGTTGCTGGAATGGAGGGGGGTGGGAGGGATAGGGTGGCTGGGTGATGGACATTAGGGAGGGTATGTACTAGGGTGAGTGCTGTGAATTGTGTAAGACTGATGAATCACAGACCTGTACCCCTGAAAAAAAGAATACATTATATGTTAATTAAAAAAAAACTTTCACTATTTGCAGAAGACATGATACTCTCTATATAGAAAACCTGAAAGACTTCACCAAAAAACTGCTAGAACAGATAAGCAAATTCAGTAAAGTCTCAGGATACAAAATCAATGTACAGAAATCTGTTGCATTTGCTACACCAATACTGAAGAAGCAGAAAGAGAAATTAAGAAAACAATCCCATTTATAATTGCACTAAAACAATAAGGTACCTAGGAATAAACCTAACCAAAGAGGTGAAAGACCTGTACCCTGAAAACTATAAAACATTGATGAAAGAAATTGAAGAGGACACAAAGAAATGGAAAGATAGTCCATGCTCATGGATTGGAAAAACAAATATTGTTAAAATGTCTATACTACCCAAAGCAATCTATACATTTAATGCAATCTCTATCAAAATACAAACAGCATTTTTCACAGAGCTAGAACAAACAATTGTAAAATTTGTATGAAACCACAAAAGACCCCAAATAGCCAAAGCAACCTTGAAAAAGAAAAGCAAAGCTGGAGGCAACACAATTCCAGACTTCAAGTTATAATAGAAAGCTATAGTCATTCAAAACAGTATGGGAATGGCACAAAAACAGACACATAGATCAATGGAACAGAATAGAAAATCCAGAAATAAACCCTCAACTCTATGGTCAATTAATCTTCAACAAAGCAGGAAAGAATTTCCTGTGGGGAAAAGGTAGTCTATTCAATAAATGATGTTGGGAAAACTGGAGAGAAACATGCAAAAGAATGAAACTGGACCACTTTCTTACATCATGCAGCAAAATAAATTCAAAATTGATTAAAGACCCACATATGAGACCCGAAACCATAAAAATTCTAGAAGAGAACATAGGCAGTAACTGCTTCAACATCAGCTAAAGCAGTTTTTTTAAGATATGTCTCCTCAGGCAAGGGAAACAAAAGCAAAAATAAACGTTTGGGACTACATCAAAATAAAAATCATCTGCACAGTGAAGGAAACTATCAATGAAAGTAAAAGGCAACCTATGGAATGGGAGAAGATATTTGCAAATGATATATCCAATAAAGGGTTAATATCCAAAATATATAAACAACTTATACAACTCAACACCCAAAAAACAAATAATCCAATTAAAAAATAGGCAGAATACATGAACAGATATTTCTTCAAAGAAGACATGCAGATGGTCAACAGACACATGAAAAGATGCTCATCTTCACTTGACATCAGGGAAGTGCAAATCAAAACTACCATGAGCTATCACCTCACACCTGTCAGAATGGCTAAAATCAACACAAGAAGCAACAGGTGTCCACGAGGATGTGGAGAAAAAGGAACCCTTGTGCACTCTTGGTGGGAATGCAAACTGGTGCAGCCATTGTGGAAAACAGTATGGAGGTTCCTCAAGAAGTTAAAAATATAACTACCCTACAACCCAGCAGTCTCATTACTGGGTATTTATCCAAAGAATACAGAACACTAATTCAAAGGGATACATGTACCCCTATGTTTATAGCAGGATTATTTAAAATAGCGAAGATACACAAACAGCCAAAGTGTCCATTGATTGATGAATGGATAAAGAAGATATATATATATATATTCACCACACACACACATATATATATATTCACACACATACATATATACACCACAAATATTATTCAGCCATAAAAAAGGAATGAAATTTTATCATTTATAATAACATGGATGGAGGTAGAGAGTATAATGCTAAGCGGGATAAGTCAGCCCAAGAAAGACCATATAATTTCACTTGAATGTGAAATTTAGGAAATGCAACAAATGAGCAAAGGGAAAAAGAGGGAGAGAGACAAGTCAAGAAACAGACTCTTAATTATGAGAACAATTGGTGGTCACCAGAGGGGAGGGGGGGGGAATGGGTTAAATAGGTGATGGGGATTAAGGAGCACACTTGTCATGATGAGGACCAGGTTATGTATGGAACTGTTCAATCACTATATTGTACACCTGAAACTAATATAACACTATATGTTAACTTAAAAACACAGAAGACATGGCTAGTTGGATCTATCAAAAAAAAGTTTAATGTCTTAAAAATATATTGAGTATATGTGTGTTGGCTTAAATGTTTTAGAGACACTTCCCATAACTAATCTTTATAGGATATAATAAACCCGTGAGATCTGAGGATTTTACAGTTAGGGAGGGCACCCCAGGTGTGATTTCAAATGAATATTTGTATAACCATTGATTTAGGAAAATCTCTCATTTCCTGATCTGACTGTAAAGTAAGAGAATCTTTTCTCTGATATCTTGTGTCCATGTTGAGTGCATGACTGGCTGCATGGCCATGTGACTTGTGTATTCATGTAAGGCTCTGTGCTTGGAAGGGATTCACACTTGGTTTAATGCTCTTGTTTCCATTGTGAAATAAAATTTAAAAAAAATTTATGTTGTGTCACCATACATCATTAGTTTTTGCTGTAGTGATCCATGATTCACTGTTTCCGTATAACACCCAGTGCTGCAAAATATAATTTTTGAAGAAGGGATCCCTCATTTTTATTTTGCTATGGACTCCATTAATCATTTAGCCAGTCCTGGCTGAATCAACCTTTTTTTTTTTTTTTTAAGATTTTACTTATTTATTTGACAGAGAGAGAGACAGCGAGAGCAGGAACACAAGCAGGGGGAGTGGGAGAGGGAGAAGCAGGCTTCCCGCTAAGCAGGGAGCCCGATGTGGGGCTTGATCCCAGGACCCTGGGATCATGACCTGAACCGAAGGCAGATGCTTAATGACTGAGCCACCCAGGCGCCCCACTGAATCAACCTTTCATGGAAGATAGCTTTAAGGCCAGAGCTGGGACTTCATCAAATTTGCACAACATGTTGGAGGAACTCTTGTGTCTGCTTATGTAATGAATATCTATATGTGGGGCAGAATGTGGTTTGAAATTTGCTTCAGTTAGGACCAAGGAAATTGCGTGGAGTAGTTAACTCTCTTCTCCTTCCCTAAATGTTATTTTCTACTCAAGAGAACCTAACAGTGTACAGGCCAAATTGGCTGAGGTCAGTACACAACAGTGTCATCTAGGTTTCAAGGGCCACATCGCTCATCAAGAGCATGGAGAAAGAAATCTCCTGATATAGAACCTTTGGTAGTTTTGGTGCAATTGAACTTTTATTAGAGTGTTCTTATGCTATCAGAAAACCAAATAAAATCAGATTGCAAAAATTATTGTTTTACTTATTTTGCTAAAAGCTATAATTTTCATCTTATTCCTTAACACAGTATCTTTGTATACAGTTAAACTGGAAACAGTGGTTTGGATTGTGTTTTTAAATAGAGCACATGAGTTTTGAAAAGATCAGTTTATAGATTAGGTAGTACTACTAAATCTCAGCCTTTAAAGCAAGATTTGATTTAAAACCTTGTACATAGAGGCCAATTATTGCCCAGTAACATTGACTGAGTGATGGTCTGACAGGGATCCTGGGAGATGAGGCATTAGTTTAAAATTTTAAAAAAATTTTGTGTAAGCCACATTTTGTTCCTCTTGGTTATGACTGTAGTTTTCTTTTGATTTGCAGTTAGAATGTAGACATATTTTCCGAAATGAATGAAAACTCAGTTTGCAGTGGGATAGCAAAGCCTCCTTTATGGAGAAGTATAGCCTGGGGACTCAGAGAGGCCTGCTTCAGGCAAGACTGGAAATAAAAAAGATTATGTTTTCTGGCCATTAAGGAACATTCTATTGACTCAAATCTTCTAATCTTATTTTGAAAGTGTATAATTCCTCATTCTACAAAATGACTAGGGATTGTTCTACCTGTTGGTTGTTGATGCCTTCTCAAGTACTTGTTGCCTCTTTTGTCTTTAAAAATTTTTTACCCTAGTAGAATGCAGAGAAGAGATGATTGGCATAGACCTGCTCTTTCACAGGTTTACTTAGGAAACTAAAATAAAATTAGAGTATTTAAAAGATTTTATATATTTATTTGACAGAGAGAGACACAGAGAGAGAGGGAACACAAGCTGGGGAGTGGGAGAGGGAGAAGCAGGCTTCCTGTGGAGCAGGGAGCCTGATGCAGGGCTTGATCCCAGGATCCCGGGATCATGACCTGAGCTGAAGGCAGACTCTTAACACCCAGATGCCCCAAATTAGAGTATTATAAAATGTAACCCTCCCCCCAAAAAAAAACTGACCCAGTCTTTTTCTTTATCAAGGGCTTTTTAGCAGTGGCAATGTGATGATTGCAGTGGGAGAGGGCCTGATGCAGCCCTGACTGGCATTAGGAAATACTCAGTATGATCCACACCTCTTCCCAGCCCAAAGGTCTACCAAGCATTTGTCCAGGAGACTGTGACTGAATTTAAAGGAGGACCTTCAGCAAGCACAGTTCATTTCATTCTGACATGGTGAACATAAGAAATCGTTACTATTTATTTATTGTATTTGTTGCCTATTGTATGAGGTATTTCACTCTTAAATAGGTACGTCATTCTTAAACTAAACAACAACAGGAAAATGAAACAAAATTCAAAACAACTCAACTTTCCCAATTTTTTCTCTTTTTGGTTGGAGTTATTGTGTTGGCTATGTCCAGTTATTTGGAATAAAGCATACTCTGGGTTTTATAGCTAGAGCTATTTTTTTTTTTGTCTTTAATCAGCTTCTGTGGGTTTTAAGTAACAACATTTCATCCTTGTGTTCTTATGTTAATTTTAGAGGTAATCAGTACTAGAGTTTTCCTTCCAAAATTCTTCCACCACTAAAAAGTCTATGAAGTTTATTAGACCTCATTCACAAGGGTCATGCAGAGAGAAAATAGAATAAGAGCCACATATTATCATAAGAAGAACATGTCACATGTTGCAGTCAGCATTTTTAATAGCAATAATAAATATGGTAAGTCAGTGTTGAACACATAATTTAATACTGGTAATTATATACCCACAAACCTCATCAAACTAGGCTCATACTTTTAGTTCAAGCATGCACATATGTATCACAAAGTGACTGTGGGTTTTCAAATATTCCGCCAGAAAATAATTTTTGTTCCAATGCTGTGTTGTGTCAGGTCAAAAGACTTTCTTTAGGGGTGCATTTTATTTAAGGGAAACCTTAATAAATGATTTTATGAGAACGTCACAAAGCCGGATGTATTTACAAGTCTGAACTGTGACCAAGTTAAAGGAAGGAGTCTGTAACCATCATATAAATAGAAAAACACGATTGTACAATCTTCATAAAAGTGTTTTTTCCTAATATTGCAGCTTTTATGCCTTTTTTAAATTTGAAAAACTATAGAAAAATGTAAGGAAAAATATAGTAATGAGTTTTTCTTTTTCTTTTTTTTTTTTTTTAAAGATTTTGTTTATTTATTTGTCAGAGAGAGAGAGAGAGCACAAACAGGGAGAGGCAGCAGGAAGAGGGAGAAGGAGGCTCTCCGCTGAGCAGGGAGTCTGTGCGGGACTTGATCCCAGGACCCTGGGATCATGACCTGAGCTGAAGGCAGGTGCTTAACCGACTGAGCCACCCAGGCATCCCAGTAATGAGTTTTTCTAACTGGTTATTTATATCTTTGTGGAATTTAAGATTAAAAAAGAGTAGAGAGGAGATATAATACTGCTTTTGGTTTTAAACTTTATTTTGAAATACTTTTGAACACTGGGAAAAGTTGCAGGGACAGCACAAAGGAATCTTGTCTAGCCTTCATCCTAATTCCCCAGTTGTTAACATTTTAGCACATTGCCTCTTCTATCTACATATCTGTCTATGGATTCTGTGTATCCATTTATGAATGTATGTGTGTATGCATCTATCATCTATATGATTTCTTTCTACTTGAGAGTATGTTGCAGATGTGATGCTGTTATTCCTAGATATCTCAGGAATACCGGTCTCTTTCCTGCTCTTCCGTAATACAGTGTATAGTATATATCAAAATCAGAAAATTTAACAAGAATACTTTATAACCCCCACATACAAACCTAGTAAAAACAAAACTGGTAGAGGAACCAGTTCAAGATTAAGAGTTTCATTTAATTGTCATGTCTCTTTATTTTCCTTTAGTTTGGGGTAGCTCTTCAGCCTTTCTTTGATTCTTGACCTAGACATTTTAGAAGTGTAGAAGCCAATTATTTTGTAGTATATCTCTCAGTTTGGATTTGTCTAATGTCTTCCCATACTAGATTCAGAATATACATTTTTGGGCAGGAAAGTTACAGAAGTGATGCTGTTTTCTTCACTGTACTTTATATCAGGAAATACATAATATCAATTTGTGCCATTACTAGCAATGCTAATTTAGTGTCTATCTGGTTTCTGTACTCTACAGTTTGTCAGTATTTTATACTTATTAATAATTAGTTAATAAGCAAACATTTTGTGGGATATTTTGAGTCTGTGTTAGTATTCTATTTATTGAAGTTTCATTAGGTTTGGTATCTTTTGCTGATTTTTATCTAAATCAATTATAAGATGGTTGCCAAAGTGTGATTTTTAGTTCTATTATTTCTTCTATAATTATTAGCTGGAATTCAATGAAAAGTAAAACTTGCTTTCTCTCTTTCTTCCTCTCTCTCTCTTTCTCCTTTCTTTCTTTCATCAAAATGAACTTTACATTCCTATTTTAATCAATGGAGTATGATCCCATTATTTATTTTAATACTTTTAAAATGAGTTAGAAAGCCTTACTTTTTTTTTTCTTGAAGAATCTGTGCATAACTGATATTTCTTTCTTAGATATTTCGTAGAATTCACTAGTGAAGCCTTCTGGGCCTAGAGAATATGATATCTATTAGTTATGAACCACATAGCAAATAGCAAAAGCTCAAAGGAATTTAGAGAACCACTCATCTTTTATTACTTTCAACTTGTTACTAGAGATTTTTTGCTTATGTATTCCTGTGCTTCCATCTTCTGGACTCTGAGCTGCTATTATTGTCACTATTTCTCAAATTATCTTACAGGTATTTTTATTAATTCCATCTACCAGTTGAGTATAAATAGGTTACTGCCAGTTATTTAGTTTATTTAGATTAATTCTGAAGTTCTCTACCAATTTCTGAAGTTAAGCAAATTGCTCATAATGACAAAACAACTGCAGTGGAGATCATTTTTTTTTTTTTAATTTTATTATGTTATGTTAGTCACCATACAATACATCATTAGTTTTGATGTAGTGATCCATGATCCATTGTTTTTGTATAACACCCACTGCTCCATGCAGTACGTGCCCTCCTTAATACCCATCACCAGGCTAACCAATCCCCCCTCCCCCCTCCCCTCTAAAACCCTGTTTGTTTCTCAGGTCCATAGTCTCTCATGTTCATCTCTCCCTCCAATTCCCCCCCCCCCATTTTTCCCTTCCTTCTCCTAATGTCCTCCATGCTATTCCTTATGTCCACAAATAAGTGAAACCATATGATAATTGACTTTCTCTGCTTGACTTATTTCACTTAGCATAATCTCCTCCAGTCCCATCCATGTTGCTGTAAAAGTTGGGTATTCATCCTTTCTTATGGCTGAGTAATATTCCATTGTATATATGGACCACATCTTCTTTATCCATTCATCTGTTGAAAGGCATCTCGGCTCTTTCCACAGTTTGGCTACTGCGGACATTGCTGCTATGAACATTGGGGTGCATATGGCTCTTTTCACTATATCTGTGTCTTTGGGGTAAATACCCAGTAGTGCAATTGCTGGGTCATAGGGTAGCTCTATTTTTAAATTTTTGAGGAACCTCCACACTGTTTTCCAAAGTGGCTGTACCAACTTGCATTCCCACCAACAGTGTAAGAGGGTTCCCCTTTCTCCACAACCTCTACAACATTTGTTGTTTCTTTCCCTGTCCATTTTTGCCATTCTAACTGGTGTAAGGTGGTATCTCAGTGTGGTTTTGATTTGGATTTCCGTGATGGCTAATGATGATGAACATTTTTTTATGTGTCTGTTAGCCATTTGTATGTCTTCTTCAGAGAAGTGTCTTTTCATATTTTCTGCCCACTTTTTGACTTGATTATTTGTTTTTTGGGTGTTGAGTTTGAGAAGTTCTTTATAGATCTTGGATACCAGCCCTTTATCTATAGTGTCATTTGCAAATATCTTCTCCCATTCTGTGGGTTGCCTCTTTGTTTTGTTGACTGTTTCCTTTGCTGTGCAGAAGCTTTTGATCTTGATGAAGTCCCAAAAGTTCATTTTTGCTTTTGTTTCACTAGCTTTTGGAGATGTATCTTGAAAGAAGTTGCTGTGGCCGATGTCAAAGAGGTTACTGCCTATGTTCTCCTCTAGGATTTTGATGGATTCCTGTCTCACATTGAGGTCTTTCATCCACTTTGAGTTTATTTTTGTGAATGGTGTTAGAGAATGGTTGAGTTTCATTCTTCTGCATGTGGCTGTCCAATTTTCCCAGCACCATTTATTGAAGAGACTGTCTTTTTTCCATTGCATGTTTTTTCCTGTTTTGTCAAAGATGAGTTGACCATAGAGTTGAGGGTCCATATCTGGGTTCTCTATTCTGTTCCACTGGTCTGTATGTCTGTTTTTGTGCCAGTACCATGCTGTCTTGGTGATCACTGCTTTGTAATATAGCTTGAAATCGGGCAACATGATGCCCCCAGCTTTGTTTTTCTTTTTCAACATCTCCTTGGCGATTTGGGGTCTTTTTTGATTTCATACAAATTTTAGGATTGTTTGTTCCAGCACTTTGAAAAATGTCATTGGAATTTTGATTGGGATGACATTGAAGGTATAGATTGCTCTGGGTAGCATAGACATTTTAACAATGTTTATTCTTCCTATCCATGAGCATGGAATATTTTTCCATCTTTTTGTGTCTTCTTCAATTTCTTTCATGAGTGTTTTGTAGTTCCTAGAGTATAGATCCTTTACCTCTTTGGTTAGGTTTATTCCGAGATATCTTATGGTTTTTGGTGCTATTGTAAATGGAATCATTTCTTTAATTTCTCTTTCTACAGTTGCATTGTTAGTGTATAAGAAAGCAACTGATTTCTGTGCATTGATTTTGTATCCTGCCACATTACTGAATTGCTGGATGCGTTCTAGTAATTTGGGGGTGGAGTCTTTTGGGTTTTCCACATAAAGTATCGTGTCGTCTGTGAAAAGAGAGAGTTTGACTTCTTCTTTGCCAATTTGAATACCTTTTATTTCTTTTTGTTGTCTGACTGCTGTTGGTAGGACTTCTAGTACTATGTTGAACAATAGTGGCGAGAGTGGGCATCCTTGACATGTTCCTGATCTTAAGGGAAAGGCTCTCAGCTTTTCCCCATTGAGGATGATATTCATTGTGGGTTTTTCATAGATGGATTTTATGAACTTGAGGAATGTTCCCTCTCTCCCTATACTCTGAAGAGTTTTAATCAGGAAAGGATGTTGTATTTTGTCAAATGCTTTTTCTGCATCAATTGAGAGGACCATATGGTTCTTCTCCCTCCTCTTATTAATGTGTTCTATCACATTGATTGATTTGCGAATGTTGAACCACCCTTGCATCCCGGGGATAAATCCCACTTGGTCGTGGTGGATAATCCTTTTAATGTATTGTTGGATCCTATTAGCTAGGATTTTGTTGATGATTTTGGAATCCATATTCATCAGGGTTATCGGTCTGAAATTCTCCTTTTTGATGGGGTCTTTGCCTGGTTTGGGGATTAAGGTAATGCTGGCCTCATAGAATGAGTTTGGAAGTTTTCCTTCTGTTTCTATTTTTTGAAACAGCTTCAGTAGAATAGGTATTATTTCTTCTTTGAATGGTAGAATTCCCCAGGGAATGCATCAGGCCCTGGACTCTTGTTTTTTGGGAGGTTTTTGATCACTGCTTCAATCTCATTACTGGTTATTGGCCTATTCACGTTGTCAATTTCTTCCTGCTTCAGTCTTGGCAGCTTATAGGTTTCCAGGAAGGCCTCCATTTCATCCAGATTGCTCAGTTTATTGGCATATAGTTGTTCATAATAATTTCTAATAATTGTTTCTATTTTCTTGGTGTTAGTTGTGATCTCTCCCCTTTCATTCATAATTTTATTAATTTGGGTCCTTTCTCTCTTCTTTTGAATAAGTCTGGCCAGTGGTTTATCAGTCTTATTAATTCTTTCAAAGAACCAACTTCTAGTTTCATTGATCTGATCTACTGTGTTTCTGGTTTCTAATTCATTGATTTCTGCTCTAATTTTAATTATTTCTCTTCTAATGCATGGCTTAGGCGTTGTTTGTTGCTTTTTCTCTAGTCCTTTAAGGTGTAGAGTTAGTTGGTGAATTCAGGATTTTTTCTATTTTTTTGTTATACTATTATATTATACTGTCTTCCAGATTGCTTATTCTCTCTTATGTCTCAGTTACCCTAGCTGTTAGATTATCTAGATTGGATTGGATATCATTGACAACATTTTTAAGTTCTGCCAATTCACCTTGTATTTCCCCCTTAGGACCGCCTTTGCAGTATCCCATAGGTTTTGGACCGATGTGTTTTCATTCTTATTGATTTCCATGAATTGTTTAAGTTCTTCTTTGATTTCTTGGTTGACCCAAACATTCTTGAGCAGAGTGGTCTTTAGCTTCCAAGTGTTTGAATTTCTGCCAAATTTTTTCTTGTGATTGAGTTCTAGTTTTAGAGTACTGTGGTCTGAGAATATGCAGGGAATGATCTCAATCTTTTGGTGTTGGTTGAGACCTGGTTTGTGACCCAGTATGTGGTCTATTCTGGAGAAAGTTCCATGTGCGCTCGAGAAGAATGAGTATTCTGTTGTTTTAGGGTGGAATGTTCTGTAAGTATCTATGAGGTCCATCTGGTCCAATGTATCATTCAAAGCTCTTGTTTCCTTATTGATTTTCTGCTTAGATGATCTGTCCGTTGCTGAGAGTGGAGTATTGAGGTCTCCTACAATTAACGTATTGTTATCAATATGACTCTTTATTTTGGTTAACAGTTGGCTTATGTAGATGGCTGCTCCCATGTTGGGGGCATAGATATTTACAATTGTTAGATCTTCTTGTTGGATAGACCCTTTAAGAATGATATAGTGTCCTTCTGTGTCTCTAATTACAGACTTTAGTTTAAAATCTAATTTGTCTGATATAAGAATTGCTACCCCAGCTTTCTTTTGAGGTCCGCTGGCATGGAAGATAGATCTCCATCCCTTCACTTTCAGTCTGGATGTATCTTTAGGTTCAAAATGAATCTCTTGTAGACAGCATATGGATGGGTTGTCTTTTTATCCAATCTGCAACCCTGTGCCGTTTTATGGGAGCGTTTAGGCCATTCACATTGAGAGTGATTATTGAAAGATATGAATTAATTGTCATCATGTTGCCTGTGAAGACATTGTTTTTATAGATTGTCCCTGGAAATTTCTGTTGTATATCACTCTTGGGGTCTTTCTCCTTTTATAGAACCCCCCTTAATATTTCTTGCAGGGCCAGCTTAGTGGTCACATATTCTTTCAACTTCTGCCAGTCGTGGAAGATCTGCATTTGTCCATCCATTCTAAATGAAAGCCTTGCCGGATAAAGTATTCTTGGCTGCATGTTCTTCTCATTTAGTATGTCTTGCAAGAATATGTATTTCCAGGCCTTTCTGGCTTGCCAGGTCTCTGTGGATAGGTCTGATGTTATTCTGATGTTCCTCCCTCTGTACGTAAGGAATCTCTTCCCCCTAACTGCCCTTAAGATGGTTTCCTTGGTTCTAAGATTCGCAAGTTTTACTATTACATGCCGGGGTGTTGGCCTGTTTTCCTTGATCTTAGGAGGGGTCCTCTCTGCTTCTAGGACTTGAATGTTTGTTTCATTCCCCAGATTAGGGAAGTTCTCAGCTACAATTTGCTCAAATACATCTTCTAACCCTCTCTCTCTCTCCACTCCCTCCGGGATTCCAATGATTTTGACATTGGAATGCCTCATGGTGTCACTTATTTCTCTGATTCTATTTTCTTGGATTCTGAGTTGTTTTTCCCTGGCCTCCTCTTTTCCCTTTTTATCTATTATACTGTCTTCCAGATTGCTTATTCTCTCTTATGTCTCAGTTACCCTAGCTGTTAGATTATCTAGATTGGATTGGATATCATTGACAGCATTTTTAAGTTCTGCCAATTCACCTTTTATTTCTGCCCTTAGAGACTCTATGTTGCCATTAATTGATTTCTCCATTCTCGCCATTGTCTTCACAATTGCTAGCCTGAATTCCTTCTCCGACATCTTGTTTATATCTGCATCCATTTGTAAATCTGCAGCATAAGTCATAATCTCTGAGTCTTTTCTGTTTTGGGGGCTCCTCCTCCTAGTCATTGTGTTGATGGGTGTTTGAGGGAATGTATAGAGTCCAAATTATTGACCAGAACCCAAGCAAGATGCACCTGTTTTCTTGGGACCTTAGGGTTGCTGGCCTCTTGTTTCCCCAGCCTGTCTTCTGGGGGAGGGGCCTGACACCCTGTTTGGGCGGGGTTGCCTTGTCCCCCCGTGGAGTGGGTTGGGCTCAGTGGGAATCAGTTTTGGGGGCTTTTGTTCTCTGGCGGTTTTCCCTGGCAGCTTTCCGCATCTATTCTGCAAGCCAGAGCAGAAGAGACCGTTTCCAACCTTCTGCCTCAGAGCAGAGAGATCGCAGTCTGTTCTTCAGTGAGCTCTCCAGGCCACACCATCTCCGTTTCTGTCCGTGCTGCTATAAACTGCAGTGTCCTGGGTTGTGTGCCCCTCCGCAGCGCTCCCAGTCCTGCCTCCAGGTCGGGGCACGTCTCTGCCCTTTGTGCTTCTAAGACCGCCAGCTGCTCCCAGTTCACGCCTGCACGACCCCGCCGCTTGGGGTTCTGTCCCGGGGGTTGCAGTTTGGGTGAGCGCGACTCCGCTGCTCAGGGTTTCCACCCCGGGGGGTTGCAGTTTACCGTTGGGATCCCGGCGCACCAGGTTTTCTGTCCAGGGGGTTGCGGTTCGCGTCCACGCGACTCCGCCAGTCTGGTTTTCCACCCCGGGGACTGCCCTAAAGTCCTTTCCCGATGCTACTGGTCTGCGAGTCTGTGCCCCGTCCGCAGCGCGTGAGGCTGTCACTCACCAGTGGTGTAGGATCCCCATGGCCAGGCACCCTCCCGCCGCCATTTATCCTCCGATATCTGCCGCAGAATCACGGCTCCCCACTTCGTACCTCAAAACCAACCGTCTGTGATATTCTGTTTGTAGAGATCCAGATCTTCTTACATCTCAGGCTGGTTTCGTGTGTGCTCAGAGTGGTCTGGTAGATATCCAGCTCAATTCCGGGGACCAGTTGAAATAGGGTCCCCTACTCCTCTGCCATCTTTACTCCCTCCCCTGGAGATCATTTTTAACATTGGACTTTTAGTTCCTTGCAGTAGAAAATGTCATCTTTCTGATCCAAGAGCTACTTAAGATGACTTAAGCCTTTGTTCCTTTTTGCTTATATTGGATAATAAATCTAGATTTTGAGGAGATAGAAGTATTTAATTTTTTAAAATCTGCATTTTATGAACTAGAAATTGCTCCTGCATTATATTAGGTGAGCCTAGCTTTGTGTGTATTATCTCACATAACCAATTTTCCAAAGAAACTGAACTCAGAGAAGAGATATTTGGAGAACTGTGTTCACTTGCATGAAATTGAGGTGTTTAATCTTTGCATGATGAAAATGGCCCTTTAAAATGAATCCATACCTTGTTTTGGAGACTCATGAGTCAATGACAGTAAGTGTAACTGTGTGATGTAAAATAAGGTCTTGGTGGCACTAAATACATAAAAATATTTACTTACTTCCTCATAGTGTTAGAATAAACTTAAAAATTTAGCTTATTTTGTCTCCATCTGAGGTTTGGCTTTGAACAAACTGCTCATTTAATATTGGAATGCATGGTACTGCTCTTTCTTCACCCTTGGTGTTTTTTCTTCAATGTTAGAGAAGAACGATCCAATTATTATTATTATTAATATTATTATTATTATTATTTTATATACCTTTGTATCAGAGAGTGAGGAAGGTGATACTTGGCAGAATATATAATGACTTCATAACTATATGAAGTAAAAAATGCCATGCAGTGATTCTTGATTCAGAAACTCAACAAAGGCCTTAGTTTGAAAATAGTGGACAAATCCCTTTCATCAGCAAGAATTTTCATGTAATCCTTGACAACATAGGTTTATTGGCAATAAATAAGGTTGAGATAAATGGATAAATTAAAATAGTTTTAATAAAATGAAGTGTTAGGGTGAAAATCTGGGATCCTTTTCCTTGTCTCAGTTCAAGCACTAACTATCAAAGCAGCACCATGACAATGCTTTGATCAAGTTCCTAACTATAAATTAAAGGAGAAGAATGAATGTTACTCTCATTGTAATAAATATATTTAAGAAATTGTCTTCATAGATGTAAAGTATTATTAAGACAACCAAGTCTTATTATAAATAGATCTATGACCATGTGAATAAAGGGGGAAAATAGTAATATGGGTTAATTCTAAATAGTTTTTAGTGGAACTATTACTCAGTTCCTAAAGTAAGATAATGAAGGGATTGTGGGTTTCAGTGCTCCCTCTTAAGTGTTAGGGAGGGATGAGGAGCATTTTGTGTCTTTCATCCATCAACTTGGATCCCTAGTCCCAGTCTAACAGAAGGACAAGAAAGACCCACTTCCTTTATCACTGCCTTAGAATCCTAGCCAGATAGAATGGGGCTAGGTGGAAGAAATATTTGTGTACCCCAAGGTTCCTTAAGGCTCCTTGATATTTGGCTTTGTAATGGCTTATATTATATTGGGGATGCCAGATTTGCCTTATAAAGTTCTTGATTTAAACATGTCCTGAACAAAAACTGAATGATAATAAGAGAATGAATGTACTCAAGAATGCAAAGTTTTGCCAAAAAAAAAAAAATTAACTCTGCTGTGACAGCAACAATTTTTTTTAAAGGATGTGATATTGTTCCTACACATCAAAAGATAAAGTAAATAAAATGGTACTGGTGAAGGTGTTTCTTTCTGTATGATTTGGGGCAAGTCTCAAACTTTTTTGTCTCAATTTTCTTATGTGTATTCTGAAGCTTTTGAACTTCCTGATCTCTCTAATACTCCACAATCTGAGCATGCTGTGATTCTGTGCTTTAAGAACACAGAACACTCTAAGAGACCTTGGGGATTTGAGGCAAGAGACATGGGGGTGTGACTTGGTGCAAGGAATAAGACTGAGTACCAAAGGGGAAATATATTGTGCATGAAAGATCTGGATTTGTGGCTATTTTTGCTGGTCAGTAAGGAGGAAATTCTTACAGGGTAGGAATTTTCTTTATTCAGACCACAATATGGATGTCTTAAAAATGCAATCATGTTTGGAAGATTTATATTCTGGTGAAGAGAGAAGATCAGATAAGTACATGTGTATGACTCCAAATGAAATGTGAAAGGAAAAAATTATTAAAGGTCGAGTCATCTTCCTCATATATTATAATAAGGGTATTATTGGGAGGGGAATCCAACTGTATTTTAGGAATAAAAAACAAGCCACATTCCTAGACTTAAAGTGTATAAATACAGTGTAGAAGGGCAGTTTTTTTGGTACACTTGACAGTACAGTAGGGGTCCTAGCTGGAGTTCATTCTTGATGGTAGCTAATTTAGAAATGTCTGAGCCTCTTTGGGAACCTGCTGCAATTTGCCTGCCAGGTGCTTCTTTGTAAGGGGAATTTAGGATTCTTTTTGGAAAGAACCCATCCTGTGGGAAGCAGTCAGCCAGATGAGCTGACCCAACCACAGCCCAGTCATTGGAGTGGGGAGGAGGGTGGTTCTTTTATATGTTTTTGTAACCTTTTACAGAGATACATTTCTGGATGCAGAATAAAAATGAAAAGAGCTGTTTTCACTAAAATCTGTTTATGATATGAATGTTCAATGCAGCATTAAGTGGGTTGCATTGATGAGATGTTACACTAAAGAGGAAGAGACACATTATCCCTAAATTAGCTTCAATTAGAATAATTCCTGTCAATCTGTAGCTTTAGTGGGTGAGGTGGCATCTTTACCAAGATGCCACAGCATTTTAGAGGTGACAATACAATGTAGAGGTGGCTAGTGGGAAGTCCAGAAGGGACAGTAATGGAGGTAACTGATAAACAAGGTTGCAGTGCCAGAGGGAGTTGACTGACCTAAGATACCAGATGTATAAAATGCTTCAAACATAAGAATCAACAATGATACCCAACTGCAAGAAAAGTAACAGAAGTTATGAACAGAAATAACAAAGGTTAAAATAAAGATATGGAAAATTTATAAACAAATAATAAAAGGCATAATTAGAACAAAGAATATTAGAGAAGAACAAGATTATTAAGCAATAATAAAAGTATTATGTATTGAAATTTTATAGGGTGTCAGTAGAAAAGAAGTAAGAGGGATGGTAGGATTAAGAATGAGGACAGAACGTTAATTATACCACCCAAAGTCAAGGAAAATAATTTCTGTAAAACATGTTTTAAGAAAGAGAATTGTACTGAAATGGAGGAATGAAAAGGCAGCAGTTGACAAGAAACTCCTAAGCACCAGACCCTTGTTTTAAAAACTTAAGATATATTATTTCATGTAGTCTTTTCATCAAACTATTTGCCTTAAGCACAACTACTAAATGTCAAACCTGGATTTGAACCCAAGTCGTTCTTCCTCCAGAGCCAATCTTTTTCTCCCCTTCTCTTGGAGAAAGAATAAGGACTTATGGCTACAGTTTCAGTCAAAGAAATGAGTAGCACAATCATGTTGTTGAAGAGGGGAAATGATTCTGGCTCTGATGTTCTCATTTTTGAGTTCAGAAAGACTTTTGAGGTTTGTCTAAACAATTTTTTGGCTGCTGTTTTCACTGACTTATGGGAGAAAGGTGAAATAATCATCAAAATGAAGTCAGGAGTTTCAACAAAATATATTTTAAAAAAGGGAAAAGGGAAAGAATTAGAAACTAAAGGACAATAGCTCATCAAATGCCAATCCTGATTTCTCCAGGGATCTGGTTTTAGGGATAAGCAGAGAGACTGCAACATGGGAACCCACAGAGAGCCAATAACTGCTCTGTGAGTTGAAGAGTTACAAATGGGTGCTCTGTGAGCTATGCTCAACAGAAAGGAGCTGGATGGATTTTGGTTGGGTGCTCTGTGAGCTATGCTCAACAGAAAGGAGCTGGATGGATTTTGGTTGTGTATAATAAAAAGCTTTTCTTGAGACATACTTTGAAGAAATTATGTGCCCGATTACCTGCTGAAAAAACATAAAAACTTTACAAATCAGTGTAATCAATTTTACCACAGTTGGGTAAACATTGACAATTTGATTCCAAAAAGAACTATGAAGAGTTAAGAAATTTCAGAAAAAAGGAGAAAAATGTTTTGCACTTACTCTATAATACCACAAGGGGCGCCTGGGTGGCTCAGTCAGTTAAGGGTTCATGATCTGATTTCTACTGAGGTCATGATCTCAGGTTGTGAAATGGAGCTCCAGGTCAGGTTCTGAACTCAGCACGGTGTCTCCCTCTCCCTCTGGCCCTCCCCTTGCACGTGGTCTCTCTCTCTTTAACTCACTCACTAACTAAAATCTCAAAAAAAGATAATACCACAAGACTTTGTGATACTTGTGCTAGGATAGACTAATAATTCAATGGAATAGAATTGAGAGACCAGAAACAGACCATACTCGATTCGTGACAAAGCTGTCGCTGCGGAGGAGTGGGGAAAGGACAAATCTTCATTAAGTGATGTTAGGTCAGTTGGATATTCATATGGAAAAGAAAACAAACTTGACTCTTACACCAAACTATATAAAAAATCAATTTCAGGTTATCAATCTGATAACCTGATTGATCAAAAAAATAAAATAATAAAGCCATAAGACGATAGCATTAAGACATTTTTAAATCATTTTAGATAGGCAAAAATTTCTTAAATAGGAAACAAACGCTCTAATCATAAGGAAAAGATTGGTAAATTGGGCTACATTAAATTAAGAACATCTGTTCATTAAAGGATACCAGTAAGAAGTGAAAAGGTAAGCTCAGAGTGGGAGAAGATATTTGAAATATGTTTGACAAAGGTCATTATTCATATAACTGAAAAAGGGATAGATATTTGCTGACAAAGAATGTATAAAGAACTCTCATGAATCACAAAGAAAATCAGACAATGGAGTAGAAAAATGGGTACGATAATGAACAAGGACTTCACAAAGAAGATATCCAATTGGTCAAAGAACATATGAAAAGATGTTCAACTCTTTTAGTAAACAGGGAAATGCAAATTCAAACCTTAATGAGATACTTCTAACACCTAGCAGAATGGCAAACAACAAAGAAATAAACATCCATAAAACTGACAACACTTAGTGTTGGTGAGATTGTAGAGCAACTGGAACTTTCATTGCCATTGGTGTAATTTTGGGGGAAACTGTTTGGAAGTATCTATTAAAATTTAAGACACATTCCTATAACCTAGCGATTCCTCTGCTAGGTATATATTTAATGGAATTGTGGACATATGTACATCAAAAGACACGTTAAGATTTTCCATAGCAAATATTCATGATAGCAAACCTTGGGAATAACTCAAATGTCCAGAATGGATAAATAAATGGCAGTATGTTCATGCAGTCGATTAGCATATAACAGTAAAAGTGATTAACTACTGCTATAGGTATCAACGTGGATAAAGCTCAAAAACATAATGTGGATGAAAGAAGCAATTCTTAAAAGACTATATAAAAGAATCCACATAAAGTTTAATAGCAGGCACTATTAATTTATAATATTAGAAGTCAGGACGGATTTCCTTGAAGAGAAGGGCAGGGTGGTAGTTGGGAAGAGGTGGAACTTCCAGGGTTCTGGGAAATTTTGTTTCTTGACCCAGTGGGTAGTGGGCTGGAAGTAATAACATTGTGATAATTCTGTCATATTTATATTTAGGATTTTTGCACATTTGTAGTGCTATGTTAGTTATATTTTAATAAAGAAGTTAATTTTTAAAAGGACCCAACAAATCACTGTAACAACATTCCTATGCTCATGCAGAGGGGGGAGGAAAAATTAAAATGACAGAACTGATATCATCCTGTCATTCTGTGAATACTCTGAAGTTCTGTGTCAGAAAAGGAAAAATTTAAATGAAAGGAAGTATAAAGCAGGTTTAAAAGAATGGTCATAATGCAGGTGGAATTTAGTTCAGATATTTTCATATGCTAACAATGGGAGAAAAGGAGTTAGTATTTAAAATAAATAAAATAATTTAAAAAGGTCCAGATAAACCTATAGCAATTGTCAACAAAAAAGTTCCTAAATATATCAGAAAAAGAAGAACATAATGATAGTAAAAACATAAAATAGAGATTAGGGTAGTAAAATATTTGGTGTACTCTTTAGGAGGAGAAGGTTAAGAAGATTGACCTAGTGCCAGTTCTTATTGATTTACTTAGGTTATGTATGAGCCTAACTAGCAGAGTAAGTGGTTCTATCTTTGGGCATTTTTTTGGCTGCTTCTGACAGTGGTGTAATTTATTACTGTTAGCCCAGTTTATGCCCCCGAACACCCCATTTCCCCTGTAAACTGTTTGGACCTGTCTTCTCTAATATTTCTCTTCCCAGGAGTACAGTCACTCCATTTTGGGGCCCATTAGTCACCACCAGCTAATTTGTAATTTTGAGAACCATCAAATTGCATAGAACTCATCTCAACAGGAATAGCGCCTTTAGGGAAACTCTCTACACTAGTAATTTTCAATTCTGTTCTACTTTTAAAAACTACTGGGAAGGAAATTATTCACTGGATGAAAAGTTTCAAAAACAGAAAAAAATCAACCACTGGGAAGAATGGAATGAGGAAGATAAAGTAGTGAAGGTTGCAGTCTGAAGACCTAGTGCTGGAAAGCAGGGATGTATATGCCAAAGGAGGTTGAAAGCTTATATGATAAGAACAGTTATTAACATAAGGCTTAATACATCAAAAGAAAGCTTTAGGAATCTGGAAAAATTAAAGGATAGGACAAATCAGAGATGTTGTATGGGTTATTCCATTATAACAAATTGCTCTTTCAAACGACCATATAGTTAGGAATCTTTAGCAGAAAGTGTAGGGAGAATTAGACACAGCCAGTGGCTTGGGAGGAAAATAGGTGATTTTTTAAAAAAGATTTTATTTATTTATTTATTTATTTATTTATTTATTATTTATTTATTTATTTATTTGTGTGTGACTGTGAGAGCTCACACACAAGCAGGGGGAGCGGCAGGCAGGGAGAAGCAGGCTCCCCGCTGAGCAGGGAGCCTGATGTGGGACTTGATCTCAGAACCCTGAGATCATGACCTGAGCTGAAGACAGACACCTAACCGACTGAGCCACCCGAGGCGTCCCAAAAATGGTAAATTTTAATTGCAAAGAATATATTTCTTTAAAAGTAGAAAAAGAATGGGAGTTACAATTTTGGGGCAACAAAAATACTGAAAAAGTTAAAACTGATACAGAGAACACAGTAATAAAGAGGAATGCTTTATATTTGCATAACACACAGAGTCTGTATCATATTTTTGCTT
Source organism: Neomonachus schauinslandi (assembly GCF_002201575.2). Classification (NCBI taxonomy): domain Eukaryota; kingdom Metazoa; phylum Chordata; class Mammalia; order Carnivora; family Phocidae; genus Neomonachus; species Neomonachus schauinslandi. The sequence continues at coordinate 96,844,884 of NC_058404.1, forward strand.
TTCCTTTGCGGTGTTTTAGGCTTATAATCAATCCCTCACCTCATGAAGGTTGGCTTTAGAAGTGTTTCTATCTGCAAAGGGAGTTAAGTGATGGTGAAACAATGCAGCGTATTGGCTACGAGTCAGAACTGCCTGAGATGGAGTAATTCTGTTAACCTCCTAGCCCTGTTACCTTGGGCAACATATTTAAGTTCTCTGTGCCTCAGTCTCTTTAACTGTAAAGTGGAGATAATAATGTAATTTAATTCGGGGTTTTGTCAGAATTAAATATTATTTAATTATTAAGAGCTCAGCTGATATTAGTTTTTATCATCCAAAGCTACACTGCTCATTAATGGCACAGCTTGGATTCAAGTCCAGTTTTTTGCCTCCACATCCAATGCCCTTTCCTTAATACCTTTTTGCCTTTCTTCCCAGATGAGTTAGAATCTGGACCTCCAGCCAAATTGAGGTCCTGAGAGTCAAAGCCAAAAAGTAAGAGGGCAGTCTCTGAGGGATTGGTGCAGAGATGAAGCATGATTCAACTTCCAGGTCAGTTGATCTAGATTAGCAAGCAACAGTCCAAAAGCATAAAGCCCAGAGGAGCAGACAGAGAGCAAGAATCAACTCTAAAATGTATATTCTATAATGGAGATCAGGTAGGGTAGTGATAGTATTTTGAGATGGGAGACTAGTAAAAATCCCTCAGTCAATGGTGTATTTTTTTCCATGCAGTACATGCCCTCTTTAATACCCATCACCAGGCCAACCCATTCCCCCCACCCCCTCCCCCTCTAGAACCATCAGTTTGTTTCTCAGAGTCCATTGTCTCTCATGGTTCATCTCCCCCTCCAATTTCCTCCCCTTCATTTTTCACTTCCTGCTATATTCTTCTTCTTCTTCTTCTTCTTTTTTTAACATATAATGTATTATTTGTTTCAGAGGTACAGGTCTGTGATTCATCAGTCTTACACAATTCACAGCGCTCACCATAGCACATACCCTGCCCAATGTCTATCACCCAGCCACCCCATCCCTCCCACCACTCCAGCAACCCTCAGTTTGTTTCCTGAGATTAAGAATTCCTCATATCAGTGAGGTCATATAATACATGTCTTTCTCTGATTGACTTATTTCGCTCAGCATAATACCCTCCAGTTCCATCCATGTCATTGCAAATGGCAAGATCTCATTCCTTTTGATGGCTGCATAATATTCCATTGTATATATATATATAGCACATCTTCTTTATCCATTCATCTGCCGATGGACATCTTGGCTCTTTCCACAGTTTGGCTATTGTGGACATTGCTGCTATAAACATCGGGGTGCACATACCCCTTTGGATCCCTACATTTGTATCTTTGGGGTAAATACCCAGTAGTGCAATTGCTGGGCTGTAGGGTAACTCCATTTTCAACTTTTTGAGGAACCTTCATACTGTTTTCCAGAGTGGCTGTACCAGCTTGCATTCCCACCAACAGTGTAGGAGGATTCCCCTTTCTCTGCATCCCTGCCAACATCTGTCATTTTCTGACTTGTTAATTTTAGCCATTCTGACTGGTGTGAAGTGGTATCTCATTGAGGTTTTGATTTGTATTTCCCTGATGCCGAGTGATGTTGAGCACTTTTTCATGTGTCTGTTGGCCATTTGGATGTCTTCTTTGGAAAAATGTCTGTTCGTGTCTTCTGCCCATTTCTTGATTGGATCATTTGTTCTTTGGGTGTTGAGTTTGATAAGTGCTTTATAGATTTTGGATACTAGCCCTTTATCTGGTATGTCATTTGCAAATATCTTCTCCCATTCTGTCAGTTGTCTTTTGGTTTTATTGACTGTTTCTTTTGCTGTGCAAAAGCTTTTTATCTTGATGAAGTCCCAATAGTTCATTTTTGCCCTTGCTTCCCTTGCTTTTGGTGATGTGTCTAGGTAAAGAAGTTGCTGTGGCTGAGGTCGAAGAGGTTGCTGCCTGTGTTCTCCTTTAGGATTTTGATGGACTCCTGTCTCTCATTTAGGTCTTTCAACCATTTTGAGTCTATTTTTGTGTGTGGTGTAAGGAAATGGTCCGGTTTCATTCTTCTGCATGTGGCTGTCCAATTTTCCCAACACCATGTGTTGAAGAGACTGTCTTTTTTCCATTGGATATTCTTTTCTGCTTTGTTGAAGATTAGTTGACCATAGAGTTGAGGGTCCATTTCTGGGCTCTCTATTCTTTTCCACTGATCTATGTATCTGTTTTTGTGCCAGTACCATACTGTCTTGATGATTACAGCTTTGTAATAGCGCTTGAAGTCCGGAATTGTGATGCCGCCAGCTTTGCTTTCTTTTTCAACATTCTTCTGGCTATTCGGGGTCTTTTCTGGTTCCATACATATTTTAGGATTATTTGCTCCATTTCTTTGAAAAAAGTGGATGGTATTCTGATAGGGATTGCATTGAAGATGTAGATTGCTCTAGGTAGCATTGACATCTTCACAATATTTGTTCTTCCAGTCCATGAGCATGGAACGTTTTTCCATTTCTTTGTGTCTTCCTCAATTTCTTTCATGAATATTTTATAGTTTTCTGAGTACAGATCCTTTGCCTCTTTGGTTAGATTTATTCCTAGGTATCTCATGGTTTTGGGTGCAATTGTAAATGAAATTGACTCCTTAATTTCTCTTTCTTCTGTCTTGTTAGTGTATAGGAATGCCACTGATTTCTGTGCATTGATTTTATATACTGCCACTTTACTAAATTCCTGTATGAGTTCTAGCAGTTTTGGGGTGGAGTCTTTTGGGTTTTCCACATAAAGTATCATATCATCTGCAAAGAGTGAGAGTTTGACTTCTTCTTTGCCGATTTGGATGCCTTTTATTTCTTTTCGTTGTCTGATTGCTGTGGCTAGGACTTCTAGTACTATGTTGAATAGCAGTGGTGATAGTGGACATCCCTGCCGTGTTCCTGACCTTAGGGAGAAAGCTCTCAGTTTTTCCCCATTTAGAATGATATTCGCTGTGGGTTTTTCATAGATGGCTTTTATGATATTGAGGTTTGTATCCTCTATCCCTATACTCTGAAGAGGTTTGATCAAGAAAGGATGCTGTAATTTGTCAAATGCTTTTTCTGCATCTATTGAGAGGATTATATGGTTCTTGTTCTTTCTTTTATTAATGTATTGTATCACAGTGATTGATTTGGGGATGTTGAACCAACCTTGCAGCCCAGGGATAAATCCCACTTGGTGGTGGTGAATAATCCTTTTAATGTACTGTTGGATCCTATTGACTAGTATTTTGAATGGTGTTTTTTTTTTTATTGTTACTTTTTGGCAGTGGGGATCCAATTGTAAGTGTTTATGGAATAATGATCTACTTGGCGTCTATCTCTGGCAGTTGTGACTACTTCATACCTTACCTGCAGGTCCAACCTCATCTCCAATTTCTGTGCCAATTGTGGCCCTTGCCAAGGAGATTCTTAGGAGTCTGCTAACTAGTCATGTAGCGTCAAGCCCTTCTTTTAGGTAGACACAATGTAGACACAAAGATGCTGTGCTTTGTTTCCCTAAACAAAGCCCTACAATACAATAGTTGCTTGAGATTCCACAAATTTCCCTGAGAGCAGTCAGAATGGATGCTAAACCTGAGCTCTGGTTAATGAAGCTAGGTCCCCACTGCTTGAAGCTGTCGCTCTCTGAGGTGAAACTCTGCACATTTCCTGTCTTGGAGCTCGGTCTGTAGTTTGCTATCTAACCCACTGCACTGCCAGGACTGCTATCTGTTGCTTACTCATTTGGGCTTATAGTTACACTACCTTTTTTTTTTTTTTAATTTGGTCTCTTGGGCTTGACTTTCTTGATGAGACCTGTCATACTGCATATTAAACATTTCTTCAGTTATGATACACATGATGTATTAATCTTAAGAAATATCTCTTGGCTAACACTAAACATTTCTATGTACCAGACTCTTTACTTATACCCATTTTCTTATTTAATCTTCCCAACAACTTATGATGTAGGTATTATATATTTTTTAAGATTTTATTTATTTATTAGACAGAGAGACAGACAGAGATAGCGAGAGAGAGCACAAGCGGGGAGGAGAGGGAAAAGTAGGATCTCTGATGAGCAGGGAGCCTGATGTGGGGCTCGATCCCAGGACCCTGGCATCATGACCTGAACTGAAGGCAGATGCTTAACCAACTGAGCCACCCAGGTGCCCCTAGGTACTATATTGTTAGGCTCAGTTTTCAGATGAAAACACTAAGGCTAACAGAGGTTAAGAAAAATTTCTGAGGTCACACAGCTAATAAGTGGGGAAATTTGGGATTCAAAACCAATTAACTCCAAAACCTGAGATCTTAAACATTATGCTTTATGCTGATGGTAAAAGAAATAATAAAAGAGGGAGCATGTGAAACAATTTGGAAAAAAGCTGTTCTGTAAAGACAAACTATTATTAGTAGTATTAAAACTGGATTTTCCATCTTGATGCTCATTTTCCACCAGAAATATCAATGAGAAGCTGTTTGAGTTTTTTGAGATTGTCCTGTGTCTTAAAAGAAGATAGAGACAGTAAGACAGGGAAGAACTTAATTTTTTTAGAAAAGCATTTTGTAGTAGGTATGTAGTATGCTAAATGAATGAGAATTCTAGAGTGTGGAATGACCCATCCTAATGAAATATTGAGATGTAATCATTATAAGATATACGGATAGTCAAAACCAACATCCCAACCAAGTATGGGATGGGATATTATGAAATGTACTATATTGAGGATCATTTATAAGTTAAAGAGAAAGTCATTGGTCATTAGTGACTGAGTAAGTGGTAATATTCAAATGTCTTATGTATCTCATGTAGCCTTCTTAGACTTATTAAAGGGAGACCCTTAAAACAGAAAAAAAATAGAACAAGTAATATGGTTTTATTTGTTCAGGACCAAAAATAGTTGTTCTTACCTTTTTAAAAAAATTCACAAGCCCCTTTGCAAATCTAATAAAATCTACATACTCTCTCTATAAGAAAATACATAAAATCCATATGCTTACACAATTTATCATACAGCTTTACGCTGTGCCCTGAAGCCTATTCATAGACATAGGCTAAGATCTTTGATTTGGAAGAACTCTTCTTGACTTAGGGAGAATTCCAGTGTTAGGAAATAGCTTTTGCCAAATGCTCTCAAATAGCTGTGGTATTAATGTCTTGATTATGCACACTTACTTGTAAATAGAATAGCTGCTGCTGTTTCAGAATCTGAGGTTTTTCATGAGAGACGAGCATAAGTCTTATTTATTCTATTCTTGTTCACACTTTTGTATAGATAATCCTTTTTCCAAATTCTGGTGAACAATTCTAAGATGGGCAAGATATCTTTTGAAATCTGTTGGGGTAGCTGTTTTTTGCTTGTCTGTTTTGTTTTGATTAGGATATATTTCTTCCTTAAGTCACAAAATTACAGTAGGTTGTGCCATAGTTCAGGCAGCTTTTGGGCCCTGATTTTAGGGTAATTATCAAACCCACTGACAGGGTGTGACAGGACGTGGAAACATAATACAGACTTAGGGTAATCAGCCAGTCATCTTTGCCATTTTAACTTTGCATTAATGCTCTGGGTACCTCTTCCAAGTCATGCTGTGGAATATTCCTTGAGCATTTATTCTCATAATATTCTTATGTAACTAAATTCTATCCATTTTCCTCTTCCATTTTAAGTAAGAAAATGAATACGCAAGCTCTGTGGCACCCAAGTATAAATTGGAGCTATTTGGGGTCCTTTTTTCAACCTTAGGCCAATTGATTATTTTTTTAAAATATTTTATTTATTTATTTGACAGAGAAAGACACAGCGAGAGAAGGAACGCAAGCAGGGGGAGTGGGAGAGGAAGAAGCAGGCTTCCTGCTGAGCAGGGAGCCTGATATGGGGCTCAATCCCAGGACCCTGGGATCATGACCTGAGCCGAAGGCAGACGCTTAATGACTGAGCCACCCAGGGGCCCAAGGCCAGTTGATTCTTTACAGTCATCTTTGGCTTTATCTTTTGTAGCCATATGAAATTGACATATAAAGTTTTACTCACACAAACCTGAAAGGGTAGCTCTGAAATATGCCTGTATTGTGCTAGGCTAGATGAGGAAGTCTATTTTGTCCCTCTTCTTTTTTCATAATGACATCAATATTTTCTTCCATTTATGGATTTATCCTGATGCAGGGATAAAGCTGAGATTCATATTTTTGGTAAGAGGAACAGTTGTATCCCTAAAAAATAAAGCTAACTTATTTTAAGTAATTGTTTAAGTCAGCTTAGGTGTAAGTTGCCATATGGGCAGGGAGGTCTAGGTAGATCCAATGGCACTTTCCTCAGTAAAGGCAACAACTGTTATAAGATGAATAGGGCTGGGTTTGAGAATGAGAAATACAGAGTGCAATGGTTTATATTAACAAGGATTTATCTCTGTCTGAAACTACCATTCATATATAAGATAAAAAATAAAACAAAAAACCCCCAGTAAATTCAAAGTGGAAAATGGAATACATTTACTTTTTGGAAAGTGAAGGAATAATAACTGGTTTGAATCATCATCTGTGTAGGTGTTATGGAAACTTTTCCACCTGTCCCTGCCAATGAACATGGGATCTGACATCAGTGCCCTGTTATTCTATTTCCAGACCTCTCTTGAGAAGATACTGCCAAAGAGCTGGGTCACGTCTTTGGGAAAAGACACATGGGTACATATGTATTGCAGGTAACTTACTAATAACACCTTAGGAAGAGAATATAAAAAAATGCAATGAAGAGGAGACTGTATTGACATTCTGAATCAAATAAATCAGTTCTTGGCTGGGGACATTGAACATACTTTCCAGTATGGCCCAACTCAAGATGTATTACCAAATCCGCAGACGTGAAAGGTCACTGTGGTCGCCCACTAGGACAAACATAGATCCTCTGCACATACAGTTCTGATTAGTCAGGGTTTCAGGGAAGGGCAACAGTAATTTTTACTTGGTGGTAGTAGTTTTATTGATTCTTGACAATTCAGTGACTCTATGGAGGATGCTACAGCTGCTAGATGGAGAAACACTGGAGGGAATTAAAGGAAGAGGCCCAATCTCTGAATGAAATGTGTGTAGCCTGTTCTTTCAGAAATTCTTTACTAGTGGAGTTTGCACAGAGTGCAACAACTGTCTCTTTCTAGAAATTATACAAGTGCTATGTTGAAGGGTAATGAAGGAAATATGTTTTCCTAGGTTGGGACTCATCCAATTTGATGCCATCTTCTCTCAACCTGTTTGTGCCTTAGGATGGACAAGTGCCTTCCAATAAAAGCCTCTGCTCCAGCAGATAGGAATTTTCAGGGTGTCTCTCAACAGGCCGTACTCATTCTCATCTACAGCAAACATTTTTGAGTTAATTTATTGCCTTTCCAATTTGAGCTCTGCTTTAAGAGAACTGGGATTTGAACCTAAGTCTGTCTGACTTTGGCAGACTAAAATAAAATCTACAAGTCAGAAAGACTTGAGTTAGAGACCCTGTTGTGTCACTAGCTAGTTGTATCAGTTTGATCAAGTTATTAACTCTTCTGAAGCTGTTCTTTTTTCTTTAAATTTATTTGTGATAATAACTTGAAAGCTTGCAGCTGGAACAAAATGAGATCAGAAACAAAGTACTTGCCACAGTGCCTGGCATATAATAGGCAATAATAAGTAGTTAATACTGCTACTTACAGAGGATCATGTAAATATACTTATTCTTGAAGGTCTTTTTTTGTTTTGTTTTGTTTTGCTTCCTTGCCCTTACCATATAATGAAATCTTTAAACTCAGCAATATTTTCTGTTTTATAAAATCTTAATATTGAATTATAAAATCTGAATATTAATTATATATAAAGCAATGTAAAAATAGGCATTATAAAGATAGAAAAAAAAAGAGGAAAGAACAAAGGGTAGGATGTTAAGAAAAGTGTGTCATCTTTTTTTTTTTATTTGTCAGAGAGAAAATGCGCACAAGCAGGGGGATTGGCAGGCAGAGGGAGAAGCAGGCTCCCCATTGAGCAAGGAGCCCGATGTAGGACTCGATCCCAATACCCTGGGATCATGGCCTGAGCTGAAGGTAGACACTTAACCGATTGAACCATCTGGGCATCCTGAAAAGTGTGTCATCTTATCTCCAAACTTTAGATTGAGTGAAACTTAAGATTTTGGGAAAAAATTTGAATAGTGAGAATAAAGTTTTGAGAGACATCCAATGTTATGCTTATGGATGAAAGTTTTAAGATTTGCTGTACCCCACAAATTCCTTTGGAAGGCAAGGTTGTTGATGCTTATATTCTTTGCTTAGATTTTTTTTCAGTCTGAAACTTCATAGGGGACATTTAATAACATTGTATGATAGAACCCTTGGCACTGGGCATTCTCTCTAAATGGATGCGTTCAGGTAAATTTGGGTCAGCTTTACTTTTTTACTTAGTGGGGATTCTTAGGTGACTTACTGTTTTGTCAGTGTTATCTACTGTTTGTTGTAGTCATATTGGTTTATATTTGGTTACTAATTCTGCCCCATAGCAGTAGTGATACTTTGAGTAAGTTACTTAACCTCCCTTATCCTCAGTTGCTTTTATTTTCCAGTTATAAACTGAAAATAACAATACTTACTTTGCTCTTTTGCTGTGAAGATTGAATGAAATTAAAGAGGATGTGAAGCGGAGAAAGTAAAAAAGTACATAGATCATGAAATATTAAATAGGTGAAGGTTAGTTCTTACACCTCTAGAATATAATCAAAATATAGAGTACCACATGGACCTGGCTATTGGTTGCGTATTAATATAAATATGAATTCTTATCAATATACACAGTTTATAAGATACTATTTTAGAAATTGTGATACTTAAACAACTTCTCGCATGTAAAAGTTGAGTAAAAATATTAACTTTTTGAAAATTTTGAGGACATTTGTGTAGAGAGTTAAAGGAGGCTGTGTGTCCTAATACTAGTTAAGGAGTCAGGAGACTATTCAGGAGATTAAGCAGGAGACTGACTGTCTTCTGCTTTTCTGAGCTATTTCATTTTTGTGCTTAAATTGGGTTAAACTAAAAAAAAAATAAAATCTGATTCACTACAGATGACAGACTGAGCCAAAAATGATACATTTTTGCTCTCTAGTCGGTGCATTATTTTAACTCAGTCTTTAATTCTTCTGGAATCCAAATATTATAAATTCAGGATAAATATATTTTAAATCCTTGGAAACAATGTTATGCACATGTTTTTTCTTTCATACGTGCAGTTGGGACTTTACAGTCCTTATTTCCAACACTTGTTTTCGACATTTCTGTGGTTTTGTATTGCACTCTAGCAGATCTGTGGACCAAGAAGAATTAGGAATAGTGAATATGGTAGAAGAGCCAAAAGGAGAACATTTAGCCCAGGGAATTTGTGAAATGTTCTTTATCTGAATATGTGCCTTGGGCTGGCATATAACAGCATTGTCAGGAGTCGATGTTGATGCATGGTTTTTGGTGCTATGCTCTGTTAAGCAGGATGAAGTAAAAGAAGTAAAAATAGAATAAAAGTTTATATTTGTTTAGGGACAGGGCAGGGCTGTATAATGTGTGTGTGTGTGTGTATGTGTGTGTGTGTGTGTGTGTGTATTTCAAAGGCCTCTGGGCAGGCCTATAATATTGGTGGGTAGATCTGAGTTTCAAATTTGGTAGTGATAACTTGGTATCTCCTCAAACACTGAAAGAATGAGAGTTGGCAGAGTCCAGTTTTGTTGTTGTTGTTGTTTTAACTATTAGCAGTCATTCTCCATGAAGTGAAAATTTTTCTGAAAAAAGAATTTGATGTTTTAATATCCTATAGGTCTCCTATTTTGTACAATGTGATGAAAGTTTTGATCAGTTTGATTTACCACTTAATTTTAAATAATGCAGAAAGATTTTGAATCAAGTTGAACTAAGGTGAAATCAAGATAATTATTATTTTATATTATTTATTATATATAATTATTATTGAAGGTCTCTCAGAGAGCTGAGTGATTTTTGAGATCAGGTAGAGCAGTGGTCTTATTTTGCAGCTGAGAGAACCAAAAATCAAAAAGGTTAAGAGAAATTGTTCTAAAATACTGAGCTAGCTAATGACAAAAATTCATCTTTTAATAAAGAAAAAATGCACTGTGACAGCAATTCAATACATTATTGTGGGAAAGAATGAATATCTAGACTTACTGGGTCTATGCTACCTTGAAAATATGTATACTTCTTATTACTTTGTATTTTCTTTACTTCTTTTATTGCTTTTGTCATTGTCATTGGTGTCCTACTTCAGGTAAGCACCTCAAATTGCCTCAAACACAGAGGAGAAACATGTATACAAGGGCTAAGAAATTTCGGACAAGAATGAAGTGAGGTGAGGAAGTATAAGATGTGGGTGTCACTGATAAAGCGATTTAGTTTCTGATGATATTTTGTTGCTAATGAAGCTTATGTGCTGATAATCCTTTTTATTTGTGAAGAAGTTAGGGCACATCCTTACATATCTAAAGACAAATTTCATTTAGTAATTCATGCAGATATTTTAAATCTCTTTGATGCCATTTTCAGCAGCACATTTAGAAATTTAAAACTGGTCTTTTTTTTTCTTTTATCTGTAGATGGTAGTATTCTGTTATAGAGAGAGTTATCTTTTTTCTTTATGATCAATAATCATAATTATCGGACAAAATACCAAGAAAGCAGTTTAAACAAAAAGAAGTGTTTTGCTTAAATAGTCATCTTCCCCGTATAAAGACACTGTGCTGAAATAGAAGAAAAAGCTGATAAAGAATGGTGATATGTTCAATAAGATTATCATTGATGGTGATTGCTGAATTATAGGCTAAGAATGTTATTTTTCACCTTCACCTCAAGTCCAAAATTCCTGCTCCAGGAAACCAGAAGACCACAAATAGCACTACTGAATTTCTGCCTGACCTCTCACTCCAGAGCCTAACATACACCTCAGCTAGTAGACTTTTAACCCTGTGCAGGAAACTGTTACTTTGTTCTGAGAGGGGGTATAGAAATATCAGGTGACTCCACTTTAAGAAATGTGGTGGCCAGAGAAGAATTATTACTTCCTTTACTTTGTGGCCCTGGTGAGAACTCAGGAGGTGAACTAAAAAATGAGTGCCAGATGGCTATAGAAAAGATGTACCTGGGGTCCACGGCTGTCTAGAAACTCTAGAAGGAATGCCTTTGAAGTTGATCATCTACAAGCTGGACTTTGTATAGCCCAGGTCTCTGCCCCCATGGGGGCAGGAAAACTTGTTCTTCCGTAGTTGTCACCAGACTAAACTCTGTCTTGAAAATGAGCTGACTCAGTCGAGGCAGAATGGAACCCAGAAAAATGCTTGTTGTTGTTGTATTCACTAAGTTATGTCTGGGTACAATCTTCATCCATCAGTGAAGTGAAGAATTCTGGAGGGCAGGAAAGACCTGCTGAGACTGAAGGCCAGGTCTCCATCTGTGCAAGCCAAGGAAAACCTGGCAGGGCCCCACATGGGAAGGATTAACACTGGCCCTGAAGGACAGTGCTCTTGGGGCGAAAATGCTATAAACTTTCTCCAAAAAAGCAAATTGCTTGGGGTGAAATAGTTTGATCTGAAAATTTGATTGAACGAATGTATGTTTGTATATATATATTTTAAGATAAGCTACTGTCACTATATTCTAGGGTATTAGTAATGTAGGGAGAGACAAAGTAATTAAGAGCACAGGCTCTGGTATCAGACTGACTGATGAAATCTCAGCTCTACCACATATGGCCTTGAGTCTGTGGGTTTGAATCCCAGGTCTGTAACATTACTAGACTTCTAACTGGGGTGAGTTACTGACTTTCTCATCTGTATGTGCAAAACACGTCATGGAAAGCACTTAGAATTGTACCTATACATAGTAAGCACTCATAATTCACATAATATACCTATTTTGGTACACTTCAAGCCAGATATTACTTTATTACATATATTATCAATAAATGTATACCATTACCATCATAGTTATTTTTTGGGTGCCCAGTGATTATATTTTGAAAAGTTTGTTATCTTTAAGCACTTCTCTATTTTCCTACTTTTTTTCCTTTTTATTTCTAATTCATTTTCAGCCTATGATTTCTGCTATGGATTATTTACAATAGTAAAGGAGTTGGAATAGCTTAAGTATCCAGACATTATATATTAGTGTTGGGGTTTAATATTTCAGATATGGTATAATTTGGGTAAGAAAAATTGAGGATTGCTATATACCAAGCACTGTGAGGTAAGTACATTTATCATCCCATTTAGAAAATGAGGTAACTGAAGTCTTTAGAGAGCTTAAAAAAGTGAATAGCTCATTACATAGCTATAACTCCTGATGGAGCTAGCATTGTATCCAAATAGACTGGTTCCAGAGAAAATATTTGTGTATGGTCATGGGATATATAAAGCTGAAAGAAAAAAGTACAAGTCATTGAAGATGAAAAGACAAGTGAAGTGTGAAGATAGGGCATGATGAGGTGTTCACATGGATGTTGATGTCACCCCGGCCTGATGGTGGATCTAAGGAAAGAGGGAAACACAAGAGAGGGGGTAAAGCTTTTGATACCTTGATACTATATAGGATGAACCAAGAGGTTGGTGAGTGATAATAACAATGATAAATGGAGGGTGATATACTACTACCACTATCAAAATAACAACAAGCTATTATTTATGGAATCCTTATTATGTGCCTGGCTTTGTATGGAACTGTTGAAAAGCATTATCTTAAGGAATCTGTGCAACAATTCTTTGAGGAAGATACTATTATTATTCCCATTTTTCTGGATAAGTTAACTCAGTTTTACAAAAATTGAGTGAATTGCCTAAGTCTCCTGTTTCAAGTCAACTAGGATATCTCTGTGAAATGATTTTCAAAGAGGCTACCCATTTATCCATCCATACGTCTGTCCATTTGCTAGGTATTAAGCTCTAGCAATATTTGCTTTAGGGATGGAAAGTATTTTAAATCTTGGTCCCTGCTCTTGAGTCTGATGGGAAAGAAAGATATGGGGACAATTAGTAAAAGCTATAGTAGAGGTGTGATTTAATTATTTTTAAAATGAGGGTGTTGTGTTGCACAATCTTTAATATTTCTTCCAATTCCACCTCTATGACTGTAGAAACAAGAAGAAGTAATCAGTAAAAAACAAAAGTATACACAGCTTGGTAGTATAAAACTTGAACCTACTTAACTGTTGTTAGCATAAGACTATCCATTTTCTCAACACTATGCAGTCTGACAAATTTGGCAGCCAAGGAACTCAGCCTGAGGCAGCTGGGCATGATTTTGGATGGGAGACTCAGATTCAATGTTGGTGAAGTGTTTACAGTTTGCATGTGCATTGCAGGTGTGTGACATCACTTCCTATGACTGATGCAAATGCTGGGAACAGTGGCAGGAGACTGATAGCCTGCCTTTAACCCTTTCCAAACAAGCCATCTTGTGGGCAGATGTTGACCACACCTTCTTGCTCATCTTTCTAGAAGAGTCTGGAGAAGAACCAGTTTTCGCTGATTCGGGCCTTGGTATTAGAATGCATAGCCACTGAACGTCTTCAGGAAATGGGGATAGGAAACCAAGTGCTTTCTTTTAATGCCTAAGGTGATGAAAATGAAGGGAAAATCAGCATTATTGTCTTGCTTAGGCTATAATTAGAACTAATTGTTCAGATTGTATGATGATTTGAAATTTTTGAGGGAGCAGTAGTGGAACTAGTCTTCCTCTGGAGGAGGAAGTCCTGTTAAAGAAACGGTTTCCCAAACTACTAGTGTAAACAAAATTGCAGAGAGAAATATTAAAACTATTTAAAGGAACAACATTATTTTCATTTTTTCCTTGCAAATAGTCCCCTAGTTTACCCAGTGCACGCTTTCTGTTGACATAAGGGAAACAAACAGAATAAGAAGCTATGGTAATGTAAAATATCTCTATGCAGTTATTAAACAGATTATGCTTTTGGTTTTTGCATGTTCTGCAGTGTTAAATCAGGCATTTGATACAGTTCTTAAGCAATTTAGAATCGTGACAAAAAGGTTGGTAGGAATTGGCTAAGGATTTTTCATATTGCCTGTATTATGTACTTTCCCATAAGGTATGTGTACATGTACATACAAGTGTAAATGAAAATGTAAATGTAAGTTTTATATGAATAAAAGTAATAATTTATTTTCAAGTAGCCTATATTTTAGACTTTCCAGTAATTTGTCACTTTCCCTCTCTTTAGTTCATATTATAGAAGATATATCAGGCTGCTACTTTTTATCCTAGACATTTATAATGTTTCAGGGGGTGTTGTGGCTGTTACTTTTACACACAACTTTAAGATGGGTGGGTAAGAGGGCCATTACTTGCAGATTATCACTGGAGAAGGCTGAGCCTGGTGCTGAGGACTTAGTTTATTATTAATCATTATTTCTGGAATCATAAGGGCTACTTTGAAAAATTGGAGGAAGATGGTGTTTGAAGACCCTATTGAAGAAAATGAATAGTCATATTGCAGCTTGATTCTTCTTCTTCCCATATCAGAATTGATAGACTCTGTGTAGGTGTCTGTTTGGATCACATTATCTATGAACTGCCTTTGATGAAATTGCTAGCTCTCTTGAAGCTGCAAGTGCTGATTATTTTGCTCAGATTTGTAGCTCTGTGATGTTTGCTAGCATGCATGATTTTGTAAAAGATTTGGACATAATCTGCAATTTTTTTTTCAATTTTGATAGTTCTGATTGAGTAGGTCTGATTAACATCAGTTCAGAAGTTTGAAGCTAAACCTTCACAACCCTGCTTTTGAAAGGTGTTGAGATTTGTGAGAGGGGATTACGTTTAAGGAAACTAAGCTTCCTTATGTTTTAGATTTAAAGATGAAGTGAGATTATGTCTGTTAATTTGCAGAGCTTTACATATTGTAGAGACAGGATAGCAGAAAGTAGGATATAAAATTTTTTAAGGCAATTTCATTTCGCAGTATTAAACTGTAATCTAACAGCAATGCTAGAAAATTTAGATGACAACTTCATTTTTCTAGGTCAACTCACCCATTTCTCCTCTTCATATGGTACAAGCCACAGGAGTTAGTCTTGGAAAAATGCAAGAGAAAACCTTAAAGGAAATCTCTCTTTTAATATCTTAGGAAGATATCCACTTCTAAGATGTGTTCATGTGATATGATAGTTTGTGTTTATGAGCAGAGTCTGTGACACTAATGTAGGGTCTCCTTCTATTATGGCTGTGATATGGAATGTCTAAATAACACAAGTGAGTTTAGAATGACTGGTAAGTCTACCTTGGAGAACTCAGAAGCCAACTGGAGATCCTGCTGCAACCAAACTCAGGCACATAATCAAAGCCAGGTTACCTTTTTTAAATCAGAAAATTAAAATGACATGTACTGGCTCTGCTGAGGAGCTTTGTTCCTCTCTTACTGGTGGTTGTGATTCATAATCATACATCAGGGAGGGACAGAGCAAAGGTGATTGTTATTGGCTGTATTGTACATTTTTCATTGTCTTTTAAATATTTTGGAAATAACTTTAAAGTGATGAAATTAAAAATACCCCAGATGTACAATTTGTTAATCACTTTTTATAACTTTTTATTTTGAGATTCACATGCAGTTATGAGAAATAGCATAGAGAGATCCATATATCCATTACCCAGTTTCCCCCCACTGGTAACATCTTGTTTAACTATAATATAATATAACCAGGAAATTGACATTGATCTAATCCATCAGCCTTATTTAGATTCCTGTCTTAAATGGATTCATTTGTATGTGTGTGTATGTATGTGTATTTAATTTTATTCAATTTTATTACATGTGTAGATTTCAGTGATCACAGTCACACTCGAGATATAGAATGGTTCTATCATAAGTATCCCTAGTGCTAGCTATTAATTTTTAATGGGGGATGTACTCAAAAGATTTATTCACCAGTTTGAGTAACTTCTCTGAGGCTATATTGTATCTAACATAGTTTTGAAAAACACTAAATGACTAAGGAGACAGAAGAAGTTAACCACACCAATTCCAAGGAATAAACTGAAATTGCGGGAGCTGGTCTCCCTGTGGAGTTCTCTGGGAATACAAACAATGAATTACCATGCTGCTTTACAAAGGAGAAATTGCTGAGCAGCAGTGGAGAAAGATCTTAATGGTATCTGGAACAAAAAATAAGGCAGGGCTTTAAGGTCACAGGTTAGTAGGTCTTTTGCACAATTTTAACAAAAGGAAGTTAAAAATTACAGGCTCAGATTCTTTTGTGTGAAAAAGGAGAAAAAGCAAAGTCAGCAAAAATAAAAAAAATCATTAATGGTCTGCACTCTGTGAAAAGAGCTTTCTCCCCCTGGGAAAACAATAAAAAATTATTTGCCCCTGTATCAAATTCAGGACCACTTACCAAAATGGCTAGCTTGGCTGAGTCTGCAGCTTGGCTTAGAGCTCAATTGTATGATTCACTTGTAGTTCAGCATGAACTTTCCTCATAGACAATAGACATTTGTGTTCACACATTTGAAAATGAACTTACACAAATAAGTGCAATTTATACAGTTTCTTAAAACTGTAAAACATTGACACTGTTAAACTACTGGACTTTGGGTACACTCAAAATAAAGCTTTGTGTTCTTTGCGGCTACCCTTTATTATCTAGGGTAATGAAGACCATCTATAAAGTGAAATTGTTAATAGCAGAAAATTGTGAGAATTCAATCATAAAAGCTGCATACTGGATATTTTTTCCTTCTTTTGTCCCTTTGGAATTAAAGATATTCCTTTTGTTTGGAATTGAATACTGGTTTAGTTATAATTAAAATTCTGTTCTTTTCTACCAATAGGTGGAAAAGACTGTCTGACATACTACTAATTAAACTACTTTTAGAATTACTACCTCATTGATCAACTATACTGACAGGTTTATCTTTCAAGACCTGGAACTTACAGCTAGATCTTAATGGTAAAGGTCTAGGGAAATGGATGAGCTTGAAATACACCACATAGTATGCTATTTCCTTCGAAAATGCTAGGAGAACAAAAGCACAAGAACCTGAGGTTCAAGGCCTTGAAGATTTCACTTCTGTTGTGTTGGCTCTACCTCATTTCTTAAGTTTGCCTCACCCCTCCACCACAAGTCCTTACAGCCCCTACCTGCAGGCTCACTCATTCGTATTGCCCTATGCAGGAAGTTTATCAAGGATAATAGTTGCTTCTAAGAATCTGGAGGGGAATTGAGTTTTTATATCATTACAGACATAAAGTCTGAAGCAACTTTGTGGATGTTGAGCTCCTAAGAATCTCCTCAGGCTAGAACTTGGTTCCCGGTGTAAACCCTGGGTTCTGTGCTACTCCTTAGCTGTAATTCATCTTTCCTTTAAATCACATTGGCTTAGTTATAGGGACTGGTCTTTCTCTTGGTCTCTGCTTCTTAGAATATTGTTTAGACTTTCAATTCAGAGGTTTCCGGAGCCCCATGTTCTTATTTTGCCCTTTTTGGTTCCTCTCATTTGGGATTGGAGTCTTGTTCTACCTATCATCAAGGGGGGTGCTTTGGCAATTTCCCCCCTTAAATCAAGTATCTATAGTAATACCACTTTCTAGTTCTCTTTGTTTTAAAATGTTTTGGTGTAAAGAACCCCCCCTTTTTTAAAATTAAGTTTTTAATTTTAATTCCAGTATAGTTAACATACAGTGTTTTATTAGTTTCAGGTGTACAGCTTTTTTTTTTTTTTGAGAAAAGTTCATATTCTCTTCTAGGAATAATAATACACACACACACACACACAAACACACACATATGTTGTGTGCAATAGAAAAGTGCATATACCTCAAACAATGAATCATGGAACACTTCATCTAAAACTAATGATGTAATGTATGGGGATTAACATAAGAATTAAAAAAAAAAAGAAAAGTGCATATACCTATATATAGTTTTTACTAAACATATATAGTTTTTTTTTAAGATTTTATTTATTTATTTGAGACAGAGAGAATGAGAGAGAGAGAGAGAGCACATGAGAGGGGGGAGGGTCAGAGGGAGAAGCAGGCTCCCTGCCGAGCAGAGAGCCCGATGCGGGACTCGATCCAGGGGCTCCAGGATCATGACCTGAGCTGAAGGCAGTCGCTTTAACCAACTGAGCCACCCAGGCGCCCAAACATATATAGTTTTTATTAAAAAACGTATATAGGTTTTTTAAAATTTCAAGACATAAATAGCTCTTTGAATTCCATGTATGGATCTCACAGAAGTCTGTGAAACTCAAGTCAGTAATTCCATTAATCTTCGGATGAAAAATTCAGGTCCTTAGTGGGTTGTAATTGACTCTTTCTTGATGGCTTGCCTAGGTTTATGATGTTAACAGTAAGGCTTTACTCAGAATGCTGGATAATAGGTCAGTTGACTATTCAAAGAAGCAAAAGTTTGTAAACTTCACTTTCAGCACTAATAATCAATAATCACTTCACTTACTTGATCATCCTTTCTTGCATATTTGGGTTTAGATTTTGACTTTTACCTATACCTATTCTGTTTGCATTGCTGGGTGATATTTATATGATCTCTTTGCTCTGGTCTCTCCAGTCATTCCTGTTTGCAGCAAAACTTTTCTCCTTACCAAAACTACTGTGGGCTAACATTGACCTCAAATAGGGCAATGGCTTATCAAATAATATATAAAACCAGATCTTAATTATTTAAAAATGTACATTGATGGATAATATGACTCCCATTATGCATCTGTATTAGTCAACATGGGCTGTCATAATAAAATACCACAGATTAGGTGGCTTATACAACAGAAACTTAGTTTCTCACAGTTCTGGGGGCTGGAAGTCCAAGATCAGAGTGCCAGTGTGGTTGAATTCTGGTGAGGATTCTGTTTCTGGTTTGCAGATGGGCTTGCAGACCTTCCTTCTTGCTGCGTCCTCACATGGCAGAAAAAGAGAGGCAGCAAGTTTTCTGATGTCTCTTCTTATAAGGGCACTAATCATATCATGAGGACCCCACCCTCATTACCTCATCTAAATCAAATTATCTCCCAAAGGTCTCAACTCCAAATACTATCACATTAGGGGTTAGAGCTCCAACATACGAATTTTAGGGGGACACAGTGCAGTCCATAGCAGCATCTCTGAGAGAGGAATATAGTGAAAGGCATTAGTGACCAACTGTTCAAGGAAGACTGGTCCTCTGGCTATGGCTCGTGTGCTTAGAAATGTAGGGAAGAAAAGGAGCAGGAAAAATCACAGATAGGAGGGGGAAAAAACCAAGAAATAAAACAGTATTTCTAGGGGCAGAATTTTACTGAACCCTCATATCTGTTTGAAGAATAATCTTTATCAGAATCCAAAGTGGACAGATTGGGGACCCGACTAGGGAAAGGCTCTGTTCCTCTAGAGATGAAAAATGTATTTTATTTTAGTAAGTTGCTCAGTTTTGGATTTAGGATAAAAGGTAGGAGAGCAATTTTAAACATTGGTCTTGAGAGCTACTGAACTAACAGAGTGGTGAAGACAAGTGATACTTGAAAAGCTTTGTTTAATATTTTAAACTTCGAACAATCTACCAACGTGAAATTTGCTTAGAATTTATCCTAGCATGATATACTTGCCTTGGAATTACCTCCTGGGTAGCCTTATTTAATGAGTTTGCTTAGACTGCCCTTGTGTGAGTCTTAGACCTCACTGGATAGCAGGGAGAGTTCATGCTGCTGAAAAGTTTGAGTTTGAGTTAAGATGCTATCATTGTGATGACTTTTTTGCTTATTATCACAAAGTTGTTGACAGAAAGTGATCTCAAGACAGTGGCAGACTAGAAAGCACACTGGGATGATCCAGAGTAAGGCATTCCGTTGCATCTCAGAAGAATAGTTTTAAATTATGAAAACGATTTTAGCATTTTTCTTTTATGGAGATATTTTCTGTAAGATTGGAAAGTCACCAGCCTAAGAAATGCAAGTCTAGGGTATTGGATCTCTGACAGACTTTCTTCCAAGTCTCTATCACTGGGGAGGGAGTGGTTCAGAGTATGAACCCTAGTGTCAGAGAGTTCAGGAATGAATTTTGCTCTGCCATTTATGAGCTATTATGACCTTGGGCAAGTTGCATGAACTTATTTAGTTAAGCTTCAATTTCCTAACTTAGGGCTTGTGAGGATTGGTTGACAAAATGTAAAGAAAAAGGTGAGTATAAGACTTGGCACATTTAAGCTCTACAAATAATACCTGTTATCACACCAATAATTCATCAATGTAATTATTGACCATCAAGGTTGGAAAGAGTTTAAAAATCACTGTCAAGACCAATTTTATTCTACAAACTGCATTGCTGACTTGTAATAACTAACTTCCCCTTTCCTCCTACTAATGATTAGTCATGACCCTTGACTCTACTTTCTCAGAAGGCCAGGGAACAAAAGTAGATATGTACAATTTCCCCATCTTTTTCTACAATAAAGATTCCTGTAAAATTCAAAAAGCACCTGAAGTGGAATTCATATGAGAAACAGCAGCATACATTCATCTTTTGGGGGGAACAATCAATTAATTTTGGTTAAGGATGTTTTAATTAGACCTGAACTTTACAGGGTTTATTTTTGTCTACAATACTAAATTTATTCAAGATGGAGTGAATTCATTAGGTTTTATTTTATTCAGCCCTTTTATCTATATAAGGTTCAGTTATTTGATTTGTTTCTCAAGTCAGGAATTTTAGGCATAAGTTGAGAAATATTTCTATATATTGATATATTAAGCAATTTATGTCTGATGGTATAGTATCCTACCGAGAAAGAAATAAAATCCAAGAACTTGAAGGAAAAGATCTCTACCTGGCTCCATGCAGAGAACTTATGTTTTTAATGGCACATTTAGATAAAAGCTGTACAGTAGGATTTTACTCTGAGAGGATGAAGTACCCATGGCAGCCACTTCTAATAGTGGGTATTATGACCAAATCTGGTACAGTAGCCAGACCACAAGAGAGGCAAAAATGTTTGCCTATGAATAAGGAAGGATAATTCTATTTCATTCTATCCTTTTCTTACTACTTTCTCTCATATAGATGTGCAGCCTCAGATCAAAATTCTACTTCTATTATACTGTGTATGAGTCTAATGAGACTCAATAGCTCCATTGTGCATTATTTTCTTCACATCTGTTAGCCACAATTCCTGAACTTAACTTTAAAGCTTTCTCCTTTGCTATTAAAGTCCTGTTCATTTGCAATTTTTTCATAACCCAATAAAACCACTCTTTTGCAGCCCAAATTTAAGTTACTTTTCGTTTGCCTGCGGTTGACTATGCAGACAAGCTGAGTGGTCAACTAAAGTGTTAACAGGTTATTCTAGACTCTGGATTCATAGTAATTGCCTAAAAACGCTAGATGGCACAGGAGAGATATAAATGGATCAAGGAGAGTCCTGCCCTCAAACTTTATACGTCTTTAAAGAATTCTTAGGGTTAAAAAGAGCAACATTTTAAGATATTCTTGTATGTTCTTTTCTATTAGCTTTCCTATTGTTGTTTTGAGTTTCATCCTTGGATTTTCAGAACTGGGTGATGTAAGGTAAAATTCTTCTTTCTAGCTTGAAAGCAAATACTTAAAAAATTACTGGTTGAGTAGTGCTTTTATTTCTTTAATTTATCTTAAAAAGCACACATATACATGCTATATGTATAATAATATATATGTTTGTTTATGTGTGTGTTTATATATGTGTATATTATCTTTATGATGAATTAAACATGTGCTGTTCCAGGAAACGTGGAGATAATGCACACCATGGTGTGTATAAACATGCATGTGACTCAACTTATTGTTTTAATTATGTGACTGACTAAATAGAGTTGAATTATGAGAACTGCTTTTCTAAGAGAAAACATCTAACCATAGAAATTAATGTTATGTAATTTCTATTTTTTCTCAGCTTGTAGTGAATACATGTATCCCAGGAAGTTCCATATGTATTGTGTTTATTAAACATGAGGTTAGTTTTATCATTTCCTTTAATGGAAAAATGACAAGGTATGAACAGGAAAGTATATTTAGTAAATACTGAATATTGGGATTCAAAGCTAGTACTGATTACAAGAGTACTATTAGCCTTAGTTATACAAATTCTGCTGATTCATAGGGAACATTATACATGTTAAAACCATGAACTAATCAATGATTTGCCATTGAACAATTTCTCACATCTAGTGGAGGGAAACTATAAAAATGAAGCTTATAACTGGTCATGCTAAAAAGAATATTACTCAGCCATCAAAAAAAAATGAAATCTTACTATTTGCAGTGATGTGGATGGAACTAGAGGGTATTATGCTAAACGAAATAAGTCAATCAGAGAAAGACAATTATCATGATTTCACTCATGTGGAATTTAAGAAACAA
Source organism: Neomonachus schauinslandi (assembly GCF_002201575.2). Classification (NCBI taxonomy): domain Eukaryota; kingdom Metazoa; phylum Chordata; class Mammalia; order Carnivora; family Phocidae; genus Neomonachus; species Neomonachus schauinslandi. The sequence continues at coordinate 96,867,293 of NC_058404.1, forward strand.
AACATCATAAGGTAAGAGAGGGAAAAATAAGATGAAATCAGAGAGGGAGACAAACCATAAAAGACTCTTAACTATAGGAAACAAACTGAGGGTTGCTGGAAGGTTGGTGGGTGGGGGGATGGGGTAACTGGGTGATGGGCATTAAGGAGGGCACTTGATGTAATGAGCACTGGGTGTTATATGCAACCGATGAATCACTAAACTCTACCTCTGAAACTAAAAAGAAACAAAAACAAAAAACAACTGTGTAGAGAAAGCTGGCCTGACTATCAAAGAATGAATAGGTTCTTATTAAGAAATAGATCTGGATTATTTGAGTTTTTGGGAAAGTTCTTGGTCAATTACTGTCAATAACTTAAAAACTATGGAAGCTGTTTTTAGCATCTTGCTCCCCAAGCCTTTCCAAAGAGTAGTTGAGCTTACTGGAACCACATATTATTTTCTTATTTGTAATATGTAGAAAATAATACCTACGTTGAAAGGTTGTTTTGAGAATTAGTGGTAATGCATGTAAATGTACATCAATTTAAATAACCTTAGGCTATACAGATTAACAACTTTATTGCTGAGTTAGGTAATTGAGAAATAAACAAAACTAACTAGAAACACAGAACTACAATATCATGTCCAATCATAATTTTTAAAAAAAGATGTGGGTCCACATATTTCTCACAGTCATCTCTAAAGAATTGACCTGCAACTACTTTTAAATTTTCTATATTTTATTATGGAAGATATGATTGTACAATACATCATAAATCACATGTGAGATAGTTACCATATTTTAAAAATCATAGTTAATGATATTTTGGTGGAGGTACCATACGGTACTAAAGAAAGTATGTGTTTAGGGTTCCACAGACATGGGTTCAAATTCCAGTCACACCACTTATTAACTAAGTAATCTTGAATACTTAATTCTCAAGATCTTATTTTTCTCATTTGTAACATGGGATTAATACCATTACATAACTATGTTATGTAATACACCTTGCATAAAACTGAGTAAACACTCAAGTAATGATAACTATTATTCCTTTTTAGCTGAGCAATCACTTATAAACTTTGACATTAAAGACCTCATTAGAAATTGACAGAGTTAGCCAAGTCATGTAATTTAGGGACCTTTGAGATAGGAACCCAATAAGGATATTTTCATGAAGTTACTGGTTTATACTTGTGGGTTAACTTAGTGAGTCATTCCATTCAATAATACTTTAAATCAATCAGTTACAAAATATAGATGTATTAAATAATCCGTAGAGGCAAAATTATCGTAAATGTCACTCTTATGGAGCCAAATCCTTAAAGGACATGTATTAAATAAAGAAACTGATCAGACCTCTTTGTGGGCCCATTGTCAGGATGCTGAACAGTAGGAAACCCAGAAATCCTCTTTATCTCTTTGGATGTATGGCAATCACTCAGCAGGCAACTGTGTATTGCATTCTGATTTCAAGCACCATGTTTAGCCCTGTGGGAAATCAGTGCCATTCCTTAAGGAGTGTAATAGGAAAGATAGCAAATAAACCAACAATTCAGTAAGATCTGAAACATGGACTGTATTTTTAAGAGGATCTCTGAATCCATTAGGAAAGTGAGGGAAAACCTCTTGGAGAAAGTGAAATCTGAGCTAAATGGTGAAATTGTAATGGAATTAAGCAGGGTGGGAGTAGGAAGAATGGAAATGATTTATGTATAACAGCACGTAACTAGGGTGTAGAGAATAGGACATGTTTTACTTTATTCAAGGAAATCAGTGTCTTAGGTGAAAGATGTGATTGAAAGGTCATGTGGTTTGTTCATGAAATATTTCATACACATTCTAAGGAATTTGGAATTTATCAGGAAAGCTATAGTATCCATTAAATCACTATAAGCTGAGTTTTGACTTCATTTAATTTACATTTTAGGTCACTATGGTGTTATATGTAGGAAGGACTGGAGGGGGAAGGCAACTGAAGAAACAGGGAAACTACTTAGAAGACATTGCAGTAATCCAGATAAGAAATGAGGAAATCTTAAAGCTCTGATAAGAATAGAAGAAGGCAGAACTAAAACACATTTAGCAGGTAAACTTGAGAGGAATTATTTATCAGTTGTAAATGAGGAATGAGGTAAATATATTGTACTTAGAATGAAAGTTATGATTCTGATTTGGATGACTGGAGAATGGTAATTTCAATTTCAGAAATAGGGAATAGAAGGGAAGATGTTGGGTTTGTAGTGGTGGAGGAGTATGGGGGGAGACAGATGTTGGGTTCAGCCTTGTTCATAAGTATGAGTTGTCAGTAAGATATCTGAGTGGAGAGTCAATCAGTTGATAGGTGGTGTAGGTTTAGAACTAAGGGAGGAAGTCAGCCTGGAGATAGAGATATAGGAATTTTCAGGGTATAGATAGTAATTGATGAGTTTATCAAAAGAATGTAGACCAAGACTTGGAATGAAGACAGATCATGGGCAATATGAATGCTTAGGGTAAACAGAGAAATTAGAACTGAAGTAAACTGAGAAGAATGGTGATCGAAGACAGTAGATACCTATAAAAGAGTAGAGTCAGAGAACTCAAAAAGAGGAAGGAGTTATAAGAGAGTATAAGGGGAAGAATGCCCATTGAACTGACATCATTTGTGTTTGCTGGGGCAGTTTAAATGAGAGATCCATAGTAGGGTAGAGAGGTCTGGGGACAAAATATGGATAGTGTTTTTCAAACAGTTTTAATTTTGAGTATGTTCAGTTTGGGTTATTGCTTTTCTAGCTTCTACATGCTCCCTCACTTCCTACTGCCTTAGAGAAGGTAGAAAATGGGGTCAGAGACTGTAGATCTCAATGAGGTTAAATAATAAATATACTGGCATTAGGATACAGAGGAAGAACAGACCATGCATTTTGATAATATCTAATACTAATATCTGATAGAATCGTGTTTGAATGTTGACTGAAACAGGCACATGGATCCTGCATAAATAGAAGTCAGGAATTTGAAGATCTGTGTAGTAGTGGAACTACTGAAATGGAAACAGGCTGGTAAACTCTCAAGATGTTAGTTTAGAAGAAGAAACTTCTAGAGAATCAAAGAATAATATGTTTTATTGTCTGTAATTTAAAACACAAGCATAAGCAGTGTGGTATGTCTGTGTGTGTGGGGGGGGGGGTGGGATGTGGTTAAAATTTAAAAGAACCAGATAAGGAATATGTATGTTTTGGGGGGAGTATTGGCAAGCACTTGAGAGGCTCCAATCAAATTCCCACACTTTGGAGGTGTTTAAGCCAAGCTTTAAGCTCTCTTCATCTCAGATCAACACCAGATGGTGTGGTGATTAGTGCACTGGATGTAGAAATGTTTTTTCATTGGTAAAATTAGTTACGTTCAAGATGTTTATCTGTGATTGGCTATGTATATTGGCCTGAGACTCCTTCATAGACAGGATTTCAGAATATAGTGTATTGACAGCCTCCATTCCTTGAGAATGGGCCCTCGGTTTAGGATCCCAAACCCATTTGGTATAAGTACACTCATCTGAAGGTTTTTGTTTTTTGCCCAACTCCTACTGGGCTAGCTGAATCCTGCCTGTAGGATATTGCCTTTTCTGCCTTGTGTTTTCTCTTTATGAGGATACTGTTGAATACCTGAAACTATAGAGAGCTGGTACTTCATTGAGCCTATGAAAGTATTTGCATTAGTATTTTTGTGGCTTCCAATGATTAAAACTTTGTGTGTATGTGGCAGGATTTGGTCTGAAGCTATTTGTTTATGGCATTATTATATTCAACATCATGGCTGGAAATGAGGAAATCTATTAAAGCTACCAATATCGGGCGCCTGGGTGGCTCAGTTGGTTAAGTGACTGCCTTCGGCTCAGGTCATGATCCTGGAGTCCCTGGATCGAGTCCCGCATTGGGCTACCTGCTCAGCAGGGAGTCTGCTTCTCCCTCTCCCGCTCCCCCCTCTTGTGCTCTTTCTCTCTCTCACTCTCTCTCTCAAATAAATAAATAAAATCTTTAAAAAAAAAAGCTACCAATATCTACCCAAAATAATACAGTAAGTGTGGATTACCAATTTAGGTCAATTTGCAACCATATGATACTCATTCCTCTGAATGGTATAATGTAAAATTGCTTATTCCTTCATAGGTACCTGAGAAAATTTTGACAAGTCAATGATTGAGCTGTGATTTTCATGTATAATAGGCCAAAATAATATTCACTTCCTGAGTAATAATAGTTAATATTTTCTGAACACTGCTCTGAGAATTTACGCGTATACATTTGCATTTAATCACACCATTTTATGAAGTGGTTAAAACTATTATTGCCATTTTTTGGATAAGAACATTGAGGCACAGTGACATTAAGTAGCTTTTGTGTTCAAGGTTACACAACTAGTCAGCAATAGGCCTGAGATTATGAGCTGAGGCAGTTTGGTTCTAGAAACCATGCTCTTAAATATATCTCTATTAGTTCTGTATTAATTCTCTAGATTAAGTAAGATAGTTTATGTGAGAAATACTTATTAAAGTATCTATCACTAGGTGCCTCGTTAGCACAGTAGGTAGCACATCAGTCTCATAAAATATCTGTCACTAGATAGACACTCAAATATTGGTAAAATATGAATTGGTCCTAGGATGATGCAAACTTCATATATATTTATGTACTTTTTTGTTTTAATGGACCTGCATTTATGAATTAATCACAGCATTCATGCACAATGTATAAGTCTGATACTAGGAAATCACTAAGATTAACTTAAAAAGATACTTATGGAATAATGAATACTTCCTTAATATGCTTTAAGTGTGCAACATTATCATGCATGTGTTACATCCATGTTTTACTTTGGTTTTATTATTTTTCATTGATCCAGTAAAGCTTTATTTTGACAGTATTTCCACGGTTAAAAAATTCAAGTATTTTAATAAAACTTCCTCACTTGGCAATGATTTTTATTCCAAAAAATTTTCTAGATCAATTAAGAAAAATCAACTTACCTTTTAGTTAGAAATTCCAAAAAGCAATCCTGACTTTTCCACTAATTGTTGATCAGGCCTTGAGAAGTATAATTGGAAACAAGGTTATTTTTTTCCTGTATACTACTTTCACATACTAATTTTTACTGACTGAAGTATTTTCTTGGCTAGGTTTCATTGGAACTAGTCAAGAGATTAAAGAGGTTGCTTTTCTTTTCTTTCTTTTTTTCTTTCTTTCCTCCCTTCTTCTCTCTTTCTCTTTCTCTCTTTCTTTCTCTTTCTCTCTTTCTTTCTCTCTCTCTCTCTCTTTCTTTCTTTCTTTCTTTCTTTCTTTCTTTCTTTCTTTCTTTCT
>NC_058404.1:96872624-96903907 GCF_002201575.2 Neomonachus schauinslandi
TCTTTCTTTCTTTCTTTCTTTCTTTCTTTCTTTCTTTCTTTCTTTCTTTCTCTTTCTTTCTTTCTTTCTTCTTTTTTTTCATGAAGAGAAAATACAGTGTTTTTTTCCTGGGTACATATCAGCTCTAGATAAGCCTTGTGAGATTAAGAACTCAACAAAGGAAGATTAAAAACATTGCTTCTCAGTTGTAGAGTTTCCACAAATGTGTTCAATTCACCTAATAGCAGCTCAATAGAATGGCCAGGGGAATATGGAGAGAAATGAGATTTCATTCTGAGTTTTAGAGGCAGGAGAAGAGAATGTTTGTTCCATGTGTTCACTCTTTGGAAAGCAAAGGATGGTCTGTTTGTCATTAATATTAACATGAATTAGTGTTGCTTACTTCCCATCGGAGCCCTCATGATATAAAGATACAGTGGGCCAAACTTAGTCCCAAGAAAGATGGGTAAATATTTCAGAAGAGCTATAGACCTAGCATTTGAAAAATGTAAAAGGGATGAAATAGCAAAATCTATAAGAATGAGGTAGACTTTTTTCACCTCTGCCAATGTATATTCAGTTGAGGTACGTTTTATGTGGAAAACACAGTGAGTAAACTAATGAGTTGGTTGGGTTTCCTGTATAAATGGAATTGATTTGCTTTTTTTTAAAAAAATAAGTCATTAAATGAATGTTATATCATAATCGTGTCTCCATTTATAAAGTAGGGTTTTGAAAATAAGTTTTTTCCTCCTTATACATTAGTTGGCTATGTTAAATTCTATAAACTAATAAGGAGAACAGATCTTTAATGAAGCAGTCATTTAAAAACCCCAAATCAAGGTTAAAACTATAGAAATGAAAATAAACTGTGGGGCACCTGGGTGGCTCAGTCGTTAAGCATCTGCCTTCAGCTCAGGTCATGATCCCCGGGTCCTGGGATCGAGTCCCACATCGGGCTCCCTGCTCAGCGGGAAGCCTGCTTCTCCCTCTCCCACTCCCCCTGCTTGTGTTCCTGCTCTCACTGTCTCTCTCTCTGTCAAATAAATAAAATCTTAAAAAAAAAATAAAATAAACTGTAACTTTTCATAATATATACTGTAATAATGATAGCTAACATTTATGATTATAGTTACTATAGATTAGCTATTGTTTGTAATTTTGCAGGAGTTATTTCATTCAATCATAACAACCCTATTAATGTCCTTCTCACTTTACATTTGAGGAAACTGAAGGTAATAGTGATTAACTTTCCCAAGATCTCATACTTAACTGGTGGATTTGGGATCTAACCAAGCACACATAATACTGCTTTCCTTTTACATAGTGTTGTTTTTTGAACTGGACAAATTTTTATGAACTTTTTCTATGTTTTTCTGTAAGATGTGGAACAGATGACTCCAGAAGACTGAATGCTCTGCTCTTGTATTTGAAGCTGGTCACTTAATTTCTATGGCATGTGTAATATAACAAGTAGAAACTGGGCTTATCGAATGTATTTAGTAAATGTTGTTGGAGGATTATCATAAAATTAATCCTAGTCATATCAGGATTGAGACTGATTGTATAGATTGTATAACTGCCTAATGAGCAAGAGAACTCTCAATAGACTCTGAATGTGAAATATGTTATGATTAGTGCTTTTTAAAAGTGATTTTTCTAAAAGTCCAAGAGTTAAGGTGGAATGGTTGATAGAAAGAATGGGTTATAAGTGACCATAGGATATGCTCTTGGGCTTTTTGGACTGTTAAGAGGTTCTGACCAGAGGGGTTGGTTACTTCAAAGAGAGTGAAAACTTCTCTTCAGACTGATATCAACCTCTTGAATTTGTCTGCAAATAAAAAAGGAGAGATATTTAGGAGTAGAAGATAATGAAGAACATTGACAATGACTAATACTAGCTAATTTTCAAAGTTAATATTTTTGAGCACCTTACCCCTTTTCAGAAGCTAGCTAGGCATTTTCTATTAACTTTTTAAAATTCTTTGAACAACTTAGGAAATTGGTACTATATTTAATCCTTCTTTTATAGAAGACAAACTGAAGCACAAAACTTTCCCAAGGTCATACTTATTAAGAAGGAAGATCAGAGATAGTTTCCATTCAGGGACAGCAGCATACTTTTCTAATCTTTCCCCAGGGCTATCTTAACTCTCCTGCCTTTTGTTATAGTCCAAAGTATTTGGAGTGTCTGGACATTCCACAGAACATCTTACTATGTCTTACTGGTCTACTATACTGATGGTATCATAGCAGTTGAACCAAATGAGCAAGAAAAGGCAAATACATTGGAAGACTTGGTAGGCAGAGGAAGGCGAGGAACCCTATAAAGATTCAAGCACCCGTAACATTAGTGAAGTTTTTTGGAATCTAACTGACTGGGGCATGTTGTGATGTTCCCTCCAAAGTAGAGAACAGATCAGCTGCATTTTGTCTTCCCCTAAGAAAGAAGTACGGTGCTTCATAAACCTCTTGTTCACTTTAGGCTCCTCTGGCAAGGAGGCAATAAGCAAGGAGTCATCACATAGGCAGTGGTAAATGACCCCGTTCATTAGGAAGAGGTAAGGTTGCTACTGGACAACATGGGAAGGGAATAATATGTTTAGTATTTAGGTGATCCATTTGGACATCTCTTGGTACTCCCATGCCCCTCAGCCATAGCTTGAGGAGAGCATGGTAACTAGGAATCCAGACCCACAGAGACAAGGGTCTGAGTCCTTCTACCATGCAGTCTGCCTACTTCATGCTCTCAGTGTCCCAATGAAAATGGCCAGGGGATTGTGGAGGAAAATGTGATTTCATTCTAAATTTTAGAGGCAAGAGGACAGACTGTTCTGTGTGTTCACTTTTTGGAAAGCAGGGGATTGTCTGTAACAAGAATTAGCATAAATTAGAACTACTAGCCATGGATGAGGGGAATCTTGAAAGGGAGATGGAAAGGGAGATGCTAATTAGTAGTTATAACTTTAAGAGATGTAATGGTGGGGGCTGCAGTTGATTCCACTAAAACACTTCTCTGGTAAGTTTTCTCAAAAAACAAAACCAATCAGAACATGGTGGAGGGACCCCTGGTGGCTCAGTCAGTTAAGCATCTGCCTTAGGCTCAGGTCATAATCCCAGGGTCCCAGAAGCCCACATTAAGCTTCTTGTTTGGTGGCAGCCTGCTTCTTCCTCTGCCTACTCCTCCCCCTGCTTTTATGTGCTCTCTCTCTTTGACAAATAAATGAATAAAATCTTTTTTTTTAAAAAAGAACATAGTGGAAACTCCTTCCAAATGGGGTGAATTTACAATGAGAGGAAATCAATCTGAGGAGTGCAGTGGTAGAGTGTAATGGATTCTGCTGTTCTCTACCCAGATTTCCAAGCTGATGGTTCACAGCTCTGTTGTCCCTCACTGAAAATTTCACCTAGCCCTAGGGGACTTCCTAGTCCAAGGCTATTGTATAGAAGATTTGGTTTGTTTCTACTTCACAGTGTTTGGGCCTCAGCTAGAAAGGCTTGAATTCTGGGGATGATTATGTGGCTGGGGTTTGGGGAGATTTAGAGGCATCTACTCTCCTACATCTGGAAGTTGATGCTGTTTGTTGGCTGAGATCTTACATGTACTGTCAGCTGGAACCTCTACACTGTGGCCTCTCCATCTGATCTCTCAAATTCCTCTATTTGAACTTCACAGCTAGGTAAATGGGTTTCAAGAGTTACTATCCCAAGAAAACAAGGCTTAAGTGCTTGGCATTTTATGATCTAGTTTTAAAAGTCACATACCATCAATTCTGCTGTACTCTAGTGGTCAAGAAAGTCACAAAAGTCTACTCTGCTTCAAGGGGGAGAGGATACAGACTCCACCAATTGATGGGAGTAATGTCGATGTCACATGTAAGAAGACTCTGGAGGATGTGAGATATTGTTGTAATCATCTTTGAAAAATACAATCTGCCATGTCAGGGAAAAGACTTAACTGTGTCTCTTGTGTGTGCATTCTGTCTTTTCTAGCATATCCTTGGTGTATTAATTTTCTTAAAACAATATCTTGAACAAAGCAGTTTCTTGAAAAACAAAAACTAAATAGAACTTAAACTATCAAAGTCAGCTTGCTGCTTATTGAATGAGGTCCAAATTCCTTAAGTTAGCATTCAAAATCCTCCAAAATTCAACCTAATCCCTTTTACTCCTTACTTCCTACTACTTTCAGGCATATACTATAGTTTATGACTGACCTATATACATAATTTACCATTGCCAGAATGTGTCCTGAGCTTTTCACTTCTGTACCTTTGTACATGCTTTTTCCTAATCTCAGAATTGTACTAGAGGGGTGCCTTCAGAGTTTGCCTAATAAAGTCCTACTGATCTTTTAAGGTCTTTCCTTCATGCCTAAACCAGGAGTGATTACTTCTTTCTTTTTCAAGACTACTACAGCATTTGTTAATATCAACATGTATCATTTCTCACACTGTGCTAAACTGCATGTTATTTTGGGAGGAGGCAGTGCTTTATTGTGATTTGGTTTGATAGTTAATGCTATTGCCAATGTAAAGAGGATGTCCTTTCTCAGCAAAATTCAGAGGAGAGACCATACCTTTCTCTAACCTTATTGCTTCTGTAAACTAGTTATTTATCACAATATAACTATATCTAAAAAACCTAAGTGCTTTGTGTTGTCTTTATTTCTTGGAGATTTCAGAATATTCAAAAGGTTAGCTCATCTCTCACTGGGTTTCCAGGGTACCCAGAGTGTTAATATGGAGACATACAAGCTATTTGATAATGTTGATGAGCTACAGAGTAACTATTATGAAGTGAATCAATTGGAATAAGTGACATTTTAATTTCCAGGGAATAATTTTCCAATGTATTATGTACATATATGTATATAAACATTTTTTCAATTTCATAAAATTTATTGAGGAAAATGAATTTAAACAATTCAGGATTTTTATAGCTTTAATTTTGCTAATATGCTTTGTGACTCTCTAAGAAGGTTCTATAGTGAGGCAGCATTATTTAAATTTGTGTAGTGTACCTCTATGAGATTATGGGCCCAGAATTCTCTCCAGGAATTACTTCTTATGTATAAAGAAGTGGCCATGTTAACAGTGTGACTCTGCCTTTTGTTGTTTTGTCTAAGGGAAGACTTGACTCAGTAGGGCCAGTATTTGGTCCAGGATTTCTGAGTTTGGAACTAAAAGAGAATGGAGCCAATCTTGCTTGGGTTCCTGGACAGCAGGTATGTTATAATGCTTGGTAGCCTTCCTTCCCACCGTGTAGAAGTGAAAGGAGACTGGTTTTTACTAAGGAAGAGAAGAATTAAGCAAGAAGGAGGGAAAGAGAATATGTTCTAAGAGCATTTGAGTCCTTAGATCTAGCTGCTTCTCAGTCCAGTCACATTCCTGATCTTAGGTTCCATGTGACATTTCATATTCCTTATAAACATTCTCTACTTTCCCTAATCTAGTTCTTTTTCTTTCCCCACTTACAACCCAAAGTACAGTTAACCCTTCAAAAGCAGGTGTTTAAAACTGCATGGGTTCACTTATACAGTACAGTACTATAACTGTATTTTCTCTTCCTTATGATTTTCTTAATAACATTTTCCTTTTTCTAGCTTACTGTGAGAGTACAGTAAATAATTAATATAATGTACAAAATGTGTGTTAGTCGACTGTTTATGTTACTGGTAAGGCTTCCAGTTAACAGTAGGCTATTTAACAGTTAAGTTTTTGGGGAGCCAAAAGTTCCATGCAGATTTTAAACTGCGTAGGAGTTGGTGCCCCTAATCCCTACATTATTCAGGAGTCAGCTGTATTCCAATTAAAATGCCTTAGAGCCCCTTTTTTTCCCAGAGCATTTTATGGGGTTAATGATACATAAAACTCACTTTGGGTAAGGTGGCTATCAAATGGTAAAATTTAGAGAAAAGGGACAGCTTCTCCAAAGCTCAGTGTGTGAGAGATGGGACAAAACTCTGGTTCATCTAAATTCTGAATCTGTAACACATTTTAAATTTTATATTTACATGTACATGTTTTAAGACATAGTCATAAAATTTCAGAGCTGCAGGGGTACTTGGAAATATTATTAAACTTTTAAATTTTACATATAAAGAAATGGAGGTCCAGAGAGGGTCGATGTTTTACCCAAGATCACACAGATGAATAGCAATGATCTAAACCACATATTTTCCATACATAGCACTCCAGGGTAGCCCTATTACTGAGGACTGTATGCAAAGACACCTCAGTGAATCTTTCCACATCTTGCTTGTTTGCAAGGAAGTGATGTGTGCAACTTCCTACACACTTCTCAGAGGCTTCCTATTCTCCCTGAACTTTCTGTTTCTTGTTTCCCACTTGCTGGATCATGGTGACACCTTTAGCAGTCACTTTGGACATAGGATGGAAACCACAAGTTGAGATAGTTAGAGCTGCCCCAGCAACAGAGTCCTGAACAGCCCCATGGAGCAGAACCTTTGCTGTCCTGGAATTTTACACAAGAGAGAGACCAACTTTTGCTTTGTTTGAGCCATTGTACTTTGGCTCTTTGTTATAGCTGTTTATCTTATACCTCAGCTAATATACCTCCAAGAATAAATATGAGGTTGTTGTAAGATTGAAACAGGTAAGTAGAGTAAGAAATGAATACACAATAGCTTATTATTTTAATTTTTACCAAATACCTGGCCCCAGTTTTTAATTGACACTTCAAACTCTGTCCTTAGTTTTTGAGCTCATCTTTGTGTGTTTTCCTCAGTAAATAATTGTATCCATGCCAGTGACTGTAGACCAGGGGTATCCCACTCTAAGCCCATCCTAGATATGGGAAACCTGGTCTGAGTCAGAGTCCTAATTGTCAAGGAAGTGCATTTATGGAGTTACAGAGGTGATACTAGATTCCACATTTCATTAAATCTTGCTCTCAGAGAGAAATTAGCTCATTTTGAAGACTAAAGAATTGTGCTATTTATTTTGTGTTCATCTTTCAAGTTGTTGTGGTATATATTATGAGAAGGAATACATGTGTTCATCTACTACCTCTCCAGAGATCTTGAAAAATAGACAAATCTCACATTGGGAGGTGAGAGAGTGATTTGCCTGCTTAATTCTCCAACAACCACCAAGAAGTATACAGATTAGTGCCCAAATGAACAGTGATTTTATGTCTGGAATGGTGCCCAAAAAGTCATGGTCCAAGATGATAAACTCATTCAAGTTCCTGAAGTATCACTAGTTTTCTTTTTACTAATGCCATTTTCAAAATTCTATTCATTCCTACAAATCAGATTTCAAAATTGAAAGAAGAGTAAAGACAAAAAAAGAGTGGGGAGAGACAGTTTATGTCCTGTAGTGAAGTTAGGTTATATTTTATTTTTGAATTTTAAATGGGATCCAAAGTGCCTTTGTACCGACATATAAAATTATCTACTCTTTTGTGATTGACTAATTAATATCACACAGTGGTAATGGTCAGGAAGACAAAGACACCCTTAGAAATAGGACCTGTTAACCTCAATACAGAGGATGCTGGCTTTGCTCAAAAACTCAATTTTTAGAGAACGATTACTGGAGAAATGCCTCCTAGTCTTGAGCCAATGCAGATCTGGACAGGGATATATAAAGACATTATTAATTTGGATGAAAGTTTTGTTTTTGCCAGTATATCTTTTATTTGGCTCCAGATGAGAGGATTGTTCAGAGCTTTTCAAAAGACCTTTAGTATGCTATTTATTAGAGAAACATTCATTTAATCAAATAACACTCACTTTATAGAGGAAGAAATATTCCTCTGCTTTGAGGGCCATAGGTCATACATTGGAGTATGGCTTTGGTCACTGACAGTGCTGACATAATGGGGATTTTTTTTCTCCTTCCCTTATGAGGATTCTTTTCTCTAACCTCTGGCTGCATTAGAAACTTCACTGCTTAACAGAAACAATTGTTCTTTGTTCTTGTGGCCAAATGAAAGCTCTTATTTTTCAGTCCAGTTCTGCTGGCAGGTTAGATGCAATCAGGGGTGTCATCAAGAGGAGATGAGAATATGCAGAATACAACCACTTGTTGTTTTTGGAGGCAAAATGCCCACTTTTTTGGCAAAGTCAAAGCTAAGCACATGTGAGAGCAAAGAAGGCTCAACTATGGATCTTTCAATATCATGGTTAATGCTTTGCACAAATTCTAAGTAATGGTTGAAAGCATCAACATTTCTGACTACTTTCCCAAGATAGACACTTATTCAGGCCGACTTAGACATTTTTACATGTCTTAGAAACTCTGAACTCAAATATGATGCATTAAATACATCCATAATGCCAACACCTTAGTGCTTATATATTTGTTCAAGAATCTTTCACTTGATGTCTTCAGTAAAAAATCCTATAATAAAATTATTTGGGGAGGAAAAGGGGCTGAAAGTATATAGAGAAGTCTCATTTGTTGCAGGTTTTAGGATTTGTAATGAGTTTGATATCACATAGGCCTAGGTCTTTCCCTCTCCAGAAACACTTTATTTTTCATCATATTGATTTTCTTGCTGTTGAAATAGCTCTCTGGTTCTGTGGTCATTATCCATGAATTATCTCTATTAAAATGCAGTGGTGCCTACTATCTTGTGGTAGGCAAAGGCTAGGGTATTGGGAAGATTCACATTTGTGTTTGTAATTCCTGATTGTACCTAAGAACAGAAAAATTAAGGGAGAAGCTAAAATCTGACTCAGGAAAATATCATCAAGACATATTGTTAGAAGCTGTATTACTAGTGTCTTCAAAGATATGTGGGTGGTGCAAATGCAGAGAAGACAGAGGCTGAATCAGCTGATGTTCTAGAATGCAAGCAGTCAAGGGAGCCATTAGAGAGAAGGGAAAGTCATTGAGGAACCAATGGAAGTGGAACTTTGAAGGAAAAGGAAATGGCCATCCTTGTTAAAGGAAGCAGTGTTTGAGGTCTAGGAAGAGACTCATGAGAACTGAGCGAGAGAGGAGTCTCAGGGGAATTGTTAGGCAAAAGAATACTCTCAAGCAGAAAAATTTAAAAAGCATACACTTAGCCATCTGGAGTTTTTAAAAAAGGAACATTCATTTCTGTATTTTGAAAGGAAAGATTTTACTTTTAACGAGAAGTCTGCATTTCATCTTAAAGGAAGAACACATCTTCAACTTAATTATTCTCCACAGAAAAAGCCTCTTTCTGTTTGTCTTTTGTATGCTTAGTATACACTAAACACACATGTTTCAGTCCAGTCCTGTCTGGCATGACAGACATATACATATGAGTAGAGGATGTTATGTGTGCTCCGAGGGATTTTTTTAAATCTTAGGTCATGGTTGTAATAAATAATACTGAGTTGGACAGAACCAAAAATTTTAGTGGTCCTCAAAATGCTTCTCTGAAATCACTGATTGATGATATATATTGTGGAGTCAGTATTTCCAAATCTGCTTGTGCTGCTGAGGAAAATATCATGCTATTGCTAGAGAAATAATAGCCTCAGGAGTCAGTGATAAGTGCCTATCATTGCCACTTTAATCTGTTAAATTGGTCCAGTGGTACTTGTTTTATAGCCTTGTTGTGAGGATTAATTGAAATAATGCATATGAAAGTGCTTTTAGAAGGATTAGATTTCTATATAAATGAATAGCACGAACAAAATTTGGGTATAAGGATATTAAGATACGTCAAAGTCTCTGGGAGAGCATATATATAGTATTTATGATAAACTTCAAGTCAAGGACTGCAAAAATGTGTTCCAGGCTCTGGCAGATGTTCTTAGATCAAATGATGTTTTTGTGAAAATTTATGTAAAATGTTCAGCTGATGGAGGATTAAACATGAAAGAACTGTATAGTGGTTTTGCTTTTGGTTAAAAAGAACCATTTATTCAGGATTGTGTGTTATTTTAGTCATGTGTTTTAGATCTGGTAATGGATGTAAAGGGAGTTTCAGAAGAGGCTACTAAACTATTTACATTTTGAATGTTTATCCTGGATTCTATTAGGGTTTCAGACATTTTACAATGAAAGTACAAACAGTATATGGTAAACTATAAATAAGGAGTTGAAAAAATTATACTCAAGAAAAAATTCAATAAAAAGTAGAAACCAGGAGGAGGAGCAAGATGGTGGAGGAGTAGGAGCCCTAAATTTCGTCTGGTCCCAGGAATTCACCTAGATAGGTATCAAATCATTCTGAACACCTACAAACTCACAGGAGATCGAAGAAAAGAAGAGCAGCAACTCTATGAACAAAAAAGCGACCACTTTCTGGAAAGTCTCCTCTGATTTGTTTAGTGTATATTTTTCTGTGGTTGTTGTTACCCTTTTAGCAATTTGTTCTCTCATTCATCTATTCTCCTCTGGACAGAATGACAAGATGGAAAAAATCACCTCAAAAAAAAAAGAACAAGAGGCAGTACCAACTGCCAGGGACCTAATCCATATGGACATTAGTAAGATGTCGGAACTAGAGTTCAGAATGATGCTTATAAAGATACTATCTGGGCTTGAAGAAAGCATGAAGATACAGAGAAACCCTTTCTGGAGAAATAAAAGAACTAAAATCTAACCAAGTCGAAATCAACAAGGCTATTAATGAGGTGCAATCAAAAATGGAGGCTCTAACTGCTAGGATAAATGAGGCAGAAGAGTGAATTAGTGATATAGAAGACCAAATGATGGAGAATAAAGAAGTTGAGAAAAAGGGAGATAAATAATTACTGGATCATGAGGGCAGAATTCGAGAGATAAGTGATACCATAAGATGAAACAATATTAGAATAATTGGGATCCCAGAAGAAGAAGAAAGAGAGAGAGGGGCAGAAGGTACATTGGAGCGAATTATAGTGGAGAACTTCCCTAATTTGAGGAAGGAAACAGGCATCAAAATCCAGGAGACACAGAGAGCCCCCCTCAAAATCAATAAAAATAGGTCAACACCCCGACATCTAATAGTAAAACTTACAAGTCTCAGAGACAAAGAGAAAATCTTAAAAGCAGCTTGGGACAAGAGGTCTGTAACCTACAATGGTACAAATATTAGATTGGCAGCAGACCTATCCACAGAGACCTGGCAGTCCAGAAATGACTGGTATGATATATTCAGAGCACTAAACAAGAAAAATATGCAGCCAATAATACTATATCCAGCTAGGCTGTCATTGAAAATAGATGGAGAGATAAAAAGCTTCCAGGACAAACAAAAACTAAAGGAATTTGCAAACATGAAACCAGCCCTACAAGAAATATTGAAAGGGGCCCTCTAAGCAAAGAGAGCCTAAAAGTAACATAGACCAGAAAGAAATAGAGACAATATACAGTAAGTCACCTTACAGGCAATACAATGGCACTAAATTCCTATCTTTCAATAGTTACCCTGAATGTAAATGGGCTAAATGCCCCAATCAAAAGACACAGGGTATCAGATTGGATAAAAAAACAAGACCCTTTGATACGCTGCCTGCAAGAGACTCATTTTAGACCCAAAGACACCTCCAGATTTAAAGCAAGGGGGTGGAAAACCATTTACCATGCTAATGGACATCAAAAGAAATTTGGGGTGGGAATCCTTATATCAGACAAATTAGATTCTAAACCAAAGACTATAATAAGAGATGAGGAAGGACACTATATCCTACTTAAAGGGTCTATCTAACAAGAAGATCTAACAATTGTAAATATCTATGTTCCTAACTTGGAACAGCCAATTATATAAGGCAATTAATAACAAAAGCAAAGAAACACATTGACAGAAATATAACAATAGTAGGGGACTTTAAAACCCCCCTCACTGAAATGGACAGATCATCTAAGCAAAAGATCAACAAGGAAATAAAGACTTTAAATGACACACTGGACCAGATGGATTTCACAGATACATTCAGAGCATTCCATCCCAAAGCAACAGAATACACATTCTTCTCTAATGCCCATGGAACATTCTCCAGAAAGATCACATCCTGGGTCACAAAACAAGTTTCAACCAGTACCAAAAGATTGGGATCATCCCCTGAATATTTTTGGACCACAGAGCTTTGAAACTAGAACTCAAACACAAGAGAAAAGTCAGAAAGAACTCAAATACATGGAGACTAGAGAGCATCCTACTAAAGAATGAATGGGTCAACCAGGAAATTAGAGAAGAATTAAAAAAAATTCATGGAAACCAATGAAAATGAAAACACAACTGTTCAAAATCTTTGGGATGCAGCAAAGGTAGTCCTAAGAGGAAAGTATATAGCAATACAGACCTTCCTCAAGAAACAAGAAAGGTCTCAAATACACAACCTAACCCTACACCTAAAGGAGTTAGAGAAAGAACAGCAAATAAAGCCTAAACCCAGCAGGAGAAGAGAAATAATAAAGATCAGAGCAGAAATCAATGAAATAGAAACCCAAAGAACAATAGAACAGATCAACAAAACTAGGAGCTAGTTCTTTGTAAGAATTAATAAGATTGATAGACCTCTGGCCAGACTTAAAAAAGAAAGGAGAAATGACCCAAATAAAATCATGAATGAAAGAGGAGAGATCACAACCAACACCAAAGAAATACAAACAATTATAAGAACATATTATGAGCAACTCTATGCCAGCAAATTAGACAATCTGAAAGAAATGGATGCATTCCTAGAGATGTATAAACTACCAAAACTGAACCAGGAAGAAATAGAAAGCCTGAACAGACCCATAACCAGTAAGGAAATTGAACACCAAACAAAAATCTCCCAACAAACAAGAGCCCAAGGCCAGATGGCTTCCCAGGGGAATTCTACCAAACATTTAAAGAAGAATTAATACCTATTGGGACACCTGGGTGGCTAGTCGTTAAGCGTCTGCCTTCGGCTCAGGTCATGATCCCGGGGTCCTGGGATCGAGCCCCGCATCGGGCTCCCTGCTCTGCCGGGAGCCTGCTTCTCCCTCTCCCACTCCCTCTGCTTGTGTTCCCTCTCTCTGTGTGTCTCTCTCTGTCAAATAAATAAATAAAATCTTTTAAAAAAAAAGTATTAATACCTATTCTTCTGAAACTGTTCCAAAAAATAGAAATGGAAGGAAAACTTCCAAACTTGTTCTGTGAGGCCAGGATTACCTTGGTCCCCAAACCAGACAAAGACCCCATCAAAAAGGAGAATTACAGACCAATATCCCTGATGAACATGGATGCAAAAATTCTCACCAAAATACTAGCCAATAGGATCCAACAGTACATTAAAAGGATTATTCACCACGACCAAGTGGGGTTTATTCCTGGGCTGCAAGGTTGGTTCAACATCCACAAATCAATCAATGTGATACAATACATTAATAAAAGAAAGAACAAGAACCATATGATCCTCTCAATAGATGCAGAAAAAGCATTTGACAAAGTACAGCATCTTTTCTTGATTAAAACTCTTCAGAGTGTAGGGATAGAGGGTACATACCTCAATAGCATAAAAACCATCTATGAAGAACCCACAGTGAATATTATTCTCAATGGGGAAAAGCTGAAAACGTTTCCCCTAAAGTCAGGAACATGGCAGGGATGTCCACTATTCAACATAGTACTAGAAGTCCTAGCCTCAGCAATCAGACAACAAAAAGAAATAAAAGGCATCCAAATCAGCAAAGAAGAAGTCAAACTCTCACTTTTTGCAGATGATATGATACTTTATATGGAAAACCCAAAAGACTCCACCCCAAAACTGCTAGAACTCATACAGGAATTCAGTAAAGTGGCAGGATATAAAATCAATGCACAGAAATCAGTGGCATTCCCATACACCAACAAAACAGAAGAAAGAGAAATTAAGGAGTTGATCTCATTTACAATTGCACCCAAAAACATAAGATATGTAGGAATAAATCTAACCAAAGAGGCAAAGAATCTGTACTCAGAAAACTATAAAATACTCATGAAAGAAATTGAGGCAGACACAAAGAAATGGAAAAACGTTCCATGCTCATGGATTGGAAGAACAAATATTGTGAAGATGTCAATACTACCTAGAGCAATCTACACCTTCAGTGCAATCCCTATCAAAATACCATCCACTTTTTTCAAAGAAATGGAACAAATAATCCTAAAATATTTTTGGAACCAGAAAAGACCCCAAATAGCCAGAGGAATGTTGAAAAAGAAAAGCAAAGCTGGCGGCATCACAATTCCAGACTTCAAGCTGTATTACAAAGCTGTAATCATCAAAACAGTATGGTACTGGCACAAAAACAGACACATAGATCAATGGAAGAGAATAGAGAGCCCAGAAATGGACCCTCAACTCTATGGTCAACTCATCTTTGACAAAGCAGGAAAGAATGTCCAATGGAACAAAGACAGTCTCTTCAACACATGGTGTTGGGAAAATTGGACAGCCACATGCAGAAGAATGAAACTGGACCATTTCCTTACACCACACACAAAAATAGACTCAAAATGGTTGAAAGACCTAAATGTGAGATAGGAGTCCATCAAAACCCTAAAGGAGAACACAGGCAACAACCTCTTCGACCTCAGCCACAGCAACTTCTTCCTAGACACATCACCAAAGGCAAGGGAAGCAAGGGCAAAAATGAACTACTGGGATTTTATGAAGATAAAAATCTTTTGCACAGCAAAGGAAACAGCCAGCAAAACCAAAAGACAACCAACAGAATGGGAGAAGATATTTGCAAATGACCTATCAGATAAAGGGCTAGTATCCAAAATCTATAAAGCACTTATCAAACTCAACACCCAAAGAACAAATGATCCAATCAAGAAATGGGCAGAAGACATGAAGAGACATTTCTGCAAAGAAGACTTCCAAATGGCCAAAAGACATGAAAAAGCGTTCAACATCATTTGGCCTCAGGGAAATCCAAATCAAAACCTCAATGAGATACCACCTCACACCAGTCAAAATGGCTAAAATTAACAAGTCAGGAAACGACAGATGTTGGCGAGGATGTGATAAAGGGGAACCTTCCTACAGTGTTGGTGGGGATGCAAGCTGGTGCATCCACTCTGGATGGAGGTTCCTCAAAAAGTTGAAAATAGAGCTACTCTACGACCCAGCAATTGCACTACTGGGTATTTACCCCAAAGATACAAATGTAGGGATCCGAAGGGGTATGTGCACCCCAGTGTTTATAGCAGCAATGTCCACAATAGCCAAACTATGGAAAGAGCCAAGAGGTCCATCAACAGTTGAATGGATGAAGAAGATGTGGTATATATATACAATGGAATATTATGCAGCCATAAAAAAACCTGAAATCTTGCCATATGCAATGACGTGGATGGAACTAGAGGTTATAATGCTGAGCGAAATAAGTCAATCAGAGAAAGACAAGTATCATATGATCTCACTGATATGAGGAATTTGAGAAACAAGACAGAGGAGTATAAGGGAAAGAGGAAAAAATGAAACAAATGAAACCAGAGAGGGAGACAAACCATAAGAGACTCTTAATCCTAGGAAACAAATTCAGGGTTGCCTGTGTGGTGGGGGGTGGGAGGGATGGGGTGGCTGGGTGATGGACATTGGGGAAGGTATGTACTGATGAATCACAGACCAGTGCCTCTGAAACAAATGATACACTATATGTTTAAGAAAAAAAGAAGATAGTAGGATGTGAAAAATGAAGGGGGGAAATTGGAGGGATAGACGAACCATGAGAGACTATGGACTCTGAGAAACAAAGTGAGGGTTTTAGAGGGGAGGGGGTAGGGGGACGGATTAGCCTAGTGATGGGTATTAAGGAGGGCCGTAATGCATGGAGCACTGGGTGTTATACGCAAACAATGAATCATGGAACACTAACTACATCACTAATGATGTAATGTATGGTCACTAACAATAAAATATAATAATAAAAAAAGTAGAAACCAGTGAGAAAGTAAATGAATATAGTTAGGACTTACAGAGTTGTTATGGTTATGCCACAATTGTTATGTAGTTTTTTCAACTTATAAAGTAAATGTAATGAATGTTTGTTGATAGAAAATGTGAAAACACAGAAAACTATATAAAATAAAAAATAAAAATCTCCTAAAATTTTTCCAGCCAGAAGTAACTATTAACATTTTGATATATATCATTTCAGCAATTTTGCTCTATATTAATACAAACCTACCTTTTATATACAAATTTGGGCTCATATTTCACATATTGTTTTCTTCACAGTGTAATATATCTGACCATTTTCCATTCCTTTGAAAATTCTTTGAGAAATGATTTTTTTTGGCCTGCATAACCTTTACACAGATAACCATAATTTACTCAGTCAGTATCCTGGTACTAAACATATATTTTGTCTCCAGGGTTTTGCTATTATAAATGGCCGTCAGCATACTTGTGTATAAATCTTTATGTCAAACCTTAATAATTTACTGGAAAAAATTTTTGAAAACAGTAGAAATTTTTACTGGGTCACAGGTCACAACTAATTTTAAGGCCCTGGTATCCAATTACAGGAATTTGAATATAGGCTCTCCAACTTCATGTCTCTGTGACTTTAAATAAGTTACTTAACATTTTTGTGCTTCAGTTTTTTGATCTGAAAATTACGGATTATAGTATTACTTTCCTTATAGGTTTGCTGTGAGGATTGCACTTGATTAAGAGTACTAAATACCATTTGTAGCATTCAATATATGTTAGCAGTTATTACAATTATATTTCCAAATTGCCCTTTAGAAATGTGTCACTTGTAAACTCTTATTGATTTTGTAGCACACATTTTAAAGAATTCTTTTTGTTGTTGTTGAAGCATAGTTGACATACAATATTATATTAGTTTCAGGTGTACGACATAGTGATTTGACATTTATATGCATTATAAAATCATCACCATGATGTCTAGTTACCATTTGTCATCATACAAAGTTATTACAGTATATTGGCTATATTCCCTGTGCTGTAGTTACATCCCTGTGACTTATATATTTTATAAGTGGAAGTTTGTATCTCTTAATCCTCTTCACCTATTTGGCCCATTCCTCCCCTCACTTCTGGTAACCACTAATTCTCTGTATTTATGAATTTGTTTCTGTTTTGTTTTGTTCATTTGTTTTGTTTTTTGAGATTCCTCTTGTGGTGAAATCATGTGGTATTTGTCTGATTTATTTCACTTAGCACAGTGCCCTCTAGGTCCATCCATGTTGTCATGAATGGCAAAGGTTTCATTCTTTTATATGGCTGAATAATATTCCACTCTGTGTGTGTGTGTGTGTGTGTGTATTACATCTTTTTTTATTAAGTTTTAAAGTTTTAAATTTTAATTCTAATTCAGTTAATATGCAGTGTTATATTAGTTTCAGGTGTACAATATAGTGATTTAATAATTCTATACTTCATCCAGTGGTCATCACAAGTGCACTCCTTAATCCCCATTACCTATTTCATCCATCCCCCATGCACCTCATCTCTGATAACCATCAGTTTGTTCTCCATAGTTAAGGGTCTGTTTCTTGGTTTGTGTGTGTGTCTCTCTCTCTTTCCTTTTTTTTTTTTTCTTATATTCCACATATGGGTGAAATTATATGGTATGCATTTTTCTCTGACTGGCTTGTTTCACTTAGCACTATACTGTCTGGCTCCATCCATGTCATTGCAAATAGCAAGATTTCATTCTTTTTTATGGCTGAATAATGTTTCATTGTATATATATACCACATCTTTATTCATTCATCTATCAATGGACATTTAGGTTGCTTCTGTATCTTGGCTATTATAAATAATGCTTCATTGAACATAGGAGTGCCTGTATCTTTTCAAATTAATGTCTTTGTTTTCTTCAGATAAATAACCAGTAGAGTTGCTTGGTCATATGGTAGTTCTATTTTTAATTTTTTAAGGAACCTTCATACTGTTTTCTATAGAGGCTGCACCAATTTACATTTGCCCCAAAGTGCACAAGAGTTCCCTTTTCTCCAAATCCTTGCCAACGCTTGTTATTTCTTATTTGTTTTTATTTTTTGATATTAGTCATTCTGACAGGTATGATGTGATATCTCTTTGTGGTTTTATTTTGCATTTCCCTGATGATTAGTGATGTTGAACATCTTTTCATGTGTCTGTTGGCCATCTGTATGTCTTCTTTGGAAAAATCTCTATTCAGGCCCTCTTGCCCATTTTTAAATTGTGTTGTTTCTTTCCTTGGTGTTGAGTTGTAGAAGTTCTTTATATATGTTGGATATTAACTCCTTATTGGATATATCATTTGTAAATATATTCTCTCATTCAGTAGATTGCCTTTTTGTTTTGTTGATAATTTCCTTTGCTGTGTAAAAGCTTTTAGTTTGGTGTAGTTTTAGTTTGTTTATTTTGCTTTTGTTGACCTTGCCTAAGGAGATCAAAAATTCTTAATGCAGTATTTAAAAGTTCTTAATATAGTCAATATGCTAATCTTTTGCATTATATGTTATACATTTTATTTTTCATCTTCATTTTAACTTTTTTATATATTTATGAGTCAAGTCTACCTTTACAGTCATAGATGAATGCTTGTCTACAAATACTTCAGAATCCAAGAAACACACAATGCGGTTGACATTTCTTTGTGAAAATTAAGGACCCAAGACAAGGCTCAGCATATATTTATTTGTCCATGAGGTGGATAAATCCACTGCATCAGGACCTGTGAGCATGGTGAGGATATTTCTCAAGAAATATTTATGAATGTGTTTCAGAATTTTAATGAAGATTTGCTTAAATCTCCAAAGTTCCATCCCCTAAATTAAGGCTAAGGTGATTATGATCTGGAAATATTTTAAAGAAGTTTTAAGCAGTTTCCCACCTTCACCAAAAATAAAAATCTCTATTTAGCATTATAAAAGATCAGTTTTCTTTCAATGTCATTTGTGATTTATGACAACTACAGTATATTGACAGACTTTTGGGAGTATATCCTGTTTTCTGTGGTATAAGCCAAATATCTAAATTATACAAAAGTTATTAAGAAATATCTGCTTTTTCAAATTGTATCCCATTTTTCAGAATTTGTGACCTGCTCTCACTCTGGCAGTGGTGTTAAATAACAGGTTTTGTATGAACATCAGTAACCAAAAATCTTTATCTCATGTAGAATATACCACAAATGAGAAATCAATAAAGCTTTCAAATTCTCTTAAATAATTTTGAACCAACTGTAACACCAGATGACAATAAGTGTAAGTTAGTTAAGAGTAGCTGTGCTTGAAGTCTTCTGCTTGTAAAATGTTGGTCTCTAAACCCTGATATACTCTGAAAATGTTAGGAAGAAACTGATGTAAAATTTACATGTGGTGCTCAATAAACAGATTCATAATTATGGTACGATGAGGATTGTCACACAGATATGTCTTTATCTGAACTCAGATTGCATTTGTGATTATTTCCAACCTGTTTAGGATTTAATTATTGTCTACTTTTTGATTTACATATGCCAGTTTTCTTCCAACTAGGTGGAAGCTTCCAGAGAATACTTACCACATCTTATACTTCTTTTGTGTCCCTGACATTTTTAACAGCCTAGCACACCTTTTAAGTGGTTAATAAACCTATCGACTAGTTAAAATTCTTTTGCAGATGTTTGCTATCATTTTCTTTTTTTAAGTTGAAAAACCATTTATTTCACCGGAAAAAAAAAAAAAGTGATCCAACTCTATGTATCTACCTGCCACAAGCCTTTGGGCCAAAAAGACTCAAGAGCAGCGACACTCTCACCAAGGTCATTCCCAAGTTCAGCACCCATTGGAAGCAGGAAGCCGGGAAGCAGCACAACCCCCACCACAGTTTCTGCACACAATGAGGCCTGCTGGGAGAACAGACCATAAATGGGAAACTACAGAAGTATTGAAGAACAAGAAAAACAGGAAGATGGGCAGAAGGGAGGAAAGGCAGAGGTAGTCTGAATTTAGCAAGGTAAATTAAGGTCCACAGTTTCGTACTGAACCTACAGAGCCAAAAACGTCCCAAAGACGGGATACCATGAAGCGTGTATTCTCATGCACAACTCCAGCTCCAAATTTCAGCCCACACACATCCCACCTTGAAACTCTGTGTTGTCAAGGCCTCTGATGGCCTTCACTGCATCCTCTGCCTGCTCCATGTGTAGGAAGGCATAATCTTTTACAATGTCACATTTGATGACTGGACCATACGCCTCAAACTTGACCCAAAGCTATTTGTTGATACAGGTGGGACTAATGTTGCCCACATTCAACTCTGTGGAGGTTTTACTCTCATTCTTGTTGGCTTTCACATTGATATTCACCCTGAGTGGCTTGTAGGGTGCAGGTTGCTATGGATCCTCAGCTGCCGTCTTGTCCTCTATGTGCCCAAAGCCATAGTTCTTTTTTATTTTTTTAAGATTTCTTTAATTTATTTGAGAGAGAGCAAGAGAGAGAGAGAGAGAGAGAGCAGGAATGGGGGAGGGCAGAAGGAGAGGGAGAGAGAATTCCAAGCAGACTCCAGTGTGCAGCAGAGGTGGGGCTCCATCCCAGGACCTTGAGATCATGACCTGAGTAGAAATCAAAAGTCAGGGGCTTAACCGACTGAGCCACCCAGGCACCCCCCAACATGATAGTTCTTAATGATGTCACATTCCAGCACCTTCCCATACTGCTCAAAGAGTTAGCAGATCTGGTCTGTGGCCTCCTTGGGCAGGTTTCCAATGAACAGCTTCATCTTCTGAACACGGCCCATAGGGAACTCAGCAGGGGCTCCTCCTTGCAGTGCAGACATTTCTGACAAAATGCTAAAGTGGCAGCGGCAGCAGCAGTGACTCTGGATAGAAGTTGCTATCATTTTAGATAGACGAGTAATCAGGTGACCCTGGATTACACAGTGACATCATTATCCATGCAAGAAGCAATGCCTAAAGCTGGACCAGTTAGGCCATTCTTCTGTACTGACATTGGGCCATCATAGGGGAGAAATTGGATATTTTCTTATTGATGTTTGGACTTGTCTGTACTTTAGTCTTCTTTTGGAAAGATTGAGAAGAGCAGTTTTTTGGAATTATTGAAAACCTAGAATTTTAGCCTTAATAAGCCTTATAGTCTTTTGTCTTGGAATTTACTCATTTCTCTTTATAAACAAACATCTTTTATCATTATAAAATTTTAAATTATTAATATTTTAAGAAAATGTATCTTTTTTCCAATTTGGAACTTGAAAACCACACCATATGAAAATAATTTTTTACAGATTCAATTTATCTCTTTTCAGGTTGATTGAAAGGAAGAAATTAACATGCTGGCATAGCAGAACTTGAGGTTTTCTAGAAAATACAATAAAGAGCTGTAGCCTTAAGTAGGTGTGTGTGTGTGTGTGTGTGTGTGTGTGTATTTTGTGGGAATCTGGTTGGGACTATGTTGGATAACGCCTCTATTTCCTTCCAGTGTTAAAATTTTAATTTTATGATGACCTTAAGCCCTACAGCTGACTCAAATAACTTTAATTACTTAGAGATGTTTCCTCATTCTAAAATGGAGAGATTGAATGGCTAATCTGCCTCAGTTTGTTGGAAACAGGGAAGATCATACATGTGTAACTTTAGAAAATGATAAAGATGTAAATAACAATGCTTTTGTTATCATTACTGTCTTTGCACTTATGAAACACACAGGTTTACATATATTTAAAGTAGTCACCTCCTACTATGAGTCAGTAATATTAAAATCCTCATATTCTCACAGTGAGTTGATTTATGGTGGATTATGCCTGGAAATTATACATGCTGATGAAATTTCAGTGTGTGCTCACTTGTAAGCAATAACCCTAAAGTAAACCTGTTTTTCACTACCTGGTAAATGTTTCTGAACAGATTATTGAACTACCAACAGCTGGACTTGCTGACAATAACTAGGAACTTCCAAGCTCATTATGTGTTCAAAAATACAGCACTTGGCACCTTAAGAACTGCTAATTATGCCCAGATCCTAATCTTAATTTTCCAGTTTATTATGATTTATTCATTATGTCCTAACAGTCTGAGTAAACAGCATATCTCCCAATAGTTCCACTTGCCTAACAGATGTTTTCTTTAAACAGATATTGGCACTTCCTGGGAAGGAGCCATTCCCATTTGAGAAGAAATGATAATTTACTTAATCTTGTGTAAAACTTTAGGGGGAAGTATCGCATCATTCTGTCCAAATCCACCTCCTTTTCACCCACTCCCTGTGAAAATCAAAACAACTAAAAAAGTCTAGGTAGCTCTGAGTTTCTTTCTTCCTTTCATTTTTTTTTCTTCCTATCTCTTCCTGTCTCCCTCCCTCTATTCTTTCTTTTTAAAATAGTGTTTTTGTAGTTTAAACTGATTGAAGAATTCAATTCATAATTAAAAGTCTGACTTAAAAGTTGGAAAATTATACTGCAATACTCTCCTCTTTCAAGTGTGTACAGTCAATGACAAAGATAAAATAATCAATAGCATAAAATAATCTAAAATTAGTTGAGTTTATAGTTTCCTTTATAGCTCCATGATTTATGTAGAGTGGGAAATTCATGACAGATACAGAAAACTAAGAAATTGTCTATGAATTCTGAGAATTTTGCAATCTGTATTGGCTTTAAGTTTAATGTTATAGGAGAAAACAAATATGACCCTAAAGAGTTACTGCTTCATTCATGGGTTGAAAAAATTAAAATTCTGATAAATCCAATGACTTACTGAGGGAAATGCAAACTGGTTGTTGGCAGATCTATAAGGGAAAACACACTTGTTTCCAACTGCTTAAAAATTTTATTTCAGAATTGATGAGTTAAAAGAATTGATAACAGTCTTTCCCCGAGTTCCTAGAATGGTGTTCAATACATGGTATGTGTTCATTAAATATTTGCTTTTAAGCAAATATTTTTGTTTTACTAACAGCTTTCTCATTAAGAAGCACTACTGAATCCCAGTTATGGATTGTGGTTCAGGTGCCATTACTATCTAGGTTCAAATTCTGGCTCCTTCACTCAACAGCTATGCTATCTTGGGCAAATGGTCTAAATTTTATGTGCTTCCATTTCCTAAATTTCTGCAAAATGAGGGTAATAATAATATATGTCTCATAGATTTTTATGAAGAGTAAATTAAAGTACTTGGAATGATGCTTGGCTAACACATAGTAAACGTTCAAAAATGGGAGTTATTATTCTTTATGAATCAATAAAGCACATTTTTATAGGAATGAAGGTGTAATTTTCCTTTAATGAATGTCATATAAAAATCTAGGCATAAGCATATAATGGAGGTTATGAGGATGAGATGGAGTGGGGGTAAATTGCTTATTTATTTTACAAATACATCTTTATTGGTAAAACCATTGACTGTAGGTTTCATTTAGTTGGAGAGCATTTTTGGTGAGTCTGTTTGAGTGCCATTCTTATATTCTTAGTAACAAAATAAGATAATCCAAAATCAAAAGTGAGTTTAGAGTTTCTATTGCCTGCTTTCATTCTACAGAAATATTGGTTATGTCCCACTCTACAGAAAAGTTAGTATAACACACTTTTGAGTCAAAGAGTAATTATAAATAAGAAAAAAGCAGATGAGACAAATTTAATGTAACTTTGGATTGGATGTACCCTATTGCTGGGAAATTAGGAGGAAGAGAGGTTTTGCACAGACATCCTTTTCTCTCTTGCAGCTCTGTCAGGATTTTAAGAGGACATGTAGAATTTTAAAGAAAAAATTGATGTTTCTGTGAAATTAGTCCATTTATTTTTTTTAAAGATTTATTTATTTTAGAGAGAGAGAGAGAGAGAGAGGACATGAGTGGAAGGGGAAGAGGGAGAGAGAGAATCTCAAGCAGACTCTATACTGAGTGAGGAACCTGATGCCAGGTTCAATCTCATGACAATGAGATCACGACCTGAGCTGAAACCGAGAGTTGGACGCCTAACTGACTGCACCACTTAGGTGCCTCTAGTCCATCTATTGTTAAGGAAGATGCTAAGATATGGATGCTTATCATCATAAAGTAATTTATTA
Organism: Neomonachus schauinslandi; assembly: GCF_002201575.2. Taxonomy (NCBI): domain Eukaryota; kingdom Metazoa; phylum Chordata; class Mammalia; order Carnivora; family Phocidae; genus Neomonachus; species Neomonachus schauinslandi. The sequence goes on from NC_058404.1 coordinate 96,896,519, forward strand.
TATCATTTTTGCCAACAGGTAGGCAAAATGGTTAGGTATTTTACTGTACAGCCCAAACTCTAGAAATTGTAGAGGAAAAGATTCATAATAGCAGTGGCTCAATGAGTGAAACAATCAGTTTTGCCTTGCTCTTTGTGTTTTAAAAATCTTTATACACGGGACGCTTGGGTGGTTCAGTTGGTTAAGCGAATGCCTTTGGTTCAGGTCATGATCCCAGCCAGGGTCCTGGAATCAAGTACCGCGTGGGGCTCCTTGCTCAACAGGGAGCCTGCTTCTCCCTCTCCCTCTGCCCCTTCCCCCCATTAGTGTGCCCTCTCTCTTTTTCTCTTTCTTGCTAATAAATAAATAAAATCTTAAAAAAATCTTTATATGCTTTCTAAGTCATGTTTATTGAGGTATAATTACATGTTATAAAACTTAATACCTTTTAAATGTACAGTTTGAGTTTTGACAAATGTACACTGTCATGCCATCACCAGTTCAGTCAGGATATAGACCATTTCCACCATCCTAAAGATCTCCCTTGTGACCATTTGTGGAAAACCTCTATCTCACACTCTCAATCCCAAGCAACCACTGATCTGATGTCTATCCCTAGAACTTGCCTTTTCCAGAATATTATATAAATAGACCCATATAGTATATAGTTTTTGGTGTCTGGTTTATTTAACTTAGCATAATATATTTGAGATTTGACTATATTATTGCATGTATCCATAGTTTGTTCCTATTTATTGCTGAGTAGTATTCCATTATATGGATGGATCTTGATTTGTTTATCCATTAACCAGTTAAGGACATTTGGATTGTGACCAATTTTTGGTGATTACGAATAGTCACATATGGGTATCTATGTGAACATATATACATATGTTTTCTTTTTTGGGGGTAAATACCTAATAGTAGGATTCTTAGGTTGTAAGTATATATTTTAATTAATAAGAAACTGCCAAATTGTTTTCCAGAGTGGCTGTACCATTTTGTATTCCTACCAACAATGTAATGTATGAGTTCCAGTTGCTCCACAGCTACACTAGCACTTAGTTTTGTCAGGTTTTTTTTTTTTCTTTTTCTTTAAGCTATTCTAGTGGAAAGGTAGTGGTGTCTTATTGCAGTTTGAATTGGCATTTCTCTAAGGACTGATTATATTGAGCAACATTTTATGTATTTCTTTTCCTTTTGTATATCTTTTTTGGTGAATCCTTTTTGAAAGTTTTTGCCCATCTATGTTGTTGTTGTTGTTGTCTTAATAAGTTGTAAAAGTTTTTCTTTTCATTTTTATTGAGAAATAATTGACATATATCACTGTATAAGTTCAAGGTGTACAGTGTCATGATTTCATTTACGTATTGTGAAATAACTACCACAATAGGCTCAGCAAACATCTATCTTCTCATATAGATACAATAAAGAGAAAAGAAGAAAAAAGAAAAAAAAATATTGTGATGAGAACTCTTAGGATTTACTCTTTACAAATTTCCTATGTGTCCTATAGCAGTGTTAGCTGTAGTCATCATGTTGTCACATTATAATAATAGTACTTATTTATCTTGTAAGTGGAAGTTTGTATCTTTTGACCACCTTCTTCCAGTTCCCCCTACCCCACCCTCTGCCTCTGGCAACCACAAGTCTGATCCTTTTTTCTATAATTTTTTTTTTCATTTTTTAAGGTTCCACATATAAATGAGATCATATGGCATTTACCTTTCTGCCTGACTTATTTCACTTAGCACAGTTCCTTCAAGGTCCATCCATGTTATCACAAATGGTAGGATTTCCTCATTTTATGACTGAGTAATGTTCCATTGTATATGTGTGGATGTGTATAATGATAAGTATATATGTATCTCGACTTCTTTATTCAGTCATCCATTTATGTACACTTAGGTTGTTTCCATGTCTTGGTTATTTTAAATAATGCTGCTATGAGCATAAGGGTGCAGATATCTTTTTGTGTTAGTATTTTCATTTCTTTTGGATATATTCCCAGAAGTGGAATTGCTGGATAATATAGTAGTTCTACTTTTAAGTTTTTGAAGATCCTCCATATTGTTTTCTCTAGTGGCTGTACCAAGTCACTATTCCCCCAACACTGCAGAAGGGTTCCCCCTTTCTCCACATCTACACCAGCATTTGATCTCTCTTGTCTTTTTGATGATGGCCATTCTAACAGGAGTGTGGTGATATCTCATTGTGATTTTAATTTGTATTTCCCTAATGACTAGTGATGTTGGGCATATTTTGATGAACCTTTAGTCTTTTGTATATCTGCTTTGGAGAAATGTCTGTTCAGGTTCTTTGCCCATTTTTAAATTGGGTTATTTTATTTTTTTGCTATTGAGTTTATGAGTTCTTTATGTATTTTGGATATTAACCTCTTATCATATATATGTTTTGTAAATATTTTTCCCATTCTATAAGCTGTCTTTTCACTTTGTAAATGGTTATCTTCACTGTGCAGTTTTTTAGTTTGATATAATCCCACTTGTTTATTTTTGATTTTGTTGCTTGTGCTTTAGGTGTCTTATCCAAAATACCATTTGTCAAGATCCATGTCTTTATTCCTATGTATTCTTCTAGGAGTTTCATGGTTTCAGGTTTTACATTTAAGTCTTTAATTGATTTTGTGTTAATTTTTGTGACTGGTATAAGATTTGGGTCCAGTTTCATTCTTTTACATGTGAATGTGCAATTATCCCAGCACAATTTATGGAAGAGTCTGTCTTTTTTCCATTGAGTATTTTTGAGTTCTTTGTCAAATAATGGTTGACTGTGCATCTTTCAGTTTATTTCTAGGCTCTTGATTCTGTTCCATTGGTCTATTTTTCTGTTTTTATGCCAGTACCATGCTGTTTTGATGACAGATTTATAGTATAACTTGAAATCAGGAAGTGTGATACTTCCTGCTCTGTTTTTCTTTCTCAGGATTTTTTGGTTATTCAGAGTCTGTGGTTCTGTATAAATTTGAGGAGTGTTTATTTACTTCTGTTAAAAAATGACATTGGAATCTTGATAGGAATTGCATTGAATCTACAAATGCCTTTGGTAGTATTAATATTTTAACAATATTAATTCTTCCAGTCCATGAACAAGGGATACCCTTCCATTTATCTTGTATTTTCTTTGATTTCTTTCATCAGTATTTTATAGTTTGCAGAGTAGAGATCTTTTACTCCCTAGTTAAATTTATTCCTAAGTATATTGTTTTTGATGCTATTGCAAATGTTATCAATTTTTAAACTTCTTTTTTAGAAAATTCATTGTTAATGTATAGAAATTCTACTGAGTTTGTATGTTAATTTTGTATTTTGCAACTTTATTGAATTAATTAATGAGATCTAACAGTTTTTTGATTGAGATTTAGGGTTTTCTATTTAAATACAGACAGTTTTAATTCTTCCTTTCCAATTCTGATACTTTTTATTTCTTTTTCTTACCTTATTGCTCTACCTAGAACTTCTAGTGGAACTCTAAGTGAATATGTTCCTTCTTTGCCTAATTTGTTAGTTTTTATTATGTATGGATGTTGAATTTTGTCAAATGCTTTTTCTGTGTCTATTTAGATGATCATCTGACTCTTTTTTTTATGCTATTAATGTTATGTATCACATTGATTGATTTGCATGTGTTGAACCTTCATTGCATTTCATGGATATATCCCATGTGATTATGGTGAGTGATCCTTTTAATGTGCTATTGAATTCGGTTTGCTCATATTTTATTGAGAATTTTTGTATCTATTCATCAGGGATATTGGCCTGTAGTTTTCTTTGCTAGTAGTGTCATTTTCCAGTTTGGTATCAGGATTAATACTAGTCTCATAAGATGAGTTTGGGAGTATTTCCTCTGCTTTGATATTTGGAAGTGTTTGAGAAGGATTGGTGTTAATTCTCCATTAAATATTTGGTAAAATTTACTGGTGAAGACATCTAGTGCAGGGCTGTTCTTTGTTGAGAGATTTTTGATTACTGACTCAATCTCCTTACTAGTAATTTGTCTATTTAAATTTTGTTTTATTTCTTTAAGATTTTATTTATTTGACAGAAAGAGAGAGAGAGCACCAGTGGAGAGGAGGGAGGGGCAGAGGAGGAGGGAGAAGCAGACTCCTGGCTAAGCAGGGAGCCCTATGCGAGGCTTGATCCCGGGACCCCAGGATCATGGCCAGAGCTAAAGGCAGATGCCCAACCGACTGAGCCACCCAGACTCTCCTCTATTTAGATTTTCTATTTCTTCCTGATTCCCTCTTGTCAAGTTGTATGTTTCTGAGAATTTTTTCATTTTTTTTAGGTTGTTTAGTTTGTTGGCATAAAACGTCATAATCCTTTGAATTTCTGTGGTATCAGTTGTGATTTCTCCTTTTTCATTTGTAATTTTGTCAATTTGGGTCCTTTCTCTTTTTTTTTAATTATTTTTTTTATTATTATGTTATGTTAATCACCATACATTACATCATTAGTTTTTGATGTAGTGTTCCATGATTCATTGTTTGCGTATAACACCCAGTGCTCCGTGCAGAATGTGCCCTCTTTAATACCCATCACCAGGCTAACTCATCCTCCCACCCCCCTCCCCTCTAGAACCCTCAGTTTGTTTTTCCGAGTCCATTGTCTCTCATGGTTCGTCTCCCCCTCTGATTTCCCCCCCTTCATTCTTCCCCTCCTGGTATCTTCTTCTTTTTTTTTTTTTTTTAACATAAAATGTATTATTTGTTTCAGAGGTACAGATCTGTGATTCAGCAGTCTTGCACAATTCACAACACTACCATAGCACATACCCTCCCAATGTCCTTTCTCTTTTTACCTTACTTAGTATAGCTAAGGGTTTGTCAATTTTGTTTATCTTTTAAAAGAACCAACTCTTAGTTTAGTTAATCTTTTCTGTTGTTTTTTTGTTCCCTCTTTTATTTATTTCTGCTCTAATCTTTATAATTTACTTTCTTTTGCTAATTTTGGGTTCATTTTGCTCTTCTTTTTCTCATTACTTAAGGCATAGAGTTAGGTTGTTTATTTGGGATCTTTCTTGCTTCTTAATGTAAGCACTTAATGCTGTGAACTTCCTGCTTACAACTGCTTTTGCTGCATCCCACAAATTCTGGTATGTTGTGTTTTATTTTTGTTTGTCTCAAACAACTTTTTAATTTTCTTTTTAATTTCTTCCTTTATCCACTGGGTTGTTCAGGAGAGTGTTGTTTAATTTTAATATGTTCATGAATTTTCTAGTTTTCCTTTTGTTTTTGATTTCAGATTCATGCCATTGTGGTCAGGGAATATACTTGGTTTGATTTTAGTCTTCTTGAATTTGCTCAGACTTGTTTTGTTACCTAACTTATTGTTGATTCTAGAAACATTTCCATTTGTTCCATTTGTGCTTAAGACGAATGTATATTCTTTTTTTGTTGTATAGAATGTTTTGTATATGTCTATTAGGTCCATTTAGTTTATAGGGCTGTTCAGATATTTTGTATTCTTATTGATTCCCTGTCTGGATAATATATCCATTATTGAGAGTGAGGTATTAAATTCTCCAACTATTATTGTATTACTGTTTATGTCTCCTTTTAGTTCTGTTAGTTTTTGCTTTATATGTTTAGGTGTTCCAGGTTGGGTACATAAATATTTGCGATTGTTATATCTTCTTGATGGATTGGCCCCTTTATTGTTATATAATGAGCTTCTCTGTATCTTTTTATCATTTTTAGTTTAAAGTTTATTTGTCTGATACAAGTACAGCTACCACTGCTTTTTTGGGGGTTATCATTTGCTTGCTTGAAATATCTTTTTCCTTTCCTTCACTCTCAGTCTGTCTGTCTTTAAGGCTAAAGTGAGTCTCTTGTACGCAGCCTATTGTTTGATCTCATTTTTTAATCCACTCAGCCATTCTGTGTCTTTAGTTGAAGAATTTAATCTGTTTCATTTATTTATTTGTTTGTTTATTTATTTATTTCAACAAATATTTACTGTGTGCACAATGAAGGAAAAGTGATGCATAAGAGGTGAGGGTGGAGGGAAGGGAGGTGAGTTGAGGGTGGAAATAAGGGCAAAGTGAGTCAAGTATGGCCCTACTCCTTAGGAAGTTTGGATTTAAAGTAATTATTGTTGGGGAAGTACTTACTATTGCTATTTTGTTAATAAGTTTCTGGTGTTTTTGTAGATCCATTGTTCCTTCTTATCCTGCTGTCTTTTTTGTGTTTTGATGTCTTTTGGTATCGGTATACTGTAACTTATTTATCATGTTCTTTTGTGTAATTATTATAAGATTATCCCTTATAGTTACCATGAGGCTTACATAAAATATATTAAGCTTAAAACACCCTATTTTATTTTAATTTATTTATTTTAATTTATTTTTTTATGTTATGTTAATCACCATACATTACATCATTAGTTTTTGATGTAGTGTTCCATGATTCATTGTTTGCGTATAACACCCAGTGCTCCCTATTTTAAACTGAAGCAAGTTAGCTTCATTAGAATTAGTAAACTTTACATTTTTATTTTAGGTTACTGCAGTTACAATTTACATGTTTTTAATATTGTGTGACTAATAACAGATTATTGTAGTTATCATTATTTTACTATTTTTTAGAGTTTCAAGTGAATTATGCACCACTATTACCATATTGCAGAATCTAAATATGACTATATATTTACCATTACCAGTGAAATATACACTACCTTTTTCTGTTTTTGTGATATTAATTAGCATTATTTTACTTCCACTTAAAGACTCCCTTTAACATTTCTTGCAAGGCAGGTATAGTGGTAATGAACTCTGTCAGCTTTTGTTTGTTTGGGAAAGTCTTTATCCCTAATTTCAAAGGACAGTTTTGCCAGGTACAGAACTCTTGGTGGACAGTTATTTTCATTCAGTATTTTGAATATGTTATCCCTTTTTCTCCTGGTCTGAAAACTTTCTGTTGAGAAATATACTTTAGTTGTGGAGGTTCTCTTATATGTCACTTCTGTCTTTCCTCTTTCAGGCCTTAAAATTCTTTCTTTGCCTGACTTCTGACAATGTAATTATGTATCTTGGTGTACCCTTATTCATGTTTAACCTATTTGGCATCTTTTGGGTTTCGTGAATCTGGGTATCCATTTCTCTTCAGGTTTGGGAAGTTTTCAGGCATTATTGCTATTTTTTGTGTCTTATACATTCCATAGTCTTTCTTTACCCTTTTTCATTCTTTTTTCTCTTTGTTCCTCTGACTGGGTACCTTCCAATGACCTATCCTTCAGGTCACTGATTCTTTCTTCAGCATGATGGATTCTATTTTTGAAACTCTCTGTTGAATTCTTCAGTTATTGTATTTTTCAGTAGTTATTGTATTTTTCACCTCTAGGATTTTCTTTCTTTCTTTCTTTCTTTCTTTCTTTCTTTCTTTCTTTCTTT